>NC_041389.1:287244386-287252879 GCF_002162155.2 Triticum dicoccoides
CGAATGCGGTTTGTATCTCTCACACACACCCACATAGGTGGGGGACGTGCACGAAGAGAAGAGGTGCATGCACGGCGCACGTACTCCCATCTCTTTCCCAACCACACCCACGCGGGTACACGGTGGAGCTCATTCTGTACGAAAAAGGCAGCCCACGTGGTAATTTGGCACGTGTACTGGTTATCCACTTGGTGGAGAGAGGATCGTCTACCACGGGTGAACAAACAAATTGTGGCTTGACGTGTTATGTTAAATTAAAAAAGAGGCAAACCATGTGGGGCCTACCTTAGAGGCAAGGCTCTATACACTAGAGTACTTTTGGTGTGTCCCGTAAACTCGTAGAACGAGGAGAAGCTTGCTTAGTACGCCGTCTCCCCCGCCCACGGGTGCGGTGGCTCGCAGGATGAGGTGAAGCTTGCTCCGCCTTACGCCCGCTCCCTCGCCCATGCGCGGTGTGGCTCGCAGGACGAGGAGAAAAATTTACTAGTCCCTCCATTTACTCCTCGTCCCTACTACCTTGGTTATAGAGATTATATCATATTGTTTGGAATATATATGTCCTTTAGTAGATTTCAATATGAACTACTAGTACATACTCCAAACACTGATGTATATAGATGTATTTTAGAGTGTAAATTCACTCATTTTGATCCGTATGTAGCAATCTCCCTTGCCCCTCGACCCTCGCCCACGTGGTGGACGTGCAGCAATTCATTCGGTCTCATATAGCCAGAACGATATATACTGCACTACCATTATTGCTCGACTTCTCGAAGAGGCGAAGAGCCAATCGCAAGGTTAATATTTTGGAGATGCCAAGCGCAAGGTTATAGGAGAACGAGTAGTAGGTGCCGCATCTTTATAAATAAAGTTTTTTTCTTTAGTGGCACGTACGCAATATGATAGGTTCATATGGAGAGAAAAGGAAACTGTTCCACTATATACATAGTCAAGACGGGCCAGCCTACACAGTTGCTTGCTGGGGTTGCTCTCTTCACACTCTCTCACACAAAACGATTGTGGCCACATCTCTAACATCCTGGCGGATCACGCCCGCTTGGGGAAGGGGTGGATGCTTAGTGTAGATGCGGTCGTCGTCGCCGACGGTGAAAACCCATTGTCGGCACGTCCCGATCAGGGGTCCCCACTGTTCTCAACAAAGATGGTGAGGTTTCCTTCGTCCCTTGCTCACTGCCGCGACGTGGGAAGTTGCCGCCTCCCGCCGCCCTCCTCAAGGTTGAGCTACGTCCCTCGGGTACAACTCCCTTTACAGCCGGCTTGCACCACTGCTCCAGCTGCTCACATCACTCCCTGTGGATATTTCTCTACTTCTTTGCCCCGCACAAACCTCTACTGGCTTCTACATACTGTATTTGTGATGATTTTATGTCTCATCAACTAGTACCAGTAATCTTATTCCAATCACGCTTCTTCAATTTATTTGCCACAGGGATGCTCATCTCGATTTTGGTGAAACTACACAAAATGATCCGATGGTCAAAAGGTTGCAAACTTCATTTATTAGGAAGCTCGAATGTTGCCAGCAAATTGAAGCCTGGTTAGGGTTCATGGTTCAAGGGCTAGGGACTGCATGGATCGTTTTCTTTAGTTGCCTCTGTTCCAAAATAAGTGTCAACTTTAGTAGTAGTACAACTTTGTACTAAAGTTTGCACAAAGTTGAGACACTTATTTTGGAACGGAGGGAGTACATATTTGCTATGATTTGTCAATCATTGAGATGCAATAGCATGCATGTTAGTCTCCTTTGTATTTGATGAAATGTTGCAACGGGCAACCTTGGACGCAAGACACATGTAACACAAGCTGGAAGCTTCATAGCATTGTACAAATTTATCTCGTTGATAAATTACAGTACGTACTATACTAGTACTTCCTCCGTTCCTAAATATAAGTATTTGTAGAGATTTCACCATGAACCACATGCAGATGTATATAGATGCATTTTAAGTGTAGATTCATTCATTTTGTTCCGTATGTAGTTCACCTAGTGGAATCTCTACAAAGACTTATCTACTAGTAATAGCAAGCCCCCACTACTAGGAATTCTCTATCCTCTCCTTGAGCCACATCATCAAAATTAATGTAGCTGTTAGATAAACTAAATCAGTCCATAATAGCCGTCTGATCTAGACGTTGAGAGGCTCCACACTAAGCCACATGCAAGCATGTAGAAATACCGTGGCATGCATGTGAGTGGGTTTTAAATCACATCAACATGTCTGCATGCAAGCATGCACCGGTAGCATGCATGTAAGTGAGCTTTTAAGTCCCATTAACATGTCAAAAAGAAAAATATAATCCCATTATGCAGTAGGAGTTGACTGATCTTTTTTCCTTACGTGGGATGATCTAAATGATGATGGGAGTTTATTTAGTTTGGCTACCACATTGGTCATGCGGTTATAGAGTTTTTTTAGTTCTATGAAATCAATAATTTTGCGCAGAGAGATATACGGCTGTTCTGTGGCAACGCGCGGGGACTCATCTAGTAATATTTAGAAACGGAGGGAGTACTATGTAAAGAGTTAGGTGTCACACGGTGATAGTGTGAGGTGGGCCATTTAATCACTGAGCCTGCGTGTTTTCACTGCTCTTGCACTCCTCCGCTGTAAGAATGGAGAAAATTGTAATCTAGTAATACCTCCTTTCACCGAAAGCATGGGACATCCAGCAGTCCTACCACCTCAGTAATAAATACCAATGAGACGTCAAATCACATAGACCCAGCAGTAAGTTGGACGGACGAAGCAGCCATCACTCTTGCGCCAGTGAGAGGTCGCGTCCGCTCTGCCCGGGCATGAATGCGGCACCGATTCTTTGGAACGACACTGACCGTTTCGGGCGGGAAGCGCACACGAGCGATGGAGGGGCTTTGGGTGGGGCAGGCTGGTCAGGTGCGAGCGTGACAGCTGTCCGCATGTCCCTACCGGACACGCCCGGAAATGAGAGGATGCACTCATACACTTCACACCATCTCTCTGTAGGAGTAGGTCGATCTGTCGCTCTCTCTAACACACACATGCTGTTAAACAGACACACACACACACACACACACACACACACCCACGCACGCACGCACGCACGCACCTTGGTCCCGTTGCACCTTCTAACGTGACTTATTACACCTAGACGGAGGGAGTAGTAAGTATACGAGATACGGTGGCACACTGACTTAAGTCGAATACAAGTGCCCAAAATTGTGTGCATGTTATAATAAGGATTCACTTAAAATAGTATGTGAGCGAATAGAGGGATCAATTGGATAGTGTTCCCGAGTAGTAGGATGTGTGAGGTAAGATACACCGCTGGCGCTTTTAATTTTTCTTATTAATTTTTTTGTTTCACCCTCTGACTGGTGGGACCCAACGTACTACGTGGAGAGAGGTAAGGTGACTAAGGCTGCATTATTTCTGCACCACTGTGGATAGTCTTACCACCAAAGCCACATGACACGATTATGATTGAAATCCAAATGACTCCCACACACACAAAAAAAACACGGCATGCTTGTCACACGAATGCAGGAATGTATAAAAGGTTATTTTCCTCTCGTTGAACATAACGGGAGGGTTGTGTAGCTGGTTAGCCTGTTCGCTCATCAAACTTGAGGTCTCGGGTTCGATAACTAGACTTGAGCATAATTTGTGCCAGGAGAATTCTTTGACTGGTCAAAATGTATGGATACAGAGCTATACGATCTCGTAGTGACCGTATAATCACCTCATCATGTATAAGTTGCAGCCTCGGCACTTGTTTTCTAGGGTTTGCATGCTTCACACTCTCTCTCCAGTATATATACACGTTGAAGCCTCAGTGCTTGTAGTTGCTCTCTTCACACTCTCTCGCCCTCTCCAGATCTAAACAAGACTTCGTTGGCCTCTCTCTCCCCTCACTGCTGCTCAAAGAGCCAGCAGGATCCGTCCGCCGGGAAGGGAAGGAGGCTTAATGTTGTCGCCGTCGGCAAGGGAGGGAATCCACTACCGGCGTAGTTGTTCACTTTCACCCAGCAGCGGCGCGGGAGGGCCTCCGACCCCTTCTTCTTTGCCGTCGTCCCGTCACCCACCAAACCACGCCCAAGAACCTTAAGGTATAATTTACTTACTCCACATGCATTGCTCTAGCTGCATGTATACCATGAATCTAGGACGTGGTTCAAAGAGGAAAGGAGTGGGGAAAAGTAGTGGGAAAAGTTGTATATAGCATGAATATAGGACGTGGTTCAAAGAGGAAATGAAGGGGGAAAGTTGTATAGCATGAATCTAGGACGTGGTTCAAAGAGGAAAGGAATGGGGGAAAGTAGTAAGGAAAGTTGTCGCATAAATCTAGGACGTGGTTCAAAGAGGAAAGGAAGGGGCGAAAGTACTAGTACAGACTGGCTATCGAGCAACTACGTTGGTCGAAAAGGGAAAACAATGACAAACACAGTACGCACATCTGTAACAAACTGATCTTTTGTTTTGGGGGACAAGGCTGTAGAGTTTGAGCAGGACTAGATTTGCTGCGCTCACATAGGGAAAGGTGTCTAAAGATAACAAAACTGGGACCAACACAAATATGCTCCTTGGTTGTTTGTTTTTTGTTGCAACAGATTGTGCATGACCACAGTACATCGGTAGATGCACATGGTGCTGGTGCGTCCACTGTCCCGTGCAACTCATTAGCTGTTGTTAATCTAAGGCCCTGTTTGGTTAAAACCTCCCTAGTCCTTGCCTGCTTGGTTCTAGGGACTAAACATAGACTAGAGGTTATTAAATGACATGCTAAAAGACCGTGTTACCCCTAGTAATGAACTAATAGAGACAAGGTGCGATGCGTGGCAGGGGTAACTGTTGGAAAAAGTCCCAAAAAGACTCCCTCGGGGTCTTCTTTCTTTAGTCCCAAATGCCCACTTTTAGTCCCTAAAAGTCCCTCCAGTTTGGTTTAGATGGGACTGACACGGAGTTTTTTTAGTCCCTACACCAAAATATCCCTGTAAACAAACACCCTCTAATAATGCCGCTGGAAAATTGATGCAATGCCACAGTTAAAAGAAAATTACATGTTTAACGAATTTTATTGTTAATATAATCTGTATGTTAATATTAATCAATGCCACCGTTTGAGAAATGCTACTGTCTTTCTTTCTTTCCCATTTAGATAAGGTAGATGCTTCTTTTTGTTGGCTTTTGTGTCATCCACCATTATTGACCACTAATTGTTTGCTTTGCACCTCTATGTAAACAGGGTTGTCTACTTCACCTCGTTGCCATTGTGACCTTTTGTTGCACTACACAAAACACTTTTGTTTTAAGAGTGTTTTGCTCAGTTCAACCAAAATGTCACACCGAGAATGTTGCTTGATTGCTTTCTCTTAGTGGAACTGCACAAGAGGAGATCTTACTTCCTATCTGTGTTGGCAAATTTGGTTCAGATCTTCTTCTTGTGAGTTGTTTGAATTCCGCATCATGAGAGGTCAGTACTAGCCTTATTTCACAAGATTCTGCAGTGTGCTTTCATATGTTGTGCTACTTGTACGATAATGTTGCTTGATTTTAGTGAACTGCACAAATGGAGACAAGACTTCCAATCTGTATGTGCACCGTAATATCCCATTGAGGTAAGATAAGGATATTTCACAACTGTTAGCCTGTATTTTGCCACTTTCATCAGAAAATTAAGTTTAGTACTATACTTGTGCTCCCTAATTGACATGCCAAATCTTACATTGAAGGCGAAGCTTGTCTGTTATTGAACCAAGTGATGAAGGGGAAGAACAAGCAGAACAAAAACAAAAATCAACTCCCGGTGCTGTATTGAAGCACTGGAACTGTGATGACACAAGTAATGATATAGTTTTGCATATTAATTTATTGCTATGGCTGGAACGAGCAATTGTTTTGCTAGTGATTTGATGCCACTCTTAATGTAATACGTAATTATCTCTACTTGTGCAAACAGGGATCTTCTTTGAAGAGACCATATATTTTAGTGGAATGTTGGAAGCATTAAACTAATCAAGGAGTATATAGTCAGCATGGCCACCACCGTAGATAGCAACAGATGGTTCCGGAGAAGTGCTTCATCTGTATGCTCTACACAATAAGCCTCCTGACAAAGGTTGGTACTCGCCCACTGATTTCATCCATATGATTGAGCTTTGTCATCTCTATTGGTGCTGTGCTACTATTTAGATATTGTCATGAAAAAGTGGTATTGTCCTTGAGAAGTGCTTCATTTGTGCTATTTTAAATATTTCCTTTCCTTTTTTTCGAGCAAACAGGGATGCTAGCATTTAGTAGTCCTCTTGTCTTTGCACAACAGGATCATCTTCCTCTGAAGAAGAATATGGAGTACGTGAAGTGACTAGTTCCGATTATGCCAGGATGAAGAAGCCATGTCTATCTTCTCATCAGAAGGAGCAGTTGAAGGATGGTTACATTACTCCCCACAAGACCAAACTAACTTCAGCTTAGAAGGACTGACAAATCTCCATTTTTTGCTGTGATGCGCGAGTACAATGTTGTTCTAGGATTCTTTCTGGTGAGTTCCATTTTTCTAAAAGTGTGCTCTACATGGACCATGTAGGTGCATGTTTAAATTGTCAATTCATAGTACAATTTGCTTTATACTAATCACTTTTTTGTATTTGTGCAAACAGGGGTGCTTAGCTTGATTTCAATGGGAACTGCACAAAATGTTCATGAATACATTGAATCATTCATTTCCACCACAAGAAAGGAGGTGCCAATAAGTTCAAGGCGTTGCAACATATAAGGGCGAAATCATACAAGCTACGAGCGAATTTGGTTGATTTTGGTGGAACTGCACAAAAAGAACAGCTGGTTTATTTAGCACGAGGTGCCATGTCAATGTATGAACTGATGGCAAACCCTGCTCGTTCCACAATCGTAGGCATTTGATATTTTCGAATGGGACAACCTTGTCAAATTTTGCTCATTGATTTTAGCAAGACATGCGTTTGATATTTTTGAATGGGACGCCCTTTGCTGTCAGCAGCGTCGATCAATTTTTTCTTTATTCTTTAGTTGTGAAGTAAATATTGCCTCTGACATGTGAGTCACTGAGATGCATAATCATCGACTGTTTTGAATGTTCTCTATGAATTGCCAGCCCTATGTGTTTGATTGCAATGTACAAAAACGCTAAAAAGCTGCTCAAACTCTTTGTACTCCTTCTGTTCCTTTTTACTTTGCACATTGTGAAAGTGCATACTTTTTGTATAAGATTGGTCAAAGTAGAGATACTTTGACTGCAGACAAAACTTGTATGCAGACAAGAAAGGACCGGAGGGAGTACATGTGAAACTGCTGCAAATGAGGTGATCACCCTGGGAATAATGCTAGTACGTATTGTTTTGCATGTTCATCCAATGCCAGTGATATAGGAATTCGAACTAATCGAAATAAATTCATTCATACACGGTCGGATTTCATATAAACATGCCGGATTTCATTACATTTCATACATTCTTCAACTAAAAAGGGGTGCGCTGGAGGTATAATTAATTAACCGAAGCTACCCACCTGTGTCCCGCTGAGCCGAACAGAAGCTTCAGCGACTTAACTACAGGTGTAGTTGCGTAACTGACATGTGGCCTATTGGGCCCACGTGTCAGTCAGCCAACTACACCAGCAGTTAAGTAGAAGCAGCGTCCTTCTCCAGCGCAGCTCTCTGACTCCACGCCGCCGCCAAGAGGCTAACCGGCCGTCAATGGTCAGCCCGCCTAGCTTGGCTTCAACCAGAGGGTAGCAGCGGTGGCCTTACTTGGACCCGAGCGGCGGCGACCTACCGTGGTCTACTCTTCCTCGTTTTCTGTGTGGCGCGGCCTCGTTGGCAGCGGGGCGGGGCCTCGGCGGAGCCGGCGATGTCCTCTGTCTCGTTGCCGGCGAGCGGTGCCTCGGCGGAGCGGTGGAAATCCTCCCCCACGTTGCCGGCAGGGTGGGGCCTCGGCTAAGCCGGCAATGTCCTCTGCCTCATTGTTGGCGGGGCGGGGCCTCGGTGGAGCCGGCGGTGTCCTCTGCCTCGTTGTTGGCGCCGCGGGGCCTTGGCGGAGCAGGGCCTCATCGATGCCAGCGGAGCGGGGACTCATCGGAGCCGGCATTGTCCTCTGCCTCGTCCTCGGTCTCGCCAAATAGCGCCTCGCCCGCTTCATCGCCCTCTTTGTAGGCGGCCGCAGCCTGATACGTCTCCAACATATCTATAATTTTTTATTGTTCCATGCTATTATATTACCCCTTTTGGATGTTTATGGGATTTATTTTACACATTTATATCATTTTTGGGACTAACCTACTAACAGGAGGCCCAGCCCGTATTGCTGCTTTTTTTGCCTATTTCAGTATTTCGAAGAAAAGGAATATCAAACGGAGTCCAAACGAAATGAAACCTTTGGGAGCGTGATTTTTGGAACGAACGTGATCCAGAGGACTTGGAGTGCAAGTCAAGAAGCAGTCGAGGCCTCCACGAGATAGG
>NC_041389.1:287253191-287270459 GCF_002162155.2 Triticum dicoccoides
GGCCCCTCGGGCGTCCACCGACGTACTTCTTATTCCTATATAAGCCTACGTACCCCGAAAACATCCAGGGAGTGGACGAAACACAATTTCCACCACCGTAACCTTCTGTATCCGCGAGATCCCATCTTGGAGCCTTCGCCGGCACTCTGCCGAAGGGGGAATCGACCACGGAGGGCTTCTACCTCAACATCCTTGCCCCTCCGATGAGTTGTGAGTAGTTTACCACAGACCTACGGGTCCATAGTTATTAGCTAGATGGCTTCTTCTCTCTTTTTGGATCTCAATACAATGTTCTCCCCCTCTCTTGTGGAGATCTATTCAATGTAAACTCTTTTTGCGGTGTGTTTGTCGAGATCCGATGAATTGTGGGTTTATGATCAAGTTTATCTATGAATAATATTTGAATCTTCTCTAAATTCTTTTATGTATGATTGAGTTATCTTTGCAAGTCTCTTCAAATTATCAGTTTGGTTTGGCCTACTAGATTGATCTTTCTTGCCATGGGAGAAGTGCTTAGCTTTGGGTTCAATCTTGCGGTGTCCTTACCCAGTGACAGAAAGGGTTACAAGGCACGTATTGTATTGTTGCCATCGAGGATAACAAGATGGGGTTTATATCATATTGCTTGAGTTTATCCCTCTACATCATGTCATCTTGCTTAATGCGTTACTCTGTTCTTATGAACTTGATACTCTAGATGCAGGCAGGAGTCGGTCGATGTGTGGAGTAATAGTAGTAGATGCAGGCAGGAGTCGGTCTACTTGTTGCGGACGTGATGCCTATATACATGATCATGCCTAGATAACCTCATAATTATTCGCTTTTCTATCAATTGCTCGATAGTAATTTGTTCACCCACCGTAATACTTATGCTATCTTGAGAGAAGCCACTAGTGAAACCTATGGCCCCCGGGTCTATCTCTTACCATATTTGCTTCCAATCTACTTTTATTTGCATCTTTACTTTTTGCATCTATATTATAAAATACCAAAAATATATTTATCTTATCTTACTATCTTTATTAGATCTCACTTTCGCAAGTGGCCGTGAAGGGATTGACAACCCCTTTATTGCGTTGGTTGCGAGTTCTTTGTTTGTTTGTGTAGGTGCGTGGGACTTTTGAGGAGCCTCCTACTAGATTGATACCTTGGTTCTCAAAAACTGAGGGAAATACTTACGCTACTATTGCTGCATCACCCTTTCCTCTTCAAGGAAAACCAATGCAGGCTCAAGACGTAGCAAGAAGGATTTCTGGCGCCGTTGCCGGGGAGGTCTTCGCTCAAGTCAAGACATACCAAGTACCCATCACAAACCCATCTCCCTCGCATTTACATTATTTGCCATTTGCCTCTTGTTTTCCTCTCCCCCACTTCACCCTTGCCGTTTTATTCGCCCTCTCTTTCCCAATATCCTTCTCTCTTTTTTTTCGCTTGCCTTTTTCTGTTTGCTTGTGTGCTTGTTTGTCCTTATGGCTTCGCCTAAGGGTTCCGACCACCTTCTTAGAAAGTTGGAAGAGATTGAGTCAAATATTAGCATAATAATTTCTTCAGAAAAGAGCTTAAGGAACAAAAAGTTTTTTTGGAGTTTATGAACAAAGAGCTTGATGATATGAATAAAGAATTTTATGGTGTGAACGCTCAAATTACCCGGCTTGAAAATGATATAGCCAAAATTTCTGATAAGCAAGCCACCTTAGTCAATAAGATGGCCGCCAAACCAGAAAAGTTAGATAAAAATAATGATGAGGATCTTAAAGTTATTGATGCATCTCCTATTAGATCTATGTTTTGCAATATTAATCTTGATAATTATGGGACTGATGATGAGTCAACTTTTCCTAGAAGGCGTCCTAAGAATTCGGAGTCTTTAGATCTTGATGCTAAATTTGGTAAAAGTGGGATTGGAGAGGTCACAACTTTAAATAGTATTGAACCCACTATCTCGGATTTCAAGGAATTTGATTATGATAACTGTTCTTTAGAAGGTTGTATTCCCTTGTTGCAATCCGTTGTTAATTCTCCCCATGCTTATAGTCAAAATAAAGCTTTTACCAAACATATTGTTGATGCCTTGATGCAATCTTATGATGAAAAACTTAATTTGGAAGTTTCTATACCTAGAAAACTTAATGATGAGTGGGAGCCTACTATAAAGATTAGAATTAAAGATCATGAGTGTTTTGCTTTGTGTGATTTGGGTGCTAGTATTTCCACGATTCCGAAAACTTTATGTGATATTCTAGGTTTCTTTGATCTTGATGATTGCTCTTTAAATTTGCACCTTGTGGATTCCACCATTAAAAATCCAATGGGAAGGATCAATGATGTTCTCATTATTGCAAATAGAAATCCGGTGCCCGTGGATTTTATCGTTCTTGATATAGATTGCAATCTTTCTTGCCCTATTATTCTTGGTAGACCTTTCCTTAGAATGATTGGCGCGATTATTGATATCAAGGAAGGGAATATTAGATTCCAATTTCCATTAAAGAAAGGCATGGAGAACTTTCCAAGAAAGAAAGTCAAATTACCTTATGAATCTATCATGCGAGCTACTTATGAATTTAGTGCCAAAGGTGGCACTCGTTAGATCTATCTTCGCTTTTATGCCTAGCTAGGGGCGTTAAACGATAGCGCTAGTTGGGAGGCAACCCAATTTTCTTTATCTTTTTGTTTTTGTTCCTGTTTAGTAATAAATCTTGCATCTACCTTCTGTTTAGATGTGTTTTTATCTTTTAATTAGTGTTTGTGCCAAGTAGAACCTATAGGATAACCTATGATGATAGTTGATTTGATTCTGCTGAAAAACAGAAACTTTGCGCGCACGAATTTAGTTTTGTTAAATCACAGAAACGTGCTTTTGCATTGATTCTTTTTGCTGCTGATGAATAAACAAATTTTCCAGGACTTCCTATTTTGGTAGGATTTTTAGAGTTCCAGAAGTTTGCGTTAGTTACAGATTGCTACAGACTTTTCTGTTTTTGAGAGATTCTGTTTTTCGTGTGTTGTTTGCTTATTTCGATGCATCTATGGCTAGTAAATTAGTTTATAAATCATAGAGAAGTTGGATTACAGTAGGTTTAACACCAAAATAAATAAAGAATGAGTTCATTACAGTACCTTATGTGGTGGTTTTGTTTTTCTTTCACTAACGGAGCTTATAAGATTTCCTGTTGAGTTTTGTATTGTGAATAAGGATGGCAATTTTATCCATGGACATGGATATCCATGGATATACGACCCGAATGGATAGCGTTTGGATATGCTTTTGTGTCCATGGGCGGCGCCCAAACCCGACCCGATTGTATGTGGGTAGGGCATGGATATAATCTTGTACCCATGGATATACCCAAACCCGACCTGATAGTATGACTTAATGGGAAAAAATCTGCTATCCCTGCCCCACGTTCACATGTCCCACTGCAATTTTACACTTTCTTATCTAAAACATGCATAAGAAATTACACAATCCCCATCGTAACTTTTATAAGTTGATAGTCAATCCCCTCCGTAACATACTCCAACACGCCTTCCCTTATTTTTATCTCCTTCTTAAATGACTCGTCATTCTCATCTGTTAGAAAAATACTAAATGATCTTAGGTTGTTACTGGATGTTGATTTACCATAAGTGAAGCCTAGCATGCCACAAGGTGAAGAATGGAAGAGTTTATGTTAATATTGTGTTAAGTCTTATTTATATGTCTCGAGAGGACCCAATGGCTATCCAGTGGATATGGATATCCATTGGATTTGGACATGGACACAATTTTTCACCCATGGATTTTTTTCATGGGCGGGCAAAGACTGTCTTCATGGATATGGATATGGATTTGATATTGTTCAACCTGATCCAAACCCGACCCATTGCCATCCTTAGTTGTGAAGTTTTCAAGTTTTGGGTAAAGCTTTTATGGACTATGGAATAAGGAGTGGCAAGAGCCTAAGCTTGGTGATGCCCAAGGCACCCCAAGATATACAAGAATAGCCAAAAGCCTAAGCTTGGGGATGCCCCGGGAAGGCATCCCCTCTTTCGTCTTCGTTCATTAGTAACTTTACTTCGAGCTATATTTTTATTTGCCACATGATATGTGTTTTGCTTGGAGCGTCGTGTATTATATTAGTCTTTGCTTTTTTAGTTTACCACAATCATCCTTGTTGTACACACCTTTTGGGAGAAGCCTACTTCATTAGGATTTGCTAGAATACTCTATGTGCTTCACTTATATCTTTTGAGCTTGACAGTTTTTGCTCTAGTGCTTCACTTATATCTTTTAGAGCACGGTGGTGTCTTAATTTTGAACAAATTGCTAGTCTCTCATGCTTCACTTATATATTTTTGAGAGTCTTTTAGAACAACATGGTATTTGCTATGGTTACAAAGTTGGTCCTAGAATAATGAGCATCCAAGTTGGGTATAATAAAAACTATCATAGGAAGTGAATTGGATACTATGATCAATTTGATACTTGATAATTGTTTTGAGATATGGAGGTAGTGATATTAAAGTCATGCTAGTTGAGGTGATTATGAAAAGTACTTGTGTTGAGGGTTGTGATTCCCGTAGCATGCACGTATGGTAAACCGCTTTGTGATGAAGTTGGAGCACAATTTTATTTATTGATTGTCTTCCTTATGAGTGGCGGTCGGGGACGAGCGATGGTCTTTTCCTACCAATCTATCCCCCTAGGAGCATGCGTGTAGTACTTTGTTTTTGATGACTTCTAAATTTTTGCAATAAGTATATGAGTTCTTTTGACTAATGTTGAGTCCATGGATTATACGCACCTCACCCTTCCACCATTGCTAGCCTCTCTTATGCCACGCAACTTTCGCCGGTACCATACACCTACCATATACCTTCCTCAAAACAGCCACCCTACCTACCTATCATGGCATTTCCATAGCCATTCCGCGATATATTGCCATGCAACTTTCCACCGTTCCGTTCATATGACACGCATTACTTTTGTCATATTGCTTTTTGCATGATCATGTAGTTGACATTGTATTTGTGGCAAGCCCACCTTCATAATTTTCATACATGTCGCTCTTGATTCATTGCATATGCCGGTACACCGCCGGAGGCATTCATATAGAGTCATATCTTGTTCTAGCTTTGAGTTGTAATTCTTGAGTTGCAAATCCATAAAAGTGTGATGATCTTCATTATTAGGGCATTGTCTTAGTGAGGAAAGGATGATGAAGACTATGATTCCCCCACAAGTTGGGATGAGAATTCGGACTTTACAAAAAAAAGAAGAAAAAGAAAAAAAAGGAAAGGCCAAAAAAAAGAGGGCCAAAGAAAAAAAAGAGAAAAAAGAAAAAATTATAAGAAAATGAGAGAAAAAGAGAGAAGGGACAATGCTACTATCTCTTTTTCCACACTTATGCTTCAAAATAGCACCATGATCTTCATGATAGAGTCTCATATGTCGTCACTTTCATATACTAGTGGGAATTTTTCATTATAGAACTTGGCTTGTATATTCCAATGATGGGCTTCCTCAAAATGTCCTAGGTCTTCGTGAGCAAGCGAGTTGGATGCACACCCACTTAGTTTCTTTTGTTGAGCTTTCACATACTTATAGCTCTAGTGCATCCGTTGCATGGCAATCCCTACTCACTCACATTGATATCTATTAATGGGCATCTCCATAGCCCGTTGATATGCCTAGTTGATGTGAGACTATCTTCTCCTTTTTTGTCTTCTCCACAACCACCATTCTATTCCACATATAGTGCTATGTCCATGGCTCACGCTCATGTATTGCGTGAAAGTTGAAAGAGTTTGAGATTATTAAAGTATGAAACAATTGATTGGCTTGTCATCGGGGTTGTGCATGATTAAATACTTTATGTGATGAAGATAGAGCAACAGCCAGACTATATGATTTTGTAGGTATAACTTTCTTTGGCCATGTTATTTTGGGAAGACATGATTACTTTGATTAGTATGCTTGAAGTGTTACTATTTCTTTTATCAATATGAACTTTTATTTTGAATCATTTGGATCTGAACATTCATGCCACAATAAAGAAAATTACATTATGAATTATGCTAGGTAGCATTCCACATCAAAAATTCTTTTTTTATCATTTACCTACTTGAGGATGAGCAGGAATTAAGCTTGGGGATGCTTGATACGTCTCCAACGTATCTATAATTTTTGATTGTTCCATGCTATTATATTACCCCTTTTGGATGTTTATGGGCTTTATTTTACACATTTATATCATTTTTGGGACTAACATACTAACCGGAGGCCCGGCTCGTATTGTTGTTTTTTTGCCTGTTTCAGTATTTCGAAGAAAAGGAATATCAAACGGAGTCCAAACGGAATGAAACCTTCGGGAGCGTTATTTTTGGAACGAACGTGATCCAGAGGACTTTGAGTGCAAGTCAAGAAGCAGCCAAGGCCTCCACGAGATAGGAGCCCCCCTATAGGGCGCGCACCCCTGTCTCGTGGGCCCCTCGGGCGTCCACCAACATACTTCTTCCTCCTATATAAGCCTACATACCCCAAAAACATCTAGGGAGTGGACGAAACACAATGTCCACCACCGTAACCTTCTGTATCCGTGAGATCCCATCTTGGAGCCTTTGCAGGCACTCTGCCGGAGGGGGAATCGACCACGAAGGGCTTCTACCTCAACATCCTTGCCCCTCCGATGAGTTGTGAGTAGTGTACCACAGACCTATGGGTCCATAGTTATTAGCTAGATGGCTTCTTCTCTCTTTTTGGATCTCAATACAATGTTCTCCCCCTCTCTTATGGAGATCTATTCGATGTAAACTCTTTTTGCGGTGTGTTTGTCGAGATCCGATGAATTGTGGGTTTATGATCAAGTTTATCTATGAATAATATTTGAATCTTCTCTGAATTCTTTTATGTATGATTGAGTTATCTTTGCAAGTCTCTTCGAATTATTAGTTTGGTTTGGCCTACTAGATTGATCTTTCTTGCCATGGGAGAAGTGCTTAGCTTTGGGTACAATCTTGCGGTGTCCTTACCCAGTGATAGAAAGGGTTGCAAGGCACGTATTGTATTGTTGCCATCGAGGATAACAAGATGGGGTTTATATCATATTGCTTGAGTTTATCCCTCTACATCATGTCATCTTGCTTAATGCGTTACTCTGTTCTTATGAACTCAATACTCTAGATGCAGGCAGGACTCAGTCGATGTGTGGAGTAATAGTAGTTGATGCAGGCAGGAGTCGGTCTACTTGTTGCGGACATGATGCCTATATACATGATCATGCCTAGATAATCTCATAATTATTCGCTTTTCTATCAATTGCTCGACAGTAATTTGTTCACCCACCGTAATACTTATGCTATCTTGAGAGAAGCCACTAGTGAAACCTATGGCCCCCGGGTCTATCTCTTATCATATTTGCTTCCAATCTACTTTTATGTGCATCTTTACTTTTTGCATCTATATTATAAAATACCAAAAATATATTTATCTTATCTTACTATCTTTATTAGATCTCACTTTCGCAACTGGCCGTGAAGGGATTGACAACCCCTTTATTGCGTTGGTTGCGAGTTCTTTGTTTGTTTGTGTAGGTGCATGGGACTTTTGAGCAGCCTCCTACTGGATTGATACCTTGGTTCTCAAAAACTAAGGGAAATACTTACGCTACTATTGCTGCATCACCCTTTCCTCTTCAAGGAAAACCAACGCAGGCTCAAGACGTAGCACAGCCTCCGCCACCCGCATGCGGTACGGCCAGCGCTCGAGGCATCCCTTGCGGGCGGAGCGGTACGAGTCGAGCAGCGCCTCCTGCTCCACCCGCTTCGCGGCGATCTGCTCCTCCGCCTGCAGGTGCTCCTGGAGGAGATGGTGGTTGTAGGCGGCGTCGGCCTGCGCCTCCCGGAACTGCTCCTCACGCATCTGCCTCACCGTGTCCATATATTGGGCACGAGCCTCGTCGATGGTCATGGTGCAATGCATCGGCGAGGATGGCCCGGAGGAGGGGGTTGGCGCCGGATCGTCGACTACCATGTTCTCCATTGGGACATCATCGTCCTCCGGCTGCCTGCCGGCCAGCCGGTCGGTAGCAATGGCTGCCATCTCCTTGTGGTCCATCGTCCGACTGTCCCGAAGAGTGCTGGAGCGCGAGGAAGCCATGGTGGGCAGTAGTGGTGTGGATAGGAGAAAGGGAACATATGCGGATGACTGCGGCTATGGCCAGCGCAGCAGTTTATATAGCAATGGTGGGTGACGGAGGGACGGACGTGTGGCGCTGGAGTAGCTGTCTCAGCAACCGCGTATCATTAATGTGGGCTGCAGATGGACGGACGGACGGCACTTGTGTCGTTTGAAGACGGAGCAATCACCTGCACCGGGAAGCGGGGCGGGCGACGCTGACTGTTTCAGGCGGAAAGCGCGCGCGGGCGAGGAGATGACTTTACTTGGAGAGGATGACAATGGGGACCCACCAGGGCATAGCCTCACGTACGCAAGTGGGTCCTTATTATATATATAACTATAATTTATTTTGCTTCCTCCTAGTTTCCTGACATCACGGTCCCACACCATTGTCAACCTATGCACTCCCTCCTTTCCAGTTTATAGGGCTTATATCAAAATTTAGTTTTTCCATTTTATAAGGCTCAATTTGGTTGTTTTCCATCACATGTTCAGATTCCAAGGTGCATTAAATCATTGCATGCAAGTATTAAGAGAAAATTGACTAATGCATGTACTTTATGCATGCATGCATTGCAATTAATGCATTGATAAACATAATTTTTTGAGGATAACAAGAACATTAATTAGGTGCTTTTGCAAAACTACAAAAATTATTCCACCACTCGTCATCTACCTTGATTGGTGCGATTTTTGAATTGAGCACTATAAACCGGAAAGGAGGGAGTAGTCAATAAACAAGAGAATTGCACAAGAAGCGGCCGACAGCTGGGACCAAGCAGCTCTAGCGGTATTTGTGTTTTTGAGGTGTGAGCACTGCAGAGTTTTTCGATGTTTAGCCCAGATATTAATTTTTCTCCTTTGAACAACAACGAAAACATCGCTGCAGGTATTAACTGAACGGGCTGTGACCCGTCTAGCCCAGGCCAGATATCCAACCGAGACATTGATTTTTTTCAAGCTGAAAATGGCTAGCCCAGCTATACTTTTTTTAGGAATACCCACACAAGGTCAAGTTGTTATTCTCCGCCCCGCTGGGCTGCAAATCTTTCCAAGGAGGGATGCATTAGGCTTAACAAGAAAATGGGCTTTAAGAAATAATAAATGGGATGTAATTATAAAAACTGGGCAATAACTATAAAAAGTGCACCAAACACATAATTACTTTATAAAATATTATTTTTGGATATTGAAAATTTTAATTTCATTAATTGTTGTGAGCGCAATGTTCCATTGGATTTTTACGTAATATAAATTTATATTGAAATTGTATTTAATCTGCATAGAAATTTCAGGATAAAAATATTTTGGATCCCATCAAAATGTGGGAAATTTTATTAAATTCTGTTTTGAACGTGTTGGTTGAAATGGGTTGTACTTTTAACAAACTGTAAATGGGTTGTAGTAAATTCCATTAGAATTTAAAAATGGGCTGCACATTCTTACAAATCTCAAATGGGCTATAAGTTCTCTGCCACACACTTCTGGCCTTACTAAGTTGACACGTTGATACGTCTCCAACGTATCTATAATTTTTGATTGTTCCATGCTATTATATTATCCCTTTTGGATGTTTATGGGCTTTATTTTACACATTTATATCAGTTTTTGGACTAACCTATTAACTGGAGGCCCAGCCCATATTGCTGTTTTATTGCCTGTTTCAGTATTTCGAAGAAGAGGAATATCAAACGGAGTCCAAATGGAATGAAACCTTCGACATCGTGATTTTTCGGAAGAACATCATCCTGGAGGCTTGGAGATCAAGTCAGAAGATACTCGAGGAGCCCAGGAGATAACCCCCCCCCCCACTACAGGGCGCGGCCCCCTGTCTCGTGGACCCCTCGAGCACCCCCCGACCGACTTCTTTCGCCTATATAACCCTACGTACCCTAAAACCATTGAATATCAAGATAGATCGGGAGTTCCGCCGCCGTAAGCCTCTGTAGCCACCAAAAACCTCTCGGGAGCCCGTTCCGGCACCCTGCCGGAGGGGGAATCCATTACCGGTGGCCATCTTCATCATCCAGGCACTCTCCATGACGAGGAGGGGGTAGTTCACCCTCGGGGCTGAGGGTATGTACCAGTAGCTATGTGTTTGATCTCTCTCTCTCGTGTTCTTCTATGGCACGATCTTGATGTATTGCGAGCTTTGCTATTATAGTTGGATCTTATGATGTTTCTCCCCCTCTACTCTCTTGTGATGAATTGAGTTTCCCTCTTGAAGCTATCTTATCGGACTGAGTCTTTACTTTGAGAACACTTGATGTATGTCTTGCCGTGTTTACCTGTGGTGACAATGGGATATAATGTGCCACTTGATGTATGTTTTGGTGACCAACTTGCGGGTTCCACCCATGAACCTATGCATAGGGGTTGGCACACGTTCTTGACTCTCCGGTAGAAACTTTGGGGCACTCTTTGAAGTACTTTGTGTTGGTTGAATAGATGAATCTGAGATTGTGTGATGCATATCGTATAATCATGCCCACGGATACTTGAGGTGACAATGGAGTATCTAGGTGACATTAGGGTTTTGGTTGATTTGTGTCTTAAGGTGTTATTCTAGTACGAACTCTTGAATAGATTGATCCGAAAGAATAACTTTGAGGTGGTTTCGTACCCTACCATAATCTCTTCATTTGTTCTCCGCTATTAGTGGCTTTGGAGTGACTCTTTGTTGCATGTTGAGGGATTGTTATATGATCTATCTATGTTATTATTGTTGAGAGAACTTGCACTAGTGAAAGTATGAACCCTAGGCCTTGTTTCCTATCATTGCAATACCGTTTACGCTCACTTTTATCATTAGTTACCTTGCTGTTTTTATTATTTCAGATTACAAATACCTTTATCTACCATCCATATTGCACTTGTATCACCATCTCTTCGCTGAACTAGTGCACCTGTACAATTTACCATTGTATTGGGTGTGTTGGGGACACAAGAGACTCTTTGTTATTTGGTTGCAGGGTTGTTTGAGAGAGACCATCTTCATCCTACGCCTCCTACGGATTGATAAACCTTAGGTCATCCACTTAAGGGAAATTTGCTACTGTCCTACAAACCTGTGCACTTGCAGGCCCAACAACGTCTACAAGAAGGTTGTGTACTAGACATCAAGCTCTTTTCTGGCGCCGTTGCCGGGGAGGCTAGGTAAACGGCACTCACACCCCGTCAATCAAGCTCTTTTTTGGCGCCGTTGCCGGGGAGGCTAGGTAAACGGCACTCACACCCCGTCAACTAAGCTCTTTTCTGGCGCCGTTGCTGGGGAGGTGAGTGCTTGAAGGTATATCTTTAGATCTTGCAATCGAATCTTTTTGTTTCTTGTTTTATCACTAGTTTATTTTATAAAAGAAAACTACCAAAAAAATGGAGTTAAGTTTGTCTCATACGCTTCATCTTTTTAATATCTTTCATGAGAATGATGGAAAGGAAAATTGTGCTCAAGTGCTAGAAGAAGAATGCATTAAAATGTTTGGTACTAGATCCTTGTATGATGAGCATGATTGCAATGTTGTTAGTATGAATTCCTTGAATATCCATGATGCTAATGATATGCAAAGCCACAAGCTTGGGGAAGCTATGTTTGATGGGGATGAATTATTTGAGAATATATTTCCTGAAATTAATGTTTGTCCCCAAGCCTGGGAATGCTATGTTTAATGAAGATGATATTTTTAGCATCCCAAGTTTTGATATGCAAAGTTGTTATGATGATAGCATGCCTCCTACCTATGATGATTATATTGATGAAAGTGGGTTTGGAAGAGTGTCAACTTTAGGAAGTAATGATCCCACTATTTTGGAGGATGTTGAATTTTATTGTGATGAATACGGAAGTGGATTTGGAAGAGTGTCAACTTTATTTAGTGATTCCACTATCTTGGGAGAGGTTTCAATTGATTATGATGAGAACGAAGTTGCTACTTATGATGATTATTGTGATGAAACCTATGCTATAAAAAGTAGTGATGATTATATTTACAAATCTTGTCATGATTATGATTACCCTTTTTCTGAACACTACTCTTTTAATGTGGAAAAAAAATTAGTGTTCAAGTCTCTTATGATACTCCCACTATTCCGAATGAGAAGAAATTTGCTTAAGTGGAGAGTAGTAAATTTTCTATGCTTGTAGATCATGAAAAGAATGCTTTAGGTGCTGTTTATATTGTTGAATTCATTCATGATGCTACTGAAAATTATTATGAGAGAGGAACATATGCTTGTAGGAATTGCAATAATGTCAAGTTTCCTCTCTATGTGTTGAAAATCTTGAAGCTATGCTTGTTGATTATTGTTCCCATAAGTTGTTTGCTCACAAAATCCCTATGCATAGGAAGTGGGTTAGGCTTAAATGTGCTAGTCATATGCTTCATGATGCTCCCCTTATGTTTCAATTCTTATCTTTTATGTGAGCATCATTGTCATCATCATGCCTAGCTAGAAAGGCTTTAAAGAAAATGCTTGTTGGGAGACAACCCAATATTTATCCTTACTGTTTTTGTGTGTCCACATGATTATGCTACTGTATTAATCATGTTTTATAGCTTTTTTTTCAATAAAGTGCCAAGTAAGACCTTTAGGATAGCTTACGGTGATAGTTGTGTTGATCCTGCTGAGAATCAGAAACTTTTGCACCCAGTAAATTTGTTAATTCACAGAAACGTGCTCTTGATCTGATTCTTTTTTCTCTGGATTGTTAAACAAATTGCTTAGGACTTCCTAATTTGGTAGGATTTTTGGAGGTCCAGAAATATACGTTTGATACAGATTACTACAGACTGTTCTGTTTTTGACAGATTCTGTTTTCTATGTGTTGTTTGCTTATTTTGATGAATCTATGAGTAGTATCGGAGGGTATGAACCATATATAAGTTGGAATACAGTAGATATTACACCAATATGAATTTAGAATGAGTTCATTACAGTACCTAAGTGGTGGTTTTATCTTCTTATACTAACGGAGCTTACGAGTTTTCTGTTGAGTTTTGTGTTGTGGAGTTTTCAAGTTTTGGGTAAAGATTCGATGGACTATGGAATAAGGAGTGGAAAGAGCCTAAGCTTGGGGATTCCCAAGGCACCCCAAGGTAATATTCAAGGACAACCAAGAGCCGAAGCTTGGGGATGCCCTGGAAGGCATCCCCTCTTTCGTCTTCGTTCATCGGTAACTTTACTTGGAGCTATATTTTTATTCACCACATGATATGTGTTTTGCTTGGAGCGTCATTTCATTTTGTTAGTATTTGCTTGCTGTTGTTTAGATTAATTTTTTGCACCTTTAATTTCAATAAAAATGTCAAGGATAGCCTTCGCCATGCTTATTTTGCTAGTATACATGTTGCTGTTTGAAAACAGAAAGTTTACCACCGTTGCAAAAATTCCCTAGAAAATTCAGAGCATGATATAATGTTGAAACTTTTTGCATAATGAGCTCTGATAAATTTACTACAGTTTGAATTTTATTTCATAATTTTTGGAGTTAGGGAAGTGTTGATACTCCTGCATTCTTTACAGACTATACTGTTTTGAGAGATTGCTGTTATGTTTGCATTGTTTGCATATGTTTGCTTGTTTAATGATTCTATTTGAGGATAGGAGTATTAAATATGCAGAGGCATTTAGTATGAAATGTGGAATAATAATTTTAGTGATTTGTTACAGTAGAAAATGATAAGGTTTTGCATTGGTTTATACTAACCTATCTCACGAGCTCTTGTTGAGTTTGTTGTGGATGAAGCTTTTGATAAAAAGAGAAACCATGTTATGAGAGGAATTAAGGAGACATAAAAGCTCAAGCTTGGGGATGCACAAGTCACCCCAAGATAATATTTCAAGAAGTCTCAAGAATCTAAGCTTGGGGATGCCCCGGTTGGCATCCCACCTTTCTTCTTCAACAACTATCGGTTAGTATCGGTTGAGCCTAAGTTTTTGCTTCTTCACATGAGTTGTGCTATCCTTGCAATGTCACTTTATTTTGCTTTGATTGCTGTTTGATTAGAGTACCAAGATCTGAAATTCCTTAATGCTAGAGAGTCTTCACATAGTTGCATAATTATTCGACTACTCATTGATCTTCACTTATATCTTTCGGAGTAGTTTGTCATTTGCTCTAGTGCATCACTTATATCCTTTAGAGCATGGCAGTGGTTATTTTTTGTAGAAATTGCTAGTCTCTCATGCTTCACTTATATTATTTTGAGAGTCTTTTAGATTAGGTATGGTTATAAAGTTGGTCCTAGAATGGTAGGCTTCCAAGTTGGGTATAATAAAAACTATCATAGAAAGTGAATTGGATGCTATGATCAATTTGATACTTGATAACTGTTTTGAGATATGGAGGTGGTGATATTAAAGTCATGCTAGTTGGGTGATTATGAATTTAAAGAATTCTTGTGTTGAAGTTAGCAAGTCCCGTAGCATGCACGTATGGTTAAAGTTGTGTAACAAATTTGAAACATGAAGTGTACCTGGCTTGTGCATCCTTATGAGTGGCGGTCGGGGACGAGCGATGGTCTTTTCCTACCAATCTATCCCCCTAGGAGCATGCGTGTAGTACTTGATTTTTGATGACTTCTAAATTTTTGCAATAAGTATATGAGTTCTTTTGACTAATGTTGAGTCCATGGATTATACGCACTTTTACCTTTCCACCATTGCTAGCCTCTTCGGTACCGTGCATTGCCCTTTCTCACCTTGAGAGTTGGTGCAAACTTCGCCGGTGCATCCAAACCCCGTGATACGATACGCTCTATCACACATAAACCTCCTTATATCTTCCTCAAAACAGCCACCATACCTACCTATTATGGCATTTCCATGGCCATTCCGAGATATATTGCCATGCAACTTTCCACTGTTCCGTTCTTCATCATCATGACATACTTTACTTTTGTCATATTGCCATTGCATGATCATGTAGTTGACATCGTATTTGTGGCAAAGCCACCATGCATTATTTTTCATACATGTCACTCTTGATTCATTGCACCATCCCGGTACACCGTCGGAGGCATTCATATAGAGTCATATCTTGTTCTAGTTTCGAGTTGTAATTCATATGTTGTAATCAATAGAAGTGTGATGATCATAATTATTAGAGCATTACCCAAAGGAAAAAAGAAAACAAAAGAAAGGCCAAAAGAAAAAAGAAAGGCCCAAAAGAAAAAGGAAAAAAATAAAAAAAAAGAAAAAAAAAGAAAATAAATAAAAAGGGCGACGTTACTATCTCTTTTTCCACACTTGTGCTTCAAAGTAGCACCTTGTTCTTCGTAGAGAGTCACATATATTGTGCTTCAAAGTAGCACCATGTTTTTCATAAAGTGAGTCTCATAAGTTGTCTTTTTCATACTAGTGGGAATTTTTCATTATAGAACTTGGCTTGTATATTCCTACGATGGGCTTCCTCAAATGCCCTAGGTCTTCGTGAGCAAGCAAGTTGGATGCACACCCACTAGTTTTCTTTTGTTGAGCATTCATTTATAGCTCTAGTGCATCCGTTGCATGGCAACCCCTACTCCTCATGTTGACATCAATTGATGGGCATCTCCATAGCCCGTTGATTATCCTCGTCAATGTGAGACTTTCTCCTTTTTTGTCTTCTCCACACAATCCCCATCATCATATTCTATTCCACCCATAGTGTTATATCCATGGCTCACGCTCATGTATTGCGTGAAGGTTGAAAAAGTTTGAGATTATTTAAGTATGAAACAATTGCTTGGCTTGTCATCAGGGGTATAGAAGTTGGGAACATCATTGTGTGACGAAAATGAAGCATAGCCTAACTATATGATTTTGTAGGGATGAACTTTCTTTTGCCATGCTATTTTGAGAAGACATGATTACCTTGATTAGTATGCTTGAAGTGTTACTATTCCTTTTATCAATATGAACTTTTATTTTGAATCATTTGGATCTGAACATTCATGCCACAATAAAGAAAATTACATTGAGAACTATGCTAGGTAGCATTCCACATCAAAAAATTCTGTTTTTATCATTTACCTACTCGAGGATGAGCAGGAATTAAGCTTGGGGATGCTTGATACGTCTCCAACGTATCTATAATTTTTGATTGTTCCATGCTATTATATTACCCCTTTTGGATGTTTATGGGCTTTATTTTACACATTTATATCATTTTTTGGACTAACCTATTAACCGGAGGCCCATCCCATATTGTTGTTTTATTGCCTGTTTCAGTATTTCGAAGAAAAGGAATATCAAACGGAGTCCAAACGGAATGAAACCTTCGGCATCGTGATTTTTTGGAAGAATATCATCCTGGAGGCTTGGAGATCAAGTCAGAAGATACTCGAGGAGCCTAGGAGATAGGGGCGCCCCCCTACAGGGTGCGGCCCCCTGTCTCATGGACCCCTCGAGCACCACCCGACCGACTTCTTTCGCCTATATAACCCTACGTACCCTAAAACCAGCTAATATCAAGATAGATCTGTAACATCCCAAATTTTCAATTTGGAATGTTATACAATAGATCATTATTGCATATCATATTTAATGCATATTTTTCCTTGATCCTAGAAATTCTATGCAACTCAAGGACCCACGGAGAGAGTTGGGGATTTTGTTATTTTCATTTTGAGTTTTTCTCAAATTCTAAAAATAGGATAATTTGATTTTATTTATTTGACCTTCAATTATTTCAATTATAAAAATATGAGAGAGGGAATAAAATGACTTTCCCAAAATAAAGAAATATTGAGGATTTAATAAAAAAATCAAATAAGATTTTATTTTGGATTTTCTGACTATTTTATTTGAATTTAGGAAAAATGCATGTTTTTCAAAATTGCATTTAGGGCGCCAAATAAATGTTCATCTAAACCGGCTTGATTTTAGAAGCCGGCGAAAATTTATTTCGGGATTTTTGGAGTCCGTTTAGTATTCCTTTCGTTTGTTTTTCTGCGCGATAATTATTTTAAAAAAAAGTCTGAACCGACCTACGGGCCGTACCGGCCAGGACTCCGCCTGGCCGGGCCTTTATAAGCCGCCGGCCCGCCCCGTGGCCGAAACCCTAGCCGTCGCCCGCCTCGAGCCCCGCGCCCGCCGCCGCCGCCTTTCGCTGCCACCTTTCGCCGCCG
>NC_041389.1:287270811-287292114 GCF_002162155.2 Triticum dicoccoides
TTCGGTTTTCGCCGGTTTTCGTTCGGTTTCTTTTAGATTCGTTTTTTTATTAGATCGATTTTTTTCGGGTTTAAGTTATTTAGCGAGCGTTCGCTCATTCGTTCGTTTTAACGAACGCGTTCATCGTTTAGATCCAGATAACGTTCGTTAATCTGTTCGTCGTTTTTCTTTTTCTCGGATTTATTCCGCGATTTTTCTGATCGTGATTTCTGATCCGATTTTCGTTTTAGTATAACTTTTCGCGAGATTATTGGAATCAGGCGATTCAAGCGCCTAGAGTTTCGTCTCGAAACCCTCTTTCCGAATAATCTACTCAAACAAGTTTTTGCTTCTGTAAAATTTGACTTAGGTCCAGATTAGTAAACGAAGCTTGTTTCTTTCGCCGTTTGAGTTTTGTTTCTTCGTTCGATTTGATTCTTTTTGCAAACCGGAGTTCTTAAGTTGAACTTTCTGGTTAGAGTTTTATTTGAGTTTTACCTGTGCATTCGATGAGTACTTATTGTATGCTTGGTTTGCTTGCGATAGAGTACCCGGATTGCGCCGCTTGCTACTTTGAATCCCTAGGTTTCGCGGATCATCAGCAAGGCAAGTAACACTTTGATCATATCCCTTTACTACCCGGTTTTATGCATTAGATCAATCCTCAACCAATTGCACGATTAGGATCTGATTAAATTGTGGGTTTTGGGAAGTAGATGAGGTAGTACCTATTACCTATTTTATTATCAAACCTTTGGGAGTTACTTTTGCGTTTGCTTATTATGCCATGCTATGCTAGTAGACATGGATTGGATGAGTGTATCCATGACAGATGTGAGATTGTTAATTAATGGTTTATTTAAGGTGGCAACTTTAATACACATCTGGGTGGATTGAGGTACCTGGGTATTCCAGGATTGCCTGTTTGTTTTTGGACCGCCACCCAGGCTCAAAGGGATCATAAGATTATTCATGCTAGAAACTTCCGTGTGCAGCCACATGCTATTATGGGCTCTAGCATAGTTGACTAAGTCGTGCGAACTCTTACAGTGGTAGACTAGTAGATGTAGGGGAAAGTAGGTGTACAGGTCTACCCATCATAAGGTGCTAGCGCTTCTGAAAGACAATGTCTCGGTCATCCGTTTCTCAAACACCATGTAGTGCGAAAACCAACAGAGGAGATCGACTCATGTGGGGAAAAGTGCGCAAACCTCTACAGAGTGTATAAACTAATCATGATTTAGCCGTGTCCCCGTTTATGGACGTCTTGAGTATCTAGTACTTGGATTATCATGTGAATCTCATCATGTTACTATAATTAATATTGTTGAGTTTTTAGTGATGATGTTACTTAATTGGGATTGAGAATGCTGTAAACCATTCTCAATGTTTAACAACCACCATGATAGTTAAATAAATTTATTCCTTTGCAGTAGGGAAAAATTGGCTTTATGCAAAACTGTAACCATAGAGCTTTCCACCAGCCAAATATGCATGCAGTATAGTTTATTCTTTCATTACTCTCTATGTGTTACTTTGCCAGCATATTCCATGTGCTGACCCGTTTTCGGGCTGCAACGTTCATGTTGCAGACTTTTCAGACGATGAGTAAGATGCCTTAGGATCGTGGTTCTATACTCAGTGATGCTGTTGGAGTTGATGGAGTCACTTATCTTCCAAGCCTTCCGCTGTTATCGTTATTAGATGGCCTTAAGCCATATTTATTGTAATAAGTTCTCTTTGGAGACATTCGATGTAATAAGTGTGTGATTGCTACTCTGTTATAAATCCTTCGAGTACTATGTGTGTCAGCATTACTGATCCAGGGATGACACTGATGCACAGAGATCAGACTGTTTGAGGTCTGGTCGCTACAAGATGGTATCAGAGCACACGCTGACTGTAGGACACGACCACTAAGCAAAAGCCATAGATCACTACTCTCTCTTCTCATTTCTGACTCCTCATCTTTTCTACTCTTTTAGGATGGCGGATGCAAGGAACAAGTTCATGCAACCGGATGAAGATACACCCTTTGGACGACACCTGAAGGAAGTTACCAAGTACCTGAAGATCGGAGTACCAAGCTTCACCGGGACCTACAACGCCACTTTAGCTGAAGAGGAGCACTAGATGATTCAAGTTCAAGCTCCAGGAAGGACGTTCTTACCCGTCACTGAGCCCATAGAGTTTTCCTTTGATGCACCAACCTGGAGCCTAGGAAAGAGCATGGCAGCCCACATTACCATGGGACGTATTGGAGAAGGTTATCATAGGGAACTAAAGGATACTATTTATCAAATTTGTGGGCGCCGAGATGAGAAATGGGAGATGATCAGCACCAGGAAGGACAGATCAATTGCAGCTTTCATCCAGGAGTTAAACCAGCATATTCGACGCCAGGAGAACCAGATGTATGGAGGCATGATGGATCTGAAGAAGGCCATGACCAAGATCACGGAAATGGAGGAAGAACTCAAGTCTACACGTGATGGATATGAGGAGGAGATAGCAACGCTAGTCGAGAAGAATGAAGATCTGAAGAAGAAGCTAAAAGTGTTCATGGGATTTCCAGCTACTGGAGAAGATGAAGATTGCACTTGTCCTGAGAACTACATCATCATCGACGACACCGACTCGGACCCGGCTGATAGTGATGATGACTATGTTGATGAAGCTGGAGCAGATATCATGGAGTCTTCATCGGAGGAGTTTTTCTAGTAGACCGCCATAACAGTAGTAGTATTCTCTCCATGTATCTAGATTAGTCCGAGCATGATAGATAGACCGTTGTATGCCCTTGCTTGTTTAAATGAAGTGATTTGATTACTTTTTGTCTCATGTGCATATGGGTAGTGTTTTTCCCTCTAGGCCTCATTCTATTCTGTATTCTCATCTTTTCTAAATACCTCAGATGCCTCCGAGACGTGACAACGGATTTGCTTTCCCACTGGAGCTCACCCAATTGATCTAGCAGCAGAATGCATTGATGCAGATACTGGTCCAGAATCAGAATCAGGGGAACAACAACAACGACAACCCACCACCACCACCACCTGTTGATCACTTAACTCGTTTCCTTAGGTTGAATCCGCTGGTGTTTTCCAGTAGCACCGAGCCGATTGTTGCAGATGATTGGCTTCGCAAGAGAGCCAGGGATTTGACCACTGCAGGATGCACAGATGCGGAGAAGGTGCAGTTTGCCGCACATCAGCTTGAGGGACCCGCAGCATCATGGTGGGAGAATTTCACAGCCACCTATCCAGTAGACACTTTCACATGGGATCAGTTTCAGTAGGCTTTTCATACTGCTCATGTTTCAGCAGGAGCTATGGCCATGAAGAAGCGTGAGTTTCACAACTTACGCCGGGGTGGACGTACAGTTGGCCAGTACACGGATGATTTCAGTAAGCTAGCACGTTATGCCCCAGATGACGTTGCTACAGATGCAGCTAAGCAGGAGAAGTTTCTGGAAGGACTGAATGATGAGTTGAGTATGCAGTTGATGGTAGCAAGTTTCAATAACTACCAGGAGTTGGTAGACCGTGCTCTCATGATTGAAGGAAAACAACAGCAGATTGAAAACCGCAAGAGGAAGTATGGACAAGGGAAGTACAATTCTGGAGCTCAGCAGAAGCCACGTTTTACTCCGAAGTCAGGAGGACAGTTCCAGCATACCCATGGAGGAGGTAGTTCACACAATCATAATGGTTCCAAGAATGGTTACGGGAATGGAGGAAGTAGTAGCCAGAACCGTACCAACCCCTCACCACCAGCCAAGAGAGATCTGAGTCAAGTCACTTGTTTTAAGTGCCAGTAGACCGGACATTACGCCAATGAATGTCCTGAAGGCCAAAATGGGAATGGCAATGGAAGCTCTGGGAAGTAGCCGAACCCTTTCAACAGAGGACAAGTGAACCACGTTAGCGTGGAGGAGGTTGAAGCCCAATCAGATGCAGTAATAGGTAAGTTTTTGGTTAAGTCATTTACTGCACTCGTTCTTTTTGATACTGGTGCATCGCATTCATACATATCAAGGGGATTTGTGGATAAGTATAGACTGCCCACCAAAGTTCTAGGAACACCCATGCTAGTAACCTCACCAGGAGCAGAGTATATGGCCAGTCGAGGATGTTTTCAAGTTCCATTGAGTATAGGCAAGCATGTTTTCCCCTCAGACTTAATCATTTTGGAATCTCAAGGTTTGGATGTGATTCTGGGTATGGATTGGCTATCGATGTATGAAGGAAACATCGATTGCGCCAGTAAGTCGATTTTGCTTACTACCCCAGAAGAGAAAAGGATAAGGTATGTATCAAGGCATGAGCTGAAGAGGATGCACGTAAATTCCTTATCAAGAGTTGTGCAGGAGGAAGTACTAGTAGTGAAGGATTTTTCTGACATATTTCCAGAGGAGTTGCCAGGCATGCCACCGGACAGAGACATCGAGTTTTTGATTGAGCTTTTGCCAGACACAGGGCCGATATCCAAGAGACAGATTAAGGATGCCAGCAAAAGATTTGGAAGAGATTAAAAGTCAGATTAAGGAGTTACTGGATAAAGGCTACATTCGCCCAAGTTCTTCGCCTTGGGGATCACCAGTACTTCTAGTGGAGAAGAAGGATGGATCATTAAGGATGGTTGTTGATTATCGAGGATTGAATGCAGTAACCATCAAGAACAAGTACCCACTGCTGATGATCAATGACCTGTTTGACCGACTGCAAGGAGCAAATGTATTTTCCAAGATCGATTTGCGATCAGGATACCATCAGTTGAAGATTTGGGAGCAGGATATACCTAAGACGGCTTTTACCACCAGGTATGGGCTGTACAAGTATACCGTTATGTCATTTGGTCTAACTAACGCACCTGCCTATTTCATGAACATGATGAACAAAGTATTTATGGAATTCCTGGATAAGTTCGTCGTGGTGTTCATTGATGATATTTTGGTCTACTCAAAGAACGAAGAGGAGCATAAGGAGCATTTGCGTTTGGTATTGGAGAAGCTCAGAGAACATTAGTTATACGCCAAGTTCAGCAAATGTGAATTTTGGTTAAAAGAGGTTGGATTTCTCGGACATGTTATATCCGGAGAGGGTATAGTAGTAGACCCCACCAAGGTTGTTACCGTGACAAATTGGGTAGCACCAACGATAGTTGGATAGATCAGGAGTTTTCTTGGACTGGCAGGATACTACCGGAGATTCATTGAGAATTTTTCAAGGATTGCAAAGCCCATGACAGAGTTATTGAAGAAGGATGCCAAGTTCATTTGGACTGAGGAATGTGAGGCCAGTTTTCAAGAATTGAAGAAACCTTTGGTTACCTCGCCAGTGTTGATTTTGCCAGATCAGACCAAGGATTACGAGGTGTATTGCGATGCTTCATGTCGAGGACTTGGAGCAGTGCTTATGCAGGAAGGGAGAGTTGTTTTGTATGCTTCACGACAGCTTAAACCACATGAGTTGAATTATGCCATGCATGATTTGGAGTTAGCAGCCGTAGTGCATGCATTGAAGACATGGAGACATTTTATTATCGGAAACCATTGTGAGGTGTACACGGATCACAAGAGTTTGAAGTACATTTTCATGCAGAAGGAGTTGAATCTCAGGTAAAGGAGATGGTTGGAGCTCATCAAGGATTATGACATGAGATTGCAATATCACCCCGGGAAGGCTAACGTAGTAGCCGACGCGTTAAGCCATAAGATCCATGTCAATACACTCATGACCGCAGGATTGCCAAAGGAGTTAGCTGAGGACCTTTGCGAACTATGTTTAGAGATAGTTCCGAGAGGCTATGTAGCAGCATTGGATATTCAGTCGACTTTGATGGATAAGATCAGGGAAGCTCAGAAGACCGACAAGGAAATTGCTGAGATAAAGGAGAAGATGAGCAAAGGAAAAGCAAAAGGATTTTGCGAGGATGAGCACGATACCTTATGGTTCGAAGACCGTGTTTATGTGCCCAATGACCCCGAGATCAGGAAGTTGATTTTGCAAGAGGCCCATGATTCGCCGTATTCGATTCACCCAGGAAATACCAAGATGTATTTGGATTTGAAGGAGACTTTCTGGTGGACCGGAATGAAGAAGGATATTGCGGAGTATGTAGCAGTTTGCGATGTATGTCAGAGAGTAAAGGCAGAGCATCAGAAGCCAGCAGGATTGTTGCAACCGTTGCCGATACCCGAATGGAAGTGGGATAATCTAGGCATGGATTTTATCACAGGATTGCCCAGGACTCGTTCCGGCTATGACTCGATTTGGGTTGTAGTCGATCGTTTGACTAAGGTAGCACAGTTCATTCCAGTAAAGACCACTTACACCAGTGCTAAGTTGGCCAAGATATACATGACCAGGATCGTATGTCTGCATGGAGTTCCGAGGAGCATTGTATCAGACAGAGGAACCCAGTTCACCTCAAAGTTCTGGAATCAGTTGCACGAAACCTTGGGTACCAGGCTAGAATTCAGTACAGCGTTTCACCCGCAGACAGATGGACAGACCGAGAGGGTCAATCAGATTTTAGAGGATATGTTGAGAGCTTGTGCGCTAGATTATGGATCTAGTTGGGACGACAATTGCCATATGCAGAGTTCTCCTACAACAACAGTTATCAATCCAGCTTGAGGATGGCCCCTTTTGAAGCCCTATACGGAAGGAGGTGCAGGACCCCGTTGTCGTGGGATGAAGTTGGAGACCGCTAGTTGTTTGGATCGGATTTGATTAAAGAGTCTAAATGGAAAGTGAAGTTGATTCGCGATAGGCTCAAGGTAGCCCAGTCCAGGCAGAAAAGCTATGCAGTTTCTAAACGCAAGGAGATAGTTTACGGAGTTGGGGATAGAGTCTATCTTCGTGTATCTCCACTTCGAGGAGTAAAGTGTTTTGGAGTCAAGGGAAAGTTAGAACCACGTTTTGTAGGACCGTATAAAGTTTTGGAGTGTATGGGAGAAGTTGCCTACAAGTTGGAATTGCCTGAGGGATTGTCAGGAGTTCACGACGTGTTCCACGTGTCCCAGTTGAAGAAGTGCCATGCGGAGATGGTTCATATACCACTGAGAGATACAGTGCCACTAGAGGCGATTCAGTTGGACAGTGATTTGACCTATGAGGACAAACCAGTCAAGATTCTTGAGTATACCAGCCGAGTCACCCGCAGCAAGGTTATCAAGTTTTGCAAAGTTCAGTGAAGCCACCACACCGCGAGGATGAAGCCACCTGGGAGCGAGAGGAAGATTTGCTGAAGGACCACCCTCACCTATTTTCTAGCCAACCCGAATCTCGAGGGCAAGATTCATCTTAAGGGGGCAGGTTTGTAACATCCCAAATTTTCAATTTGGAATGTTATACAATAGATCATTATTGCATATCATATTTAATGCATATTTTTTCTTGATCCTAGAAATTCTACGCAACTCAAGGACCCATGGAGAGAGTTGGGGATTTCATTATTTTCATTTTGAGTTTTTCTCAAATTCTGAAAATAGGATCATTTGATTTTATTTATTTTATCTTCAATTATTTCAATTATAAAAATATGAGAGAGGGAATAAAATGACTTTCCCAAAATAAAGAAATATTAAGGATTTAATTAAAAATCAAATAAGATTTTATTTTGGATTTTCTGACTATTTTATTTGAATTTAGGAAAAATGCGTGTTTTTCAAAATTGCATTTAGGCCCCAAATAAATGTTCATCTAAACTGGCTTGATTTTAGAAGCCGGGGAAAATTTATTTCGGGATTTTTGGAGTCCGTTTAGTATGCCTTTCGTTTGTTTTTCTGCGCGATAATTATTTAAAAAAAAGTCTGAACCGACCTACGGGCCGTAACCGGCGAGGACTCCGCCTGGCCGGGCCTTTATAAGTTGTCGGCCCGCCCCGGGCCGAAACCCTAGCCGCCGCCCGCCTCGAGCCCTGGGCCCGTCGCCGCCGCCTTTCGCCGCCGCCTTTTCCCTTTTGCCGCCGCCTCGCGCGCCGCCGTCGAAGCCCGGCGCCGCCGCCGCCGCCGACGCCGCCGCCCCGCACCCCGCCGCCGCTGCCTCGGCCGCCGCCGACGCCGTTCGCCGCCGCCGACCGCCGCCGCCGAGGTTGACCCGCCGCCGGTTTTTCCTAGAAAACTGTTTGGTTTTCGCCGGTTTTCGTTCGTTTTTTAGATTCGTTTTTTTATTAGATCGGTTTTTTTCGGGATTAGGTTATTTAGTGAGCGTTCGCCCGTTCGTTCATTTTAACGAACGCGTTCATCATTTAGATCCAGATAACGAACGTTCGTTCGTTAATCTGTTCATCATTTTTCTTTTTCTCGGATTTATTCCGCGATTTTTCTGATCCGATTTTCGTTTTAGTATAACTTTTCGCTCGTTTATTGGAATCAGGCGATTCAAGCGACTAGAGTTTCGTCTCGAAACCCTCTTTCCGAATAATCTACTCAAACAAGGTTTTGCCTCTGTAAAATTTGACTTAGGTCCAGATTAGTAAACGAAGCTAGTTTCTTTCGCCGTTTGAGTTTTGTTTCTTCGTTCGATTTGATTCTTTTTGCAAACCGAAGTTCTTAAGTTGAACTTTCTGGTTAGAGTTTTATTTGAGTTTTTACCTGTGCATTAGATGAGTACTTATTGTATGCTTGTTTGTTTGTTTGCTTGCGATAGAGTACCCGGATTGCTCCGCTTGCTACTTCGGATCCCTAGGTTTCGCGGATCATCAGCAAGGCAAGTAACACTTTGATCATATCCCTTTACTACCCTGTTTTTATGCATTAGATCAATCCTCAACCAATTGCATGATTAGGATATGATTAAATTGTGGGTTTTGGGAAGTAGATGAGGTAGTACCTATTACCTGTTTTATTATCAAACCTTTGGGAGTTACTTCTGCATTTGTTTATTATGCCATGCTATGCTAGTAGACGTGGACTGGATGAGTGTATCCATGACAGATGTGAGATTGTTAATTAATGGTTTATTTAAGGAGGCAACTTTAATACACATCTGGGTGGATTGAGGTACCTGGGTATTCCAGGATTGCTTGTTTGTTTTTGGACCGCCACCCAGGCTCAAAGGGATCATAAGATTATTCATGCTAGAAACTTCCGTGTGCAGCCTCATGCTTTTATGGGCTCTAGCATAGTTGACTAAGTCGTGCGAACTCTTACAGTGGTAGACTAGCAGATGTAGGGGAAAGTAGGTGTACAGGTCTACCCATCATAAGGTGCTAGCGCTTCTGAAAGACAATGTCTCGGTCATCCGTTTCTCAAACACCATGTAGTGCGAAAACCAACAGAGGAGATCGACTCATGTGGGGAAAAGTGCGCAAACCTCTACAGAGTGTATAAACTAATCATGATTTAGCCGTGTCCCTGGTTATGGACGTCTTGAGTATCTAGTACTTGGATTATCATGTGAATCTCATCATGTTACTATAATTAATATTGTTGAGTTTTTAGTGATGATGTTACTTAATTGGGATTGAGAATGCTGTAAACCATTCTCAATGTTTAACAACCAACATGATAGTTAAATAAATTTATTCCTTTGCAGTAGGGAAAAATTGGCTTTATGCAAAACTGTAACCATAGAGCTTTCCACCAGCCAAATATGCATGCAGTATAGTTTATTCTTTCATTACTCTCTATGTGTTACTTTGCCAGCATATTCCATGTGCTGACCCGTTTTCGGGCTGCAACGTTCATGTTTCAGACTTTTCAGACGACGAGTAAGATGCCTTAGGATCGTGGTTCTATACTCAGTGATGCCGTTGGAGTTGATGGACTCACTTATCTTCCAAGCCTTTCGCTGTTATTGTTATTAGATGGCCTTAAGCCATATTTATTGTAATAAGTTCTCTTTGGAGACATTTGATGTAATAAGTGTGTGATTGCTACTCTGTTATAAATCCTTCGAGTACTATGTGTGTCAGCATTACTGATCCAGGGATGACACTGATGCACAGAGATCAGACTGTTTGAGGTCTGGTCGCTACAAGATGGTATCAGAGCACACGCTGACTGTAGGACACGACCACTAAGCAAAAGCCATAGATCACTACTCTCTCATCTCATTTCTGACTCCTCATCTTTTCTACTCTTTTAGGATGGCGGATGCAAGGAACAAGTTCATGCAACCGGATGAAGATACACCCTTTGGACGACACCTGAAGGAAGTTACAAAGTACCTGAAGATCGGAGTACCAAGCTTCACCGGGACTTACAACGCCACTTTACCTGAAGAGGAGCGCTGGATGATTCAAGTTCAAGTTCCAGGAAGGATGTTCATGCCCGTCACTGAGCCCATAGAGTTTTCCTTTGATGCACCAACCTGGAGCCTAGGAAAGAGCATGGCAGCCCACATTACCATGGGACGTATTGGAGAAGGTTATCATAGGGAACTAAAGGATACTATTTATCAAATTTGTGGACGCCGAGATGAGCAATGGGAGATGATCAGCACCAGGAAGGACAGATCAATTGCATCTTTCATCCAGGAGTTAAACCAGCATATTCAACGCCAGGAGAACCAGATGTATGGAGGCATGATGGATCTGAAGAAGGCCATGACCAAGATCACGGAACTGGAGGGAGAACTCAAGTCTACACGTGATGGATATGAGGAGGAGATAGCAACGCTAGTCGAGAAGAATGAAGATCTGAAGAAGAAGCTAAAAGTGTTCATGGGATTTCCAGCTACTTGAGAAGATGAAGATTGCACTTGTCCTGAGAACTACATCATCATCGACGACACCGACTCGGACCCGGATGATAGTGATGATGACTATGATGATGAAGCTGGAGCAGATATCATGGAGTCATCATCGGAGGAGTTTTTCTAGTAGACCACCATAACAGTAGTAGTATTCTCTCCATGTATCTAGATTAGTCCGAGCACTCTTGTAACGATAGATAGACTGTTGTATGCCCTTGCTTGTTTAAATGAAGTGATTTGATTGCTTTTTGTCTCATGTGCATATGGGTAGTGTTTTTCCCTCTAGGCCTCATTCTATTATGTATTCTCATCTTTTCGAAAAACCTCAGATGCCTCCGAGAGGTGACAACAGATTTGCTTTCCCATCGGAGCTCACCCAGTTGATCCAGCAGCAGGATGCATTGATGCAGATACTGGTCCAGAATCAGAACCAGGGGAACAACAACAACAACCTACCACCACCACCACCTATTGATCACTTAACCCGTTTCCTTAGGTTGAATTCGCAGGTGTTTTCCAGTAGCACTGAGCCGATTGTTGCAGATGATTGGCTTCGCAAGACAGCTAGAGATTTGACCACCGCAGGATGCACAGATGTGGAGAAGGTGCGGTTTGCCACACATCAGCTTGAGGGACCCGCAACATCATGGTGGGAGAATTTCACAGCCACCTATCTAGTAGACACTGTCACATGGGATCAGTTTCAGCAGGCTTTTCGTACTGCTCATGTTTCAGCAGGAGCTATGGCCATGAAGAAGCGTGAGCTTCGCAACTTACGCCAGGGAGGACATACAGTTGGCCAGTACGTGGATGATTTCAGTAAGCTAGCACGTTATGCCCCAGATGACGTTGCTACAGATGCAGCTAAGCAGGAGAAGTTTCTGGGAGGACTGAATGATGAGTTGAGTATGCAGTTGATGGTAGCAAGTTTCAACAACTACCAGGAGTTGGTAGACCATGCTCTCATGATTGAAGGAAAACAACAGCAGATTGAAAACCGCAAGAGGAAGTATGGACAAGGGAAGTACAATTCTGGAGCTCAGCAAAAGCCACGTTTTACTCCAAAGTCAGGAGGACAGTTCCAGCATACCCATGGAGGAGGTAGTTCACACAATCATAATGGTTCCAAGAATGGTAACGGGAATGGAGGAAGTAGTAGCCAGAACCGTACCAACCCCTCACCACCAGCCAAGAGAGATATGAGTTAAGTCACTTGTTTTAACTGCCAGAAGACTGGACATTACGCCAATGAATGTCCTGAAGGCCAAAATGGGAATGGCAATGGAAGCTCTGGGAAGAAGCCGAACCCTTTCAACAGAGGACAAGTGAACCACGTTAGCGTGGAGGAGGTTTAAGCCCAACCAGATGCAGTAATAGGTAAGTTTTTGGTTAAGTCATTTACTGCACTCGTTCTTTTTGATACTGGTGCATCGCATTCATACATATCAAGGGGATTTGTCGATAAGTATAGACTTCCCACCAAAGTTCTAGGAACACCCATGCTAGTAACCTCACCAGGAGCAGAGTATATGGCCAGTCGAGGATGTTTTCAAGTGCCATTGAGTATAGGCAAGCATGTTTTCCCCTCAGACTTAATCATTTTGGAATCTCAAGGTTTGGATGTGATTCTGGGTATGGATTGGCTATCGATGTATGAAGGAAACATCGATTGCGCTAGTAAGTCAATTTTGCTTACTACCCCAGAAGGGAAAAGGATAAGTTATGTATCAAGGCATGAGCCGAAGAGGATGCACGTAAATTCCTTATCAAGAGTTGTGCAGGAGGAAGTACCAGTAGTGAAGGATTTTCCTGACATATTTCCAGAGGAGTTGCCAGGCATGCCACCGGACAGAGACATCGAGTTTTTGATTGAGCTTTTGCCAGACACAGGGTCGATATCCAAGAGACCATACAGGATGCCAGCAAAAGATTTGGAAGAGATTAAAAGTTAGATTAAGGAGTTACTGGATAAAGGCTACATTCGCCCAAGTTCTTCGCCTTGGGGATCACCAGTACTTCTAGTGGAGAAGAAGGACGGATCATTAAGGATGGTTGTTGATTATCGAGGATTGAATGCAGTAACCATCAAGAACAAGTACCCACTGATGATGATCAATGACCTGTTTGACCGACTGCAAGGAGCAAAGGTATTTTCCAAGATCAATTTGCGATCAGGATACCATCAGTTGAAGATTCGGGAGCATGATATACCTAAGACGGCTTCTACCACCAGGTATGGGTTGTACAAGTATATCGTTATGTCATTTGGTCTGACTAACACACCTGCCTATTTCGTGAACATGATGAACAAAGTATTTATGGCGTTCCTGGATAAGTTCGTTGTGGTGTTCATTGATGATATTTTGGTCTACTCAAAGAATGAAGAGGAGCATAAGGAGCATTTGCGTTTGGTATTGGAGAAGCTCAGAGAACATCAGTTATATGCCAAGTTCAGCAAATGTGAATTTTGCTTAAAAGAGGTTGGATTTCTCGGACATGTTATATCCGGAGAGAGTATAGCAGTAGACCCCACCAAGGTTGTTACCGTGACAAATTGGGTAGCACCAACGATAGTTGGAGAGATCGGGAGTTTTCTTGGACTGGCAGGATACTACCGGAGATTCATTGAGAATTTTTCAAGGATTGCAAAGCCCATGACGGAGTTATTGAAGAAGGATACCAAGTTCATTTGGACTGAGGAATGTGAGGCCAGTTTTCAAGAATTGAAGAAACCTTTGGTTACCTCGCTAGTGTTGATTTTGCGAGATCAGACCAAGGATTATGAGGTGTATTGCGACGCTTCATGTCGAGGACTTGGAGCAGTGCTTATGCAGGAGGGGAGAGTTGTTTCGTATGCTTCACGACATCTTAAACCACATGAGTTGAATTATGCCACGCATGATTTGGAGTTAGCAGCCGTAGTGCATGCATTGAAGACATGGAGACATTTTCTTATCGGAAACCATTGTGAGGTGTACACGGATCACAAGAGTTTGAAGTACATTTTCACACAGAAGGAGTTGAATCTCAGGCAAAGGAGATGGTTGGAGCTCATCAAGGATTATGACATGAGATTGCAATATCACCCCGGGAAGGCTAACATAGTAGCCGATGCGTTGAGCCATAAGAGCCATGTCAATACACTCATGACCGCAGGATTGCTAAAGGAGTTAGCCGAGGACCTTTGCGAACTATGTTTAGAGATAGTTCCGAGAGGCTATGTAGCAGCATTGGAAATTCAGTCGACTTTGATGGATAAGATCAGGGAAGCTCAGAAGACCGACAAGGAAATTGCTGAGATAAAGGAGAAGATGAGCAAAGGAAAAGCAAAAGGATTTCGCGAGGATGAGCACGATACCTTATGGTTTGAAGACCGTGTTTATGTGCCCAATGACCCCGAGATCAGGAAGTTGATTTTGCAAGAGGCCCATGATTCGCCGTATTTGATTCACCCAGGAAATACCAAGTTGTATTTGGATTTGAAGGAGACTTTCTGGTGGACCGGAATGAAGAAGGATATTGCGGAGTATGTAGCAGTTTGTGATGTATGTCAGAGAGTAAAGGCAGAGCATCAGAAGCCAGCAGGATTGTTGCAACCGTTGCCGATACCTGAATGGAAGTGGGATAAGCTAGGCATGGATTTTATCATAGGATTGCCCAGGACTTGTTCCGGCTATGACTCAATTTGGGTTGTAGTCGATCGTTTGACTAAGGTAGCACATTTCATTCCAGTAAAGACCACTTACACCAGTGCTAAGTTGGCCAAGATATACATGACCAGGATCGTATGTCTGCATGGAGTTCCGAGGAGCATTGTATCAGACAGAGGAACCCAGTTCACCTCAAAGTTATGGAATCAGTTGCACGAAACCTTGGGTACCAGGCTAGAATTCAATACAGCGTTTCACCCGCAGACAGATGGACAGACCGAGAGGGTCAATCAGATTTTAGAGGATATGTTGAGAGCTTGTGCGCTAGATTATGGATCTAGTTGGGATGACAATTTGCCATATGCAGAGTTCTCCTACAACAACAGTTATCAATCCAGCTTCAAGATGGCCCCTTTCGAAGCCCTATACGGAAGGAGGTGCAGGACCCCGTTGTCGTGGGATGAAGTTGGAGACCACCAGTTGTTTTTACCGGATTTGATTAAAGAGTCTGAACAGAAAGTGAAGTTGATTCGCGACAGGCTCAAGGTAGCCCAGTCCAGGCAGAAAAGCTATGTGTATTCTAAACGCAAGGAGATAGTTTACGGAGTCGGGGATAGAGTCTATCTTCGTGTATCTCCACTTCGAGGAGTAAAGCGTTTTGGAGTCAAGGGAAAGTTAGCACCATGTTTTGTGGGACCGTACAAAGTTTTGGAGCGTATGGGAGAAGTTGCCTACAAGTTGGAATTGCCTGAGGGATTGTTAGGAGTTCACGACGTGTTCCACGTGTCCCAGTTGAAGAAGTGCCACGCGGAGATGGTTCATATACCACTGAGAGATACAGTGCCACTAGAGGCGATTCAGTTGGACAGTGATTTGCCCTATGAGGAGAAACCAGTCAAGATTCTTGAGTATGCCAGCCGAGTCAACCGCAGCAAGGTTATCAAGTTTTGCAAAGTTCAGTGGAGCCACCACGCCGCGAGGATGAAGCCACCTGGGAGCGAGAGGAATATTTGCTGAAGGACCACCCTCACCTATTTTCTAGCCAACCCGAATCTCGAGGGCGAGATACATCTTAAGGGGGTAGGTTTGTAACATCCCAAATTTTCAATTTGGAATGTTATAAAATAGATCATTATTGCATATCATATTTAATGCATATTTTTTCTTGATCCTAGAAATTCTACGCAACTCAAGGACCCACGGAGAGAGTTGGGGATTTCGTTATTTTCATTTTGAGTTTTTCTCAAATTCTGAAAATAGGATCACTTGATTTTATTTATTTTATCTTCAATTATTTCAATTATAAAAATATGAGAGAGGGAATAAAATGACTTTCCCAAAATAAAGAAATATTAAGGATTTAATAAAAATCAAATAAGATTTTATTTTGGATTTTCTGACTATTTTATTTGAATTTTGGAAAAATGTGTGTTTTTCAAAATTGTATTAGGCCCCAAATAAATGTTCATCTAAACCGGCTTGATTTTAGAAGCCGGGGAAAATTTATTTCGGGATTTTTGCAGTCCGTTTAGTATTCCTTTCGTTTGTTTTTCTGCGCGATAATTATTTTAAAAAAAAGTCTGAACCGACCTACGGGCCGTAACCAGCCAGGACTCCGCCTGGCCGGGCCTTTATAAGCCGTCGGCCCGCCCCGGGTCCGAAACCCTAGCCGTCGCCCGCCTCGAGCCCCGCGCCCGCCACCGCCGCCTTTCGTCGCCGCCGCCGCCGCCTTTCGCCTTTCCCCGCCGCCGGAGCCCGGCGCCGCCGCCGCCCTGCACCCTGCCGCCGCCTCCGCCGTTCGCCGCCGCCGACCGCCGCCGCCGAGGTTGACCCGCCGCTGGTTTTCCTAGAAAACCTTTCGGTTTTCGCCGGTTTTCGTTCTGTTTTTTTAGATTCGTTTTTTTATTAGATCGGTTTTTTTCGGGTTTAGGTTATTTAGCGAGCGTTCGCTCGTTCGTTCATTTTAATGAACGCGTTCATCGTTTAGATCCAGATAATGAACGTTCGTTCGTTAATCTGTTCGTCATTTTTCTTTTTCTCGGATTTATTCCGCGATTTTTCTGATCGCGATTTCTGATCCGATTTTCGTTTTAGTATAACTTTTCGCTCGTTTTCGGAATCAGGCGATTCAAGCGCCTAGAGTTTTGTCTCGAAACCCTCTTTCCGAATAATCTACTCAAACAAGTTTTTTGCTTCTGTAAAATTTGACTTAGGTCCAGATTAGTAAACGAAGCTTGTTTCTTTCGCCGTTTGAGTTTTGTTTCTTCGTTCGATTTGATTCTTTTTGCAAACCAGAGTTCTTAAGTTGAACTTTCTGGTTAGAGTTTTATTTGAGTTTTTACCTGTGCATTAGATGAGTACTTATTGTATGCTTGTTTGTTTGTTTGCTTGCAATAGAGTACCCGGATTGCGTCGCTTGCTACTTCGAATGACTAGGTTTCGCGGATCATCAGCAAGGCAAGTAACACTTTGAACATATCCCTTTACTACCATGTTTTATGCATTAGATCAATCCTCAAACAATTGCATGATTAGGATCTGATTAAATTGTGGGTTTTGGGAAGTAGATGAGGTAGTACCTATTACATGTTTTATTATCAAACCTTTGGGAGTTACTTCTGCGTTTGCTTATTATGTCATGTTATGCTAGTAGACGTGGATTGGGTGAGTGTATCCATGACAGATGTGAGAATGTTAATTAATGGTTTATTTAAGGTGGCAACTTTACTACGCATGTGGGTGGATTGAGGTACCTGGGTATTCCAGGATTGCCTGTTTGTTTTTGGACTGCCACCCAGGCTCAAAGGGATCATAAGATTATTCATGCTAGAAACTTCCGTGTGCAGCCACATGCTATTATGGGCTCTAGCATAGTTGACTAAGTCGTGCGAACTCTTACAGTGGTAGACTAGCAGATGTAGGGGAAAGTAGGTGTACAGGTCTACCCATCATAAGGTGCTAGCGCTTCTGAAAGACTATGTCTCGGTCATCCGTTTCTCAAACACCATGTAGTGTGAGAAAACCAACGGAGGAGATCGAGTCGTGTGGGGAAAAGTGCGCAAACCTCTGCAGAGTGTATAAACTAACCATGATTAGCCGTGTCCCCGGTTATGGACGTCTTGAATATCTAGTACTTGGATTATCATGTGAATCTCATCATGTTACTATAATTAATATTGTTGGGTTTTTAATGATGATGTTACTTAATTGGGATTGAGAATGCTGTCAACCATTCTCAATGTTTAACAACCACCATGATAGTTAAATAAATTTATTCCTTTGCAGTAGGGAAACATTGGTTTTATGCAAAACTATAACCATAGAGCTTTCCACCAGCCAAATATGCATGTAGTATAGTTTATTCTTTCATTACTCTCTATGTGTTACTTTGCCAGCATATTCCATGTGCTGACCCGTTTTCGGGCTGCAATGTTCATGTTGCAGACTTTTCAGACGATGAGTAAGATGCCTTAGGATCGTGGTTCTATACTCAGTGATGCTGTTGGAGTTGATGGACTCACTTATCTTCCAAGCCTTCCGCTGTTATCGTTATTAGATGGCCTTAAGCCATATTTATTGTAATAAGTTCTCTTTGGAGACATTCGATGTAATAAGTGTGTGATTGCTACTCTGTTATAAATCCTTCCAGTACTATGCGTATCAGCATTACTGATCCAAGGATGACACTGATGCACAGAGATCAGACTGTTTGAGGTTTGGTCGCTACAAGATCGGGAGTTCCGCCGCCGCAAGCCTCTGTAGCCACCAAAAACCTCTCGGGAGCCCGTTCCGGCACCCTGCCGGAGGGGGAATCCATCACCGGTGGCCATCTTCATCATCCCGGCGCTCTCCATGACAAGGAGGGAGTAGTTCACCCTCGGGGCTGTGGGTATGTACCAGTAGCTATGTGTTTGATCTCTCTCTCTCTCTCGTGTTCTTCTATGGCACGATCTTGATGTATTGCGAGCTTTGCTATTATAGTTGGATGTTATGATGTTTCTCCCCCTCTACTCTCTTGTGATGAATTGAGTTTCCCTCTTGAAGTTATCTTATCGGATTGACTCTTTACTTTGAGAACACTTAATGTATGTCTTGTCGTGTTTATCTGTGGTGACAATGGGATATAATGTGCCACTTGATGTATGTTTTGGTGACCAACTTGCGGGTTCCGCCCATGAACCTATGCATAGGGGTTGGCACACGTTCTTGACTCTCCGGTAGAAACTTTGGGGCACTCTTTGAAGTACTTTGTGTTGGTTGAATAGATGAATCTGAGATTGTGTGATGCATATCGTATAACCATGCCCACAGATACTTGAGGTGACAATGGAGTATCTAGGTGACATTAGGGTTTTGGTTGATTTGTGTCTTAAGGTGTTATTCTAGTATGAACTCTTGAATAGATTGATCGAAAAGAATAACTTTGAGGTGGTTTCGTACCCTACCATAATCTCTTCATTTGTTCTCCGCTATTAGTGGCTTTGGAGTGACTCTTTGTTGCATGTTGAGGGATTGTTATATGATCTATCTATGTTATTTTTGTTGAGAGAACTTGCACTAGTGAAAGTATGAACCCTAGGCCTTGTTTCCTATCATTGCAATACCGTTTACGCTCACTTTTATCATTAGTTACCTTGCTGTTTTTATTATTTTAGATTACAAATACCTTTATCTACCATCCATATTGCACTTGTATCACCATCTCTTCGCCGAACAAGTTCACCTATACAATTTACCATTGTATTGGGTGTGTTGGGGACACAAGAGACTCTTTGTTATTTGGTTGCAGGGTTGTTTGAGAGAGACCATCTTCATCCTACGCCTCCTACGGATTGATAAACCTTAGGTCATCCACTTGAGGGAAATTTGCTACTGTCCTACAAACCTGTGCACTTGCAGGCCCAACAACGTCTACAAGAAGAAGGTTGTGTAGTAGACATCACGCGTCCCCTAAAAAAACAGAGTTGACGCGTATGCAAGGGTTTGTCAACTTATAGTCAACACACGGTTCTAGCAGCAGTGGCCGTTGGATGTCCATCCAACGGATGCCATGCTTCTTCTTCAATCTCGGATATTCTAGCTTCACCCGCCCAAAAAATGATTCCTCCCCCTAACATCTGGGGCGCACCGTTTCGGAAGCTGACCTGTGGGCCTACTAAGTTGGCGTACCAAGGGCTTTGTCAACTTAGTCAATATAAACGATTCTAGCTGCAGTGACCGTACGATGTCCATCCAACGGTCGTCGTGCTTCTTCAACCTCTGGTCTTCTTGCTCCAGCTGCCCAAAGTAGCGCCAGTCGTGTCGCCTGCTCCTGCCTCCCGTGGCCAGCTATGCTGCCGCGGAGGCCTCACCGCCCCCTAATACTCCCACCGCTGGCCAAGCCATCCCTCCACTCACCCACACCCCTTGTTATTCTGCAGTGACGACAGCGCAGCCGAACTAGTGAACCCTCGTACTCCTCTCCGTGTGTGCATCCACTGCCGCATCTTCCCCGGCTCTGCGTCCTCCCCTTCCTAGGCCTCGCTGTTGTCCACCACCATGGTGCTCTCGGCGCGGTGTGGTCAAAGTGGCAAGGAACGACTTCCATCGGACGTGGACTGTACGTGGAGAGGCTGACAGCTGGGTCCACGGCAGCCGCAAGGAAGTGCCTCCTTATTACGCGCAAAATAATTTTTCCTCCACCTGACAGCAAGGACCCACCGGACGGGCCACCATATTTCATGAAAAAAATGATTCGCCCCCTGACTGCTGGGACCCACCAGCTACATCTTCGCATGCAAGGAAGTGCGTCCGGAAACAAAAACGAATCGCCCCCTGACTGTTGGGACCCACCAGCTACATCTTCGCACCCAAGGAAGTGCGTCCGGGCAAAAAAAAACGATTCGCCCCTCTGACTGCTGGGACCCACCAGCTACACCTTCGCACGCAAGGAAGTGCGTCTGGGCAAAAAAACAAAACGATTCGCCCCCCTGACTGCTGGGACCCAACAGCTACATCTTCGCACGCAAGGAAGTGCCTGACAGTCGGGACCCACCTGGTCGAAGCGTACGTAGCGTTGTCATTCTAGTCGCGAACGTGTACGTACATATATACTGGTCGATGTAGAGGCACGCACATGTCGTAGTAGAGGCGCGTACGTGTCATAGTAGAGGCGCGCACGTAGCATGTACACGTACGTACAGCGGCCAGTGTGCAAGAAAGAAAATACGACCAGGGCTCGTGTACATGGCTGGGTCGAAACGGAGAAACAACATCGTCGTCGTGTTCATGGGGAGGCAACGGAATGTGTCGTGTTCATGGGGAGGCAATGGAATGCGTCGTGTTCATCGGGAGGCAACGGAACGCGTGGGAGCCAACCGGTTGGGTCGGAAGGAATGCGTCGTCGTCTTCATCAGGAGGGCTTGGACGGAACAGGCGATGGAAACGAGGCCTGGCATACCGCAGAACGGAGGAAACGGCCTTGTGTTCGACCAGCCACGTTCGAAACGGGATCCTGTTCATCGGGAGGGGTCTGGCGTATCGCAAAACGGAGGAAACGGACCTCCTACGGTCGAAACGGGGGTCCTGTTGATCGGGAGGGGTGTGGCGTACCGCAAAACGGACGAAACGGACTTGTGTTGGAGCGCTACGGTCAAAACGGGAGTCCTGTTGATCGGGAGGGGTGTGGCATACCGCAAAACGGACGAAATGAACTTGTGTTGGAGCGCTACGGTCGAAACGGGGGTCCTGTTCATCGGGAGGGGTGTGGCGTACCGCAAAATGGGACTCCACATGATACTATTCATCTCCACCGTCAACCTCCTTCAGCCTCCACGGGCTACCGTCGACCTCCTCCAGCCTCCACGGGCTCCTGTTCATCCAGCCTCCACCGCGCGCTACTCCAACAGCTACTGCTCAACCACCCATCCACGGGCGCCCCTCCATCGTCTACTGTTCATCCAGCCCTCCACGGGGTCGTCCTATTCATC
>NC_041389.1:287292345-287462120 GCF_002162155.2 Triticum dicoccoides
ACACTCACTGTTCATCCAGAGAGGCAGCATCGATCGGCTTCAGTTAGCAGCAGTAGCGAAGGAATCGCTTGATCGGGTTCAGTTAACAGCCATCGATCGATCACTCGGGTTCAGCAACGCGTAGCCTGCAGTGCAATCGCTCGGGTTCAGTTAGAGCCCAACGTCTCGCTCAGGTTCAGTTAGAGCAAACGCCTCGCACACACGCGCGTACATGTACAAGAGAAACGCGCATCGCTCGGCCCCCGACCGCCCACCGTAACCGGGAACTGCCCGAAATTTTACTCGCCCTCGCTTCTACCACAGTTTTTTCCGTTATGGACGGCCCAAAGAATGTCATGCAGCTGCGTCTCTGACCCGCCCAGGACGAAAAGCCCATTTTCTATCATGATTTTTTGTCATAGAAGTAGGAGCCCACCACATCTATGATGATACCGGGTTTTGTCACAATTATCGTCATAGAAGTGTCATGTGTATGACAGAAAAAAATTTGTTTGGCCCAAAATGTCACGGATGTGTCTTTTTTTGTAGTGTATAGAATGGTAATTGATTTCAGAAAACTAAATAAAGCAACTAGAAGAGATCATTACCCTCTGCCTTTTATCGATCAAATGCTAGAAAGATTATCTAAGCACACACATTTTTGCTTCCTTGATGGATATTCTGGTTTTTCACAAATACCTATTTCTCAACCTGATCAAGAAAAGACCACTTTTACTTGTCCCTTTGGAACTTATGCTTATAGACGTATGCCTTTTTTTATGCAATGCACCTACTACCTTTCAAAGATGTATGACTGCTATATTCTCTGACTTTTGTGAAAATATTGTTGAGGTTTTCATGGATGACTTCTCTGTTTATGGGAAGTCTTTTGATGATTTTTTAAGCAACCTTGATCAAGTTTTGCGGAGATGTGAATAAACAAATCTTGTCTTGAACTGGGAGAAGTGCCACTTTATGGTTAATGAAGACATTGTCTTGGGTCATAAAATTTCTGAAAGAGGTATTAGAGTGGATAAAGCTAAGGTTGATGCAATTGAGAAAATGCCATGTCCTAAAGATATCAAAGGTATTCGTAGTTTCCTAGGCCATGCCGCTAGTTTCTATAGGATATTTATCAAAGACTTTTCTAAAATTTCTAGGCCTCTTACATAACTTCTGCAAAAGGATGTCCCTTTTTTATGATGATTGTTTAGAAGTCTTCAAAACACTCAAGAAAGCCTTAATTTCTGCACCTATTATTCAACAACCTGATTGGAATTTGCCTTTTGAAATTGTGTGTGATGCTAGTGATTATGCTATTGGTGCTATTCTAGGACAAAGAGTTGATAAGAAACCAAAAGTTATTTATTATGCTAGTGAAACTCTAGACGGTGCTCAACGAAATTATGCTACTATTGAAAAAAAAATCCTAGTAGTGGTTTGCTTGTGATAAATTTAGATCCTACATTGTTGATTCAAAAGTAATTGTTCACACCGACCATGCTGCTATAAAATATCTTATGGAGAAGAAAGATGATAAACCTAGACTTATTCGATGGGTTCTCTTTCTACAAGAATTTGATTTACACATCACTGATAGAAAAGGAGCTGAGAACCTCGTAGCTGATAACTTGTCTAGGCTTGAAAATGTGCTTGATGACCCACTACCTATTGATGATAGTTTCCCTGATGAGCAGTTAGCTACAATAAATGTTGCTCATAATACTCCTTGGTATGCTGACTATGCTAATTACATTGTTGCTAAATATTTACCACCTAGTTTCACATACCAACAAAAGAAAAAAATCTTCTATGATTTGAGACATTACTTTTGGGATGACCCACATCTTTATACAGGAGTAGATGGTATTATTAGACGTTGTGTACCTGAGCATGAACAGGGACAAATCCTACGGAAATGTCACTCCGAAGCATATGGAGGACATCATGTTGGAGATAGAACTCCTCACAAGGTATTGCAATCTGGATTTTACTGGCCTACTCTCTTCAATGATGCCCGGAAGTTCGTCTTATCTTGTGATGAATGCCAAAGAATAGGTAATATCGGTAAGCGTCAAGAAATGCCTATGAATTATTCACTTGATGTTGAACCATTTGATGTTTGGGGATTTGATTACATGGGACCTTTTCCTTCCTCTAATGGGTATACACATATTTTGGTTGCTGTTGGTTATGTTACTAAATGGGTAGAAGCTATTCCAACCAGTAGTGATGATCACAACACCTCTATTAAAATGCCTAAGGAAGTTATTTTCCCAAGATTTGGAGTCCCTAGATATTTAATGACCGATGGTGGTTCACACTTTATTCATGGTGCTTTCCGTAAAATGCTTGCCAAGTATGATGTTAACCATAGAATTGCATCACCGTATCATCCTCAGTCTAGTGGTCAAGTTGAACTTAGGAATAGAGAAATAAAATTAATTTTGCAAAAGACTGTCAATAGGTCCCAGAAGAATTGGTCTAAGAAATTAGATGATGCACTTTGGGCTTATCGAACAGCATATAAACATCCTATGGGTATGTCTCCTTATAAAATGGTTTACGGAAAAGCTTGTGATTTACCACTTTAATTAGAACATAAAGCATATTGGGCCATCAAATAACTCAACTATGATTTCAAACTTGCCGGCGAAAAGAGGTTATTTGATATTATCTCTTTAGATGAATGGAGAACCCAGGCTTATGAAATGCCAAGTTTTTTAAAGAAAAATTTAAAAGATGGCATGATAAAAGAATTCAAAAGCGTGAGTTTAAAGTTGGAGAATATGTTCTTTCGTACAACTCTCGTTTCAGATTCTTTGCAGGAAAACTCCTCTCAAAATAGGAAGGACCCTATATTATCGAGGAGGTTTATCGGTCTGGAGCTATCAAAATAAATAATGCCGAAGGTACTAACCCAAAGGTTGTTAATGGGCAACGAATAAAACATTATATCTCCGGTACGCCCATTAATGTTGAAAGCAATATTATCCAATTCTGACACCGGAAGAACACATAAAAGAGTCCTTCCGGAACACTCCAGAATCATGAAAATAAGGACTCCAAAAAAATCCGCAAAAATATTTTTTGTCAGTTTTGGAATATTTAGAAAATTAGGAAAATAAGAAACTTATAGGAAACGTACCCTAGTGGGCACAACCCACCTGGGCGCGCCTGGCTTGCCAAGCGCGCCCAGGTGGGTTGTGCCCACCTCGGGTACCTTCCGGACTCCGTTTTTCTTCCGTTTGCTTATTTCCCAAGATAAAAAAATATTTATATACCCCCCGAACCTATTGACCACCGTAGCATGGAGAATCTCTTGATCCTTAAGGATAGGATTGCTTCATCACCACCACCTACTTCTTCATCATCAAAGGAAAATTGAGTATCGGGTATGGGCACTCCCCTTGGCTTCCGCCAAGCTTGGGGGAGGTGCCCCGGTATCATATCATCCCCACTATCTTTTGCCTTTACTTATTTTAGTTCAATCTTTTGCTTTAGATGAATAAAAGTTTAGTTCAATTTTTCTTTTTGAGAGTTTGCCTAGTGATCTATCCTTGTAATCGTGTGCGAGATATATATTGTTGTGGATTTTTCATGTCATATGTCCTAATGTGAGGACTTGTCGTGAGGCCAATGCAACTAGGTAGTAGCCTGAACGGGGTTGATCGGAATCGAGAGACGCGAGGCAGGTTAACACACAAGACAAGGGTTGAGACAGCTTCGGGCCCCGGGAAACATCATCCGGTAATAACCCTACATGTTGTTTGTGGCAAGGTCTTATTATGCTCATGAGGGAGTCGCCGCATAAACCGGCTCTCCTCTAGTTGTGTGTAGCCCTCGAGATTATTCAGCCTGTCCCCCTTGGGGTGCCCTGCCCCTCCTTATATAAGTTGAAGGGGCGGGTTACATGACTAGTCCTAGTAGGATTAGGATTACTCTATTACAAGTACAGTCCTAGTCTTGCTTCCTTTGTAAGGGAATATTTCTTACGCTTTCCTCTTAAGCTGGCCAACCATAACATGAGCCGGCCTTCTGGGCCTTGGGTCTTGTCGTCCGTCTGACCCGCCTGCCGGGTCACCAATGAGTTGCAATGTTTTTTGATTTAAAGAATGTAAGAGAAACCCCTACAGTATAATTGGTGCAACAAACCCAAATTGCAAGTACCATACCTTGAAACTGGGTGGGTGGGAAGGCATCAGCCCCTTCCCACCACTAGGCTATGCCTTAGTCTGCAATGAGTTGCAATGTTCAGACGGGTTGCCCGTAAAGCGCCAGGTCCCGGCGGGTCGCCAGTGAGTCACCAAGCTCCAGCAGGGTCATACATCCAGCGGGTTACACTGCGGGGTATGTCCCCGACATTAGCCCCCAGTTTAATTTGGATTTATCCATATTAAACTGATTCTGCAACATAAACACAAGAACAAATTTGACAGGTTGTTCCCCGGGTTAAATATTCTTGTAAGCCAGCACGAGATCATCCTTAAGTCCTTGTCATTTCCTTCTTCTGGAAAGTCTGGGTCAATATGCCAGCCTCTTAATCAATTTGCTGACATTAGTTTCTCACAAAAAAAATATTGTGAAGAATAATTCATTTGAGTCGGCCTTCAATGCTCTGATTTGACAAAAATATTGGTCTTGAAGTATTCAACTGATATTCAGCCGGCTTGAAGATGTAGTCAATGCCGGTTTATCATTGCCAAAAATTCCCGGTTTGTCAATATTGATGGCACAGGGTCATAATTGTTGCTAATATCAAGCTTGAAAGCGTACCTCCTCTATATGCATATCACTTGTAGCCCCCAAGTCTTATGAAGGGAGTGTAGTAACAGCTTAAGATTTGCTTCAATAAAAATGTTGCAACCTTGAAGAAATCCAGGTTGTTCATCTCAATCACTAGTCAAAACTAAATATTCCACATATGTAGCCCCCAAGTGCCGGGTTGTCATGCTTGCAGCAACCTGGGACTTGTAATTGCCTTATGCCCATAAAAACTTCAACCAGTGTAGCCCCGAAGGGCCGGGTCATTATGCAATAACGAGCAGGGACTTTATAAATATGATCATGTAGACTTGAACAGCAATGTGTAACCCCCAAGGGCCGGCTCAGCAAGACAATACAGAGCTGGGACTTTATATATACTTCATTGAAAATAACATCATATGATGTAGCCTCCATCGTAGGGCTTGAACCCACGACCACAAGGTTAAGAGCCTTGTGCTCTACCAACTGAGCAATGTACCCTTCAATATAATGGATTAAGGCTTTGTGTACTTTGAATATTTGACAGGAGTAATAAGTAGCCCCCAAGGGCCGGCTCATTACGATGTGATGAGTCGATTCTTCAGTAAGGTAGGTAAAAAATGACCTTGCATTAGCCCCCAAGTACCATGGTGCATGCTTGCAGCGACATGTGACTTGCATACTTGATATAATCTTGATTTGAATAATGTAGCCCCCAAGTGCTGGGTCGCATGCCTGCAACGACTCGGGACTAAATAAAACCATGTCCATTGTCCGGATGATGTTGCCGAAAGCCTTTTGCATATCAATATTGGATGAAGAAATAACATCCATTGCTCTGAAGTGGCTTTTGAAAAAATCAATCATAATACTGGTTATTGATAACCATAATAAAAATCCAGCCATGTTGGCTATTTAAATAATATAATCCGATATGAAAAGCTCAATCATTCAATATCATCATGAAAATCCAGCTAATTTTGGCTATTAAAGATTTGAATACCTTATCGGTTGACAAATAAATCCGGAGTTTAAATACCCGGCGGCTCTTGGGCGATGGCGACTTAATACGCATCCATTGTAATCCTGGATTTTTGTAACCCGACGATTTATAGCCTTTGTAAAAATCAATAACTGGTAACCCATCCATGGCGGCTCATGGTCATGTCTAGTTTTGAAAAGATCACTTTGGCGTCTTGTAGCCTCAATAAACTCAATATGTAGCAATATAACCCGAAGCAGAATAACCCGACAATATTTTCAGATGGTCAGATGATGGGCTTAAACGCAATTTTTCATATGAGCAATTGTAGTATCTTTATGTGTAAAGCTCTGCATGTCCTACACAAAGTTTAAACAACATATGCCCTGCGACTTAATGTCAAAAGCCATGGCGGGTAACAACCCAAACATAATATAGTCTTATGCAACTACAGAAAAACTAGAATTAAGGCCATTCAAGCCTAAACATACTGGCGACTTCAAATCAGAAGCCAGGGAGGGTTATCAAACCTCGCATATGCATATAACCAGGAAAATGTACCTGTAGGATTGATTTATACTGTTGGCTTACATTGCCATATCCAGCGAGAGTAACAATCCAATGATTTATAAGTGCATGATTCCAATGGCGCAATCCAAAATATACTTGCGACTTAACGTCCAAAGCCAGGGCGGGTTATCAAACCTCGCGTATTCATACAACCAGGAAAACATACCTGGGGAATTGACTCAAATTATCGGCTTACAGTGATGCATCCAGTGAGGGTGACAACCCAAGTACTCATAAGCGCATAATTCCAATTATGCAATCAAAGTATACTGGCGATTTAACGTCCAAAGCCAGGGCAGTTTACCGAACCCAAAATATTCATACCATTATTGAAAGACATACTTGTAGATTAATACCATGGTGATGCCTTGATAATTATAATCCGGAGCCAGTATCAACCCGGAGTCATGAAATATCATCATTTTGATTGCTCAAGGCAAAATATCCTGGCAACTTAAAGTCTGCTATCAGGGCGGGTTATCAAACCCAAAGATGCTCAATGATGAGTCATATAATCAAGGCTACATGGCGTGTGAAATCAGTTCATAATGCCGGCTTACAGCGCCATATGCAGTAAGGGCAACGGCCCAAAAACTTAGAGCATAACTCCAAGTGCACAATCAAAATACACTGGCGACTTATCGACCAAAGCCAGGACGGGTTATCAAAAACTCCTAAAGATTCAAATATGAATCATAAGGATTAGGGCGGCATGGCCCGAATCAATTTTAAACCATATATCAATATGGTACAAAAGATGAACCCCAAAAAATGTTCAAAGCAAAATCAGAAAAACAAGGCCTCCATAGGCTGCCAAGCCTCAATATCAAGTGCTATTCAAGGGCCGCACAGCCATTGAGTTAATCCTTAATTCAAACCTGTAAGCCGGGCCTCACATGTATTGGGGAATGTAGTAATTTCAAAAAAAATCCTACGCGCACACAAGATCATGGTGATGCATAGCAACGAGAGGGGAGAGTGTTGTCCACGTACCCTCGTAGACCAAAAGCGGAAGCATTAGAACAACGCGGTTGATGTAGTCGTACGTCTTCAAGGCCCGACCGATCAAGCACCGAAACTACAGCATCTCCGAGTTCTAGCACACGTTCAGCTCGATGACGTCCCTCGAACTCCGATCTAGCCGAGTGTCGAGGGAGAGTTCCATCAGCACGACGGTGTGGTGACGATCTTGATGTTCTACCGTCGCAGGGCTTCGCCTAAGCACCGCTACAATATTATCGAGGAGGACTATGGTGGAGGGGGGCACCGCACACGGCTAAGAGATCAAGAGATCAATTGTTGTGTCTAGAGGTGCCCCCTACCCCCGTATATAAAGGAGCAAGGGGGGAGGGGGCGGACGGCCTAGGAGGGGTGCGCCATGGGGAGTCCTACTCCCACCGGGAGTAGGACTCCCTCCTTCCTTGTTGGACTAGGAGAAGGGGAAGGAAAGGGAGAGGAGGAGAAGGAAAGAGGGGGCCGGCCCCCCTTGTCCTAAACCAATTCGGTTTGGGCCTTGGGGGGAGCACCCCACAATCCCCTTGCTGCCCTCTATTTCCACTAAGGCCCATGTAGGGCCATTAAGCCCCCGGGGGGTTCCGGTAACCCCCGGTACTCCGGTAAAATCTTGATTTCACCCGGAACACTTCCGACATCCAAATATAGGCTTCCAATATATCAATCTTCATGTCTCGACCATTTTGAGACTCCTCGTCATATTCGTAATCACATTCGGGACTTGGTACAACCTTCGGTACATCAAAACTCATAAACTTATAATATAACTGTCATCGAAACCTTAAGCGTGCGGACCCTACGGGTTCGAGAACTATGTAGACATGACCGAGACATGTTTCCGATCAATAACCAATAGCGGAACCTGGATGCTCATATTGGCTCATACATATTCTACGAAGATCTTTATCGGTCAAACTGCATAACAACATACGTTGTTCCCTTTGTCATCGGTATGTTACTTGCCCGAGATTCGATCGTCGGTATCCCAATACCTAGTTCAATCTCGTTACCGGCAAGTCTCTTTACTCGTTACGTAATGCATCATTCCATAACTAACTCATTAGCTACATTGCTTGCAAGGCTTATAGTGATGTGCATTACCGAGAGGGCCCAAAGATACCTCTCCGACGATCGGAGTGACAAAACCTAATCTCGAAATACGCCAACTCAACATGTACCTTTGGGGACACCTGTAGAGCTCCTTTATAATCACCCAGTTACGTTGTGATGTTTGGTAGCACACAAAGTGTTCCTCCGGTAAACGGGAGTTGCATAATCTCATAGTTGTAGGAACATGTATAAGTCATGAAGAAAGCAATAGCAACATACTAAATGATCAAGTGCTAAGCTAACGGAATGGGTCATGTCAATCACATCATTCTCCTAATGATGTGATCCCCTTAATCAAATGACAACTCATGTCTATGGTTAGGACACATAACCATCTTTGATTAATGAGCTAGTCGAGTAGAGGCATACTAGTGACATTAAGTTTGTCTATGTTCCGGTTAATACAATTCTAGCATGAATATTAAACATTTATCATGATTAAGGAAATAAATAATAACTTTATTATTGCCTCTAGGGCATATTTCCTTCAGCCTCCCACTTGCACTAGAGTCAATAATCTAGATTACAGAGTAATGATTCTACCACCCATGGAGCCTTGGTGTTGATCATGTTTTGCTCGTGGAAGAGGCTTAGTCAACGGGTCTGCAACATTCAGATCCGTATGTATCTTGCAAATCTCTATGTCTCCCACCTGGACATGGTCCCGGATGGAATTGAAGCATCCCTTGATGTGCTTGGTCCTTTTGTGAAATATGGATTCCTTTGCCAAGGCAATTGCACCAGTATTGTCACAGAAGATCTACATTGGTCCCGATGCACTAGGTATGACACCTAGATCAGAAATGAACTCCTTCATCCAGACTCCTTCATTTGCTGCTTCCGAAGCAGCTATGTACTCCGCTTCGCATGTAGATCCCGCCACGACGCTTTGTTTAGAACTGCACCAACTGACAGCTCCATCGTTCAATATAAACATGTATCCTGTTTGCGATTTAGAATCGTCCGGATCAGTGTCAAAGCTTGCATCGACGTAACCATTTACAACTAGCTCTTTGTCACCTCCATAAATGAGAAACATATCCTTAGTCCTTTTCAGGTATTTCAGGATATTCTTGACCGCTGTCTAGTGATCCACTCCTAGATTACTTTGGTACCACCCTTCTATACTTATTGCTAAGCATACGTCGGGTCTGGTACACAGTGTTGCATACATGATAGAGCCTATGGCTGAAGCATAGGGAACATCTTTCATTTTTCTCTCTATGTTCTGTTGTGGTCGGGCATTGAGTATGACTCAACTTCACACCTTGTAATACACACAAGAACCCTTTCTTTGCTTGATCCATTTTGAACTTTTTCAAAACTTTATCAAGGTATGTGCTTTGTGAACGTCCAATTAAGCATCTTGATCTATCTCTATAGATCTTAATGCCCAATATGTAAGCAGCTTCACCGAGGTCTTTCATCGAAAAACTTTTATTCAAGTATCCCTTTATGCTATCCAGAAATTCTATATCATTTCCAATTAATAATATGTCATCTACATATAATATCAGAAATGCTACAGAGCTCCCACTCACTTTCTTGTAAATACAGGATTCTCCAAAAGTCTGTATAAAACCATATGCTTTGATCACACTATCAAAGCGTTTATTCCTACTCCGAGAGGCTTGCACCAGTCCATAAATGGATCGCTGGAGCTTGCACACTTTGTTAGCACCTTTTGGATCGACAAAACCTTCTGGTTGCATCATATACAACTCTTCTTCCAGAAATCCATTCAAGAATGCAGTTTTGACATCCATTTGTCATATTTCATAATCATAAAATGCGGCAATTGCTAACATGATTCGGACAGACTTAAGCATCGCTACGGGTGAGAAAGTCTCATCGTAGTCAACCCCTTGAACTTGTCGAAAACCTTTTGCAACAAGTCGAGCTTTGTAGATAGTTACATTACCATCAGCGTCAGTCATCTTCTTGAAGATCCATTTATTCTCGATGGCTTGCCGATCATCGGGCAAGTCAACCAAAGTCCATACTTTGTTCTCATAGATGGATCCCATCTCAGATTTCATGGCCTCATGCCATTTTGCGGAATCTGGGCTCATCATCGCTTCCTCATAGTTCGTAGGTTCGCCATGGTCAAGTAACATGACTTCCAGAATAGGATTACCGTACCACTCTGGTGCGGATCTTACTCTGGTTGACCTACGAGGTTCGGTAGTACCTTGATCTGAAGTTTCATGATCAATATCATTAGCTTCCTCACTAATTGGTGTAGTTGTCACAGGAACCGGTTTCTTTGATGAACTACTTTCCAATAAGGGAGCAGGTACAGTTACCTCATCAAGTTCTACTTTCCTCCCACTCACTTCTTTCGAGAGAAACTCCTTCTCTAGAAAGGATCCGAATTTAGCAACAAAAGTCTTGCCTTCAGATCTGTGATAGAAGGTGTACCCAATAGTCTCTTTTGGGTATCCTATGAAGACACATTTCTCTGATTTGGGTTAGAGCTTATCTGGTTGAAGTTTCTTCATACAAGCATCGTAGCCCCAAACTTTAAGAAAGGACAACTTTGGTTTCTTGCCAAACCACAGTTCATAAGGCGTCGTCTCGACGGATTTTGATGGTGCCCTATTTAACGTGAATGCGGCCGTCTCTAAAGCATAACCCCAAAATGATAGCGGTAAATCAGTAAGAGACATCATAGATCGCACCATATCTAGTAAAGTACGATTACGACGTTCGGACACACCATTTCGTTGTGGTGTTTCGGGTGGCGTGAGTTGCGAAACTATTCCGCATTGTTTCAAATGTAAACCAAACTCGTAACTCAAATATTCTCCTCCACGATCAATCGTAGAAACTTTATTTTCTTGTTACGATGATTTTCCACTTCACTCTGAAATTCTTTGAACTTTTCAAATGTTTCAGACTTGTGTTTCATCAAGTATATATACCCATATCTTCTCAAATCATCTATGAAGGTGAGAAAATAACGATACCCGCCACGAGCCTCAATATTCATTGAACCACATACATCTGTATGTATGATTTCCAACAAATCAGTTGCTCGCTCCATAGTTCCAGAGAACGGCGTTTTAGTCATCTTGCCCATGATGCACGGTTCGCAAGTACCAAGTGATTCATAATCAAGTGATTCCAGAAGTCCATCAGTATGGAGTTTCTTCATGCGCTTTACACCAATATGACCCAAACAGCAGTGCCACAAATAGGTTGCACTATCATTATCAACTCTGCATCTTTTGGCTTCAACATTATGAATATGTGTATCACTACTATTGAGATTTAATAAAAATAGACCACTCTTCAAGGGTGCATGACCATAAAAGATATTACTCATATAAATAAAACAACCATTATTCTCTGATTTAAATGAATAAGCATCTCGCATCAAACAAGATCCAGATATAATGTTCATGATCAACGCTGGCACCAAATAACAATTATTCAGGTATAAAACTAATCCCGAAGGTAGATGTAGAGGTAGTGTGCCGACCACGATCACATCGACTTTGGAACCATTTCCCACGCGCATCGTCACCTCGTCCTTAGCCAATCTTCGCTTAATCCGTAGTCCCTGTTTCGAGTTGCAAATTTTAGCAACAGAACCAGTATCAAATACCCAGGTGCTACTGCGCGCATTAGTAAGGTACACATGAATAACATGTATATCACATATACCTTTGTTCACCTTGCCATCCTTCTTATCCGCCAAATACTTGGGGCAGTTCCGCTTCCACTGACCAGTCTGCTTGCAGTAGAAGCACTCAGTCTCAGGCTTAGGTCCAGATTTGGGTTTCTTCTCTTGAGCAGCAACTTGTTTGCTGTTCTTCTTGAAGTTCCCCTTCTTCTTCCCTTTATCGTTTTTCTTGAAACTGGTGGTCTTATTGACCATCAACACTTGATGCTCCTTCTTGATTTCTACCTCCGCAGCCTTTAGCATTACGAAGAGCTCGGGAATAGTCTTGTCCATCCTTTGCATATTACAGTTCATCACGAAGCTCTTGTAGCTTGGTGGCAGTGATTGAAGAATTTTGTCAATGACACTATCATTAGGAAGATTAACTCCCAGTTGAATCAAGTGATTATTATACCCAGACATTTTGAGTGTATGTTCACTGACAGAACTATTCTCTTCCATCTTGCAGCTATAGAATTTATTGGAGACTCCATATCTCTCAATCCTGGCATTTGCTTGAAATATTAACTTCAACTCCTGGAACACTCATATGCTCCATGACGTTCAAAACGTCATTGAAGTCTCGGTTCTAAGCCGTAAAGCATGGCAGACCGAACTATTGAGTAGTCATCAGCTTTGCTCTCCCAGACGTTCTTAACGTCGTCAGTTGCATCTGCAGCAGGCCTAGCACCCAGCGATGCTTTCAGGACGTAATTCTTCTGTGCAGCAATGAGGATAATCCTCAAGTTATGGACCCAGTCTGTGTAATTGCTACCATCATCTTTCAACTTAGCTTTCTCAAGGAACGCATTAAAATTCAACGGAACAACAGCACGAGCAATCTATCTACAACAAACATAGACAAGCAAAATACTATCAGGTACTAAGTTCATGATAAATTTAAGTTCAATTATTCATATTACTAAAGAACTCCCACTTAGACAGACATCTCTCTAGTCATCTAAGTGATCACGTGATCGAAATCAACTAAACCATGTCCGATCATCACGTGAGATGGAGTAGTTTTCAATGGTGAACATCACTATGTTGATCATATCTACTATATGATTCACGTTCAACCTTTCGGTCTCCCTGTTCCGAGGCCATATCTGTATATGCTAGGCTCGTCAAGTTTAACCTGAGTGTTCCACGTGTGCAACTGTTTTGCACCCGTTGTATTTGAACGTAGAGCCTATCACACACGATCAGCACGTGGTGTCTCAGCAAGAAGAACTTTCAAAAGGTGGCGCTCGGTAGATGAATTGACTTTGGTCTTTATGTTGAGTACACAGCGGCAACAATTGATTCTTATACTGATCGGTCAGAACGGCTGCAACTTTGAGTAATTGAGGGAGTCCCGGATTAGGGGGTGTCCGGATAGCCGGACTATGACCTTTGGCCGGACTCCTGGACTATGAAGATACAAGATTGAAGACTTCGTCTCGTGTCCGGATGGGACTTTCCTTGGCGTGGAAGGCAAGCTTGGCGATACGAATATGTAGATCTCCTCCCATTGTAACCGACTCTGTGTAACCCTAGCCCTCTCTGGTGTCTATATAAACCGGAGGGTTTTAGTCCGTAGGACGAACAACAATCATACCATAGGCTAGCTTCTAGGGTTTAGCCTCTCTGATCTCGTGGTAGATCTACTCTTGTACTACCCATATCATCAATATTAATCAAGCAGGAGTAGGGTTTTACCTCCATCGAGAGGGCACGAACCTAGGTAAAAACATCGTGTCCCTTAGTCTCCTGTTACCATCCGCCTAGACGCACAGTTCGGGACCCCCTACCCGAGATCTGCCGGTTTTGACACCGACATTAGTGCTTTCATTGAGAGTTTCGCTGTGTCGTCGCCATCAGGAAGGATGTCTCATCCCGTCTTTAAAGACGACACTGTTGCTAAAGGAGCTTTGGCTATCGGCCAAACTCTCCGGCTAGGCGGTTTTCTTATGACCGCCTGTTCGGCCGCCGCGCCGACGATGACTTCTCGGGTCATCGAAAGCAATCTCCACGTCAACTCGGAACTCGCCGAGCAGCTAGATCCAATGGAGCTCTCTTCCTTAAACGAGCTCTTGGATCACATCGCCGCCCTGGGAGTCGCTATAGACTACGATGAGATTGGGCTTAAACCCGATCTGAGAGAGATTAACCCTCCCCAGGTCACCCACCATGTTGCAGTGGTGGAGGAACAATGCGGCTAGCCTTCATCTATCCTAAGGACTAGTTATGTCCAGATTCCCGATCCCTCCAAGCCGGATACCCGCGGAGGGGAGAACGTCACTCAAGCCCTGAACTTAAAGTCAGGCAGCAGGCTAGATTCATTGGACGACGTCCAGGAACCCAAGCTTCCGAGTTCAGAAACTCCTTGGCCCCTGAGTCTCAGATTGGGCGAGGTTCCAGATTTAATTCCACCCGCCCACCCAAATATAAGGGATCTATCCCAAATTCGGCAAGAGCCCGCAGAAACAGTACACCATTACTGGGCCAGATTCCTCCTGGTTATGAACAGGATAGAGGACTGCCACGAGGAGGATGCAATTTCATTCTTCTGCAATAATTGCACGGACAAGGGAATCCTCAACGCCATAAGTCATCGTGAAATTACACGCTTCGCCGACTTGGCATCCATAGTACGAAAGTACTGTGCGATGGAAAGCGCATGGAAAACCGAAATAAAATTTTGGGACAATCCGGCCTTGAATACAACCCCAGTCCGAAATAAAAAGGTGCATTATCACCAGGCACTTGGGTTAAACACCAAAAAGCAAAAACCCTCTATAGGGCATGGAACCGTACTGGAGGGATGGCTCAATGGACCCTGTAAAATTCATAGTACAGAGGGCGCCACACCAACTCATAGCCTTAGAGTATGTTGGATACTCCGGCAGGTGGCCAGAAGTGGCGAGGAGCTTCTAACTCCAGAATACACAGAGCACCAGCCCAGAGATACCAGTACGGTATTAACAGTCTTCGAGACTTTCGCATCAAATAATATGCGGAAACGAACACTCCACAGCCTTACCGAAGTCTACGAAGTAGCAACAATAAACCCATGGAGTGACACGGCTATTACCTTTAATGCCAGTGATGAACCTAAATTCCGAACAGCCCGAGCACCAACAGCATTGGTCCTTAGTCCAATAGTGGACGGCTTTCGACTTACCAAGGTACTCATGGACGGTGGCAGCGGATTGAACCTCATTTATGAGGAAACCCTTCGAAAAATGGAAATAGACTGGAGCCGCATTGAGCAAAGCAACACAACCTTTAGAGGAATAATCCCCAGTCGGGAAGCGTGTTGTACAGGAAAAATCACACTGGATGTGGTGTTCGGCACGCCGGATAATTATAGGTCCGAGGAGGTCACGTTTCAAGTGGCCCCGTTCAGCAGTGGATACCACGCTCTATTAGGGCGAGAGGCATTCACAATTTTCCAAGCTATACCCCATTACGGGTACATGAAGCTCAAAATGCCCAGACCCAACGGAATCATCACTCTTGCTAGTGACCCGGACATAGCACTCCGCGCCGAAAACAAGACAGCCACACTGGCCCTTGAGGCACTATCTGAAGCCCTAGCGGCCGAGGAACTGACTGCGTTGCGCTCCACGGTGAACAGGGACGACGTGATACTCGATAAAAGATCCAAGTCCATCTCCTTTAAGCCGGCGGACGAAATAGTCAAATTCCAAGTCCATCCAACGGACCCTGCAAAAACGGCCTCCATCGGGGCGCAATTAAACCCTGATATAGACGCCGCACTACGAGAATTCCTACGGGAAAACTGGGACATTTTTGCCTGGCATCCTTCAGACATGCCAGGAATCCCACGCAGGCTGGCCGAGCATAGCCTAAACATCCTAAAAGGATTCAAGCCTGTCAAGTAGGATCTTCGGCGTTTCTCCGAACCTAAGAGACAAGCCATGGGAGAGGAGCTAGCCAAACTACTGGAGGCTGGATTCATCAGAGATATAAAACATCCAGACTGGCTAGCAAACCTGGTGATGGTACCAAAGAAGGATAAATCCTGGCGCCTATGCGTCGATTTCAAGGACCTCAACAAGGCTTGCCCAAAAGATCCCTTCCCCCTCCCCCCTCATCGATCAAATTATCGACACCACCGCAGGACACGATTCATTGTGTTTCCTCGACGCATACTCCGGCTACCATCAAATTAAGATGGCAGAGCCAAATCAAGCCGCAACGGCATTCATCACCCCATACGGCCCATTCTGCTTCAACACAATGCCCTTCGGGCTAAAAAACGTCGGTGCAACATATCAGCGCATGATTCAGACATGTCTGGCAAACCAGATCGGCAAAACAGTGGAGGCATACGTAGATGACGTGGTTATCAAAACCAAGCATGTCGAAACTCTAATAGATGACTTGAGGCTCACATTCGATAACTTCCGGACATATGACATCAAGCTTAACCCGGAAAAATGCGTTTTCGGCGTACCAGCCGAAAAGCACTTGGGCTTCATTGTATCCGGTAGAGGAATTGAAGCAAACCCAGCCAAGATTCGAGCTCTGTCACAATTGGATATTCCAAAAGACCTCAAACAAATACAAAAATTGACTGGATGTGTGGCGGCTCTAAGCCGCTTTATCTCCCGCTTGGGAGAAAAGGCATTACCCCTTTATCGCCTCCTTCGGCGCACCGAACACTTCGAGTGGACGGATGCTGCCACGGGCGGACTCGAAGAAATAAAAGCCATATTGGCAACAAACCCGATCCTGGCCGCGCCTAACATCGGTGAACCAATGCTATTATACATTGCGGCAACTCATCAAGTTGTAAGTGCAGTGCTCGTCGTCGAACGAGAAACGGACGGACACAAATTCCCCCTTCAAAAACCAGTTTACTACGTGTCCACTGTCCTCACTCCATGCAAGTCACGGTACCCGCATTATCAAAAGATAGCATACGCGGTGTTTATGGCATCCCGGAAGCTGCGACACTGCTTTCAAGAGTGTTCAATAACAGTAGCCTCCGAAGCACCCCTTAATGACATTATAAACAACCGCAAGGCGACGGGCCGGATTGCCAAATGGGCCATTGAGCTCCTCCCGTTCGACATAACCTACAAGCCACGGCGAGCTATCAAGTCGCAAGTTTTGGCCGACTTCGTCGCCAAATGGACCGAAGCCGAACTCCCTAAAGAGTACAACACATATTCCAATTGGGTCATGCACTTTGACGGCTCCAAAATGTTAGCTGGTCTGGGGGCTGGCGTTGTTCTGACGTCCCCAACAGGAGATATAGTTCAATACGTACTCCAGATAATGTATACAGACTCCAATAACGCAGCCGAATACGAGGCCCTTCTACATGGTCTCCGGATGGTAGTCTCCATGGGCATTCAACGCCTAGAGGTGTGTGGGGATTCGAACCTCGCAATATCCCAAATAAATGGAGACTTTGACGCCAAGGATCCGAAAATGGCAGCTTATCGCAACGCCGTCCTAAAAATGTCAGCTCAGTTCGAAGGGCTCGAATTTCACCATATAGCCCGGGAAAACAATCAGGCAGCAGACATCTTGGCACGCATCGGCGCAAATCGCGATGCAGTCCCCGCCAACATTTTCTTGGAGAGGCTATTCAAGCCATCTGTATCATGGGAAGGGGAATCCGGAAATAACAGCCCGGATCCAACCACACCGCCCGACACCGAACATTCTGACTCAACGGGAGGCTCGGCCAACGAAGTAACATCCTCAGCCCACGTAATAATGGCAGTCATTGCCTCGTGGACAGAACCATTCCTAGCCTACCTAACTAGGCAGGAACTTCCCGAGGACCAAAACGAGGCACGCTGCATAGCGCAGCGATCTAAAGCCTATAAAGTCCATGAAGGAGAGCTTTATAAGAAAAGCACCACCGGAGTCCTTCAAAGGTGTATCTCCGAAGAGGAAGGGCGGAATCTTCTGGATGAAATTCATGCCGAACTCGGCGGGCGCCACGCCGCAGCCCGGGCCCTTGTAAGCAAGGCCTTCCGTACCGGATTTTATTGGCCGACGGCCCGGGCAGATGCTCAGGACTTAGTCCAACGATGCGTCGGTTGCCAACTCTTTGCTAACCAAAGCCATATGCCACCCACCGCCCTCCAAACTATACCCATCACCTGGCCCTTTGCCGTCTGGGGGCTTGACATGGTTGGACCCCTTAAAGGAGGAACCCACAAGCAAAAATACCTACTGGTCATGGTGGACAAATTCACCAAATGGATAGAGGCCAAGCCTGTTAAGACGGTCGAATCCGGACCGGTGATAGACTTCATATCAGGGGTCGTACACCGTTACGGCGTCCCCCACAGCATCATCACTGATAACGGCATGAACTTTACGGCCAACGAGGTCAAACTCTGGTGCAAAAACATGGGCATCAAGCTCGACTACGCTTCAGTCTATCACCCACAAACTAACGGTCAAGTTGAGCGAGCAAATGGTCTAATCATGAGCGGCATCAAACCCAGATTAGTGCGGTCCCTCAAGGAATCTAACATGCACTGGGTAGAGGAGTTCGACTTCGTACTCTCGGGGCTGCGGACCACGCCGAATCGCACTACCGGATTCACACCATTCTTTATGGTATACGGTAAAGAGGCAGTTCTGCCCTGCGACATAATTCATGACTCACCTCGCGTGCGCATGTACGAAGAAAGAGAAGCCGAACTCGATCGACAGGACAATTTGGACGCCTTGGAGGAGGAGCGCGACGTGGCAAAAGCCCGTTCCACATTCTATCAACAGCAGGCTTGAAGATATCAAAGCAGAGAAGTACGGGCCAAAACTTACAATGTTGGCGAATTAGTTCTACGCCTGCCGGACAAGAAAAAGGACAAACTCAAGCCCAAATGGGAAGGTCCCTTCATAATTGACCAAGTCCTGACTGGTGGAGCATACCGTCTGCGATATGCATCGGATAACCGACTCGAGCCGAACCCATGGAACGCAGCCCGTTTACGAAGATTCTACGCCTAGCGCCGGACTCTGTGTTCGTCTCCTTCCTCTGTCTATTTTTTACACATTAGCTGTCTTATATTTCTCTCCTTCTCCCTCCTTTTCTCTTACAGTGTTTAAGGGCTCGTTTGCGCCTTGTTCGCACACAATTGACGCGCTATCTGCGCTCATAATACCTAAGGGCTTCTCTAACAGAAGCTTGGTTATACGGGCCTCATGCCCAACACATGTGTCACACTTCCACATGTACCTTTTATTCACCATTATATGCATCGATATGACTTAAGTTTTGGCCAAGCTGGGTTGCCTGGCTCCTGTGCTTACCCCTACGTTCCCGATTGTTCGGCTAGGCGGTAAAGGGAGCACCTATGCGATTGTTACTGCCGGGTCAGCCGGATGTGTACCTCAGACTGGGTGAAGCCGAAAGCTAGCGTTCTTAAGGGAATATTCGGTCGGTGAACTAAAATATGATTTCTCACTCGTTTATTTATCCACCCCAGATGCTTTTCTGCTTTTTTCGCAGTCCGGACATGCACTTTAGGGCATGCCTCCCAGGGAAAGGAACCCCTAACGGAACTATTCTCCCTGGAAGATGTTTCTTACTAACCATGTAATATAACATAACTAGTTGGCCACTTGTCTGTTCAAGCACTAATGACCCCTACGCCTGGTCTCCATGCATGCCCCGGTTCTTACATAACCGAGAGGGTATTCGGACAAACTCTGGACTATCGGGTCCCGAGATTGAAGCGAAAAGGTCCGCCATGACAAACGATCTACAATCCGGCTAGAAGGCATTTCACATGTCATCTTAGATTACATAGTCAATTTGACTGGGTATATTCCTCTTCAATACCATCCAACAGGCTATCTAGTTTACAGTCAAGTTGGGAATATTTGGCGGCCAACTCTACCTGGCCGTACACTAAGCTCACAGGGATTTCCTGTTGGGGAACGTAGTAATTTCAAAAATTTCCTACGCACATGCAAGATCATGGTGATGGCATAGCAACGAGAGGGGAGAGTGTATGTCCACGTACCCTCGTAGACCGTAAGCGGAAGCGTTAGCACAACACGGTTGATGTAGTCGTACGTCTTCACGATCCGACCGATCCAAGCACCGAACGTACGGGGCCTCCGAGTTCAGCACACGTTCAGCTCAATGACGATCTACGACCTCCGATCCAGCAAAGCTTCGGAGATGAGTTCCGTCAGCATGACGGCGTGGTGACGATGATGATGTTCTACCGGCGCAGGGCTTCGCCTAAACTCCGCGACGATATGACCGAGGTGGAATATGGTGGAGGGGGGCACCGCACACGGCTAAGGAACGATCCGTAGATCAACTTGTGTGTCATGGGGTGCCCCCTGCCCCCGTATATAAAGGAGCAAGGGGGAGGGGGCGGCTGGCCTAGGAGGAGGCGCACCAAGGGGAGTCATACTCCCACCGGGAGTAGGACTCCCTCCTTCCTTGTTGGAGTAGGAGAAGGGGGAAAGAGGGGGAGAGGAGGAAGGAAAAGGGGTCCGCACCCCTTGTCCAGTTCGGACTAGAGGGGGGCTGCGCGCCTCCTTCCTTTCGGCCTCTCTCCTCTATTCCCGTATGGCCCAATAAGGCCCATATACTCCCCGGCGAATTCCCGTAACTCTCCGGTACTCCGAAAAATACCCGAATCACTCGGAACCTTTCCGAACTCCGAATATAGTCGTCCAATATATCGATCTTTATGTCTCGACCATTTCGAGACTCCTCGTCATGTCCCCGATCTCATCCGGGACTCCGAACTCCTTCAGTACATCAAAACTCATAAACTCATAATATAACTGTCATCGGAACCTTAAGCGTGCGGACCCTACGGGTTCGAGAACAATGTAGACATGACCTAGAACTATTCTCGGTCAATAACCAATAGCGGAACCTGGATGCTCATATTGGCTCCCACATATTCTACGAAGATCTTTATCGGTCAAACCGCATAACAACATACGTTGTTCCCTTTGTCATCGGCATGTTACTTGCCCGAGATTCGATCATCGGTATCCAATACCTAGTTCAATCTCGTTACCGGCAAGTCTCTTTACTCGTTACGTAATGCATCATCCCGCAACTAACTCATTAGTCACATTGCTTGTAAGGCTTATAGTGATGTGCATTACCGAGAGGGCCCAGAGATACCTCTCCGACAATCGGAGTGACAAAACCTAATCTCGAAATACGCCAACCCAACATGTACCTTTGGAGACACCTGTAGTACTCATTTATAATCACCCAGTTACGTTGTGACGTTTGGTAGCACCCAAAGTGTTCCTCCGATAAACGGGAGTTGCATAATCTCATAGTTACAGGAACATGTATAAGTCATGAAGAAAGCAATAGCAACATACTAAACGATCAAGTGCTAGGCTAACAGAATGGGTCATGTCAATCACATCATTCTCCTAATGATGTGATCCCGTTAATCAGATGACAACACATGTCTATGGTTAGGAAACATAACCATCTTTAATCAACAAGCTAGTCAAGTAGAGGCATACTAGTGACACTATGTTTGTCTATGTATTCACACATGTATTATGTTTCCGGTTAATACAATTCTAGCATGAATAATAAACATTTATCATGATATAAGGAAATAAATAATAACTTTATTATTGCCTCTAGGGCATATTTCCTTCAGTCTCCCACTTGCACTAGAGTCAATAATCTAGTTCACATCACCATGTGATTTAACACCAATATTCACATCTGTATGTGATTAATACCAATAGTTCACATCATCATGTGATCAACACCCAAAGGGTTTTACTAGAGTCAATAATCTAGTTCACATTGCTATGTGATTAACACCCAAAGAGTACTAAGGTATGATCATGTTTCGCTTGTGAGAGAAGTTTAGTCAACGGGTCTGTCACATTCAGAGCCGTATGTATTTTGCAAATATTTTATGTCTACAATGCTCTGCACGGAGCTACTCTAGCTAATTGCTCCCTACTTTTAATATGTATCCAGATTGAGACTTGGAGTCATCTGGATCGGTGTAAAATCTTGTATCGTTGTAACTTTTACGACGAGCTCTTTTATTACTTCCATTATCGAGAAACATATCCTTATTCCACTAAGGATAATTTTGACCAATGTCCAGTGATCCACTCCTAGATCACTATTGTACTCCCTTGCCAAATCAGGGCAGAGTATACAATAGGCCTGGTCCATAGCATAGCATACATTTATAGAACCTATGATTGATGCATAGGGAATGACTTTCATTCTTTTTCTATTTTCTGCTGTGGTCGGGATTTGAGTCTTACTCAATTTCATACCTTTGCAACACAGGCAAGAACTCTTTCTTTGACTGTTCCATTTTGAACTACTTCAAAATCTTGTCAAGGTATGTACTCATTGAAAATCTTATCAAGCGTCTTGATCTATCTCAATAGATCTTGATGCTCAATATGTAAGTAGCTTTACTGAAGTCTTTCTTTTGAAAGAACTTCTTTCAAACACTCCTTTATGCTTTGCGGAATAATTCTACATTATTTCCGATCAACAATATGTCATTCACATATACTTATCAGAAATGTTGTAGTGCTCCCACTCACTTTCTTGTAAATACAGGCTTCACTGTAAGTCTGTACAAAACTATATGCTTTGATCAACTTATCAAAGCGTATATTCCAACTCTGAGGTGCTTGCACCAGTCCTAGATGGATCGCTGGAGCTTGCACATTTTGTTAGCACCTTTAGGATTGACAAAACCTTCTGGTTGCATCATATACAACTCTTCTTCAAGAAAACCATTAAGGAATGCAGTTTTGACATCCATTTGCCAGATTTCATAAAATGTGGCAATTGCTAACATGATTCGGACAGACTTAAGCATCGATACGAGTGAGAAAATCTCATTGTATTCAACATCTTGAACTTGTCGAAAAACCTTTTTGCGACAAGTCGAGCTTTGTAGATAGTAACACTACTATCAACGTCTGTCTTCCTCTTGAAGATCCATTTATTTATGGTTTGCCGATCATCGGTCAAGTCCACCAAAGTCCACACTTTGTTCTCATACATGGATCCTATCTCATATTTCATGGCGTACAGCCATTTTGTGGAATCTGGGGACATCATCGCTTCCTCATAGTTCGTAGGTTTATCATGGTCTAGTAACATGACTTTCAGAACAGGATTACCGTACCACTCTGGTGCGGATCTTACTCTGGAAGACCTACGAGGTTTGGTAGCAACTTGATCTAAAGTTTCATGATCATCATCATTAACTTCCTCACTAATTGGTGTAGGAATCACTACTGATTTCTGTGATGAACTACTTTCCAATAAGGGAGAAGGTACAATTACCTCATCAAGTTCTACTTTCCTCCCACTCACTTCTTTCGAGAGAAACTTCTTCTCTAGAAAGGATCCATCTTAGCAACGAATAACTTGCCTTCGGATCTGTGATAGAAGGTGTACCCAATAGTTTCCTTTGGGTATTCTATGAAGACGCATTTCTCCGATTTGGGTTTGAGCTTATCAGGATGAAACTTTTTCACATAAGCATCGCAACCCCAAACTTTAAGAAATGACAACTTGGGTTTCTTGCTAAACCACAGTTCATATGGTGTCGTCTCAACGGATTTAGATGGTGCCCTATTAAACGTGAATGCAGCTGTCTCTAATGCATAACCCCAAAACAATAATGGTAAATCAATAAGAGACATCATAGATCGCACCATATCCAATAAAGTGCGGTTACGATGTTCGGACACACCATAACATTGTGGTGTTCCAGGTGGCGTGAGCTATCAAACTATTTCACATTGTTTTAATTGAAGACCAAACTCGTAACTCAAATATTCGTCTCCGCGATCAGATCGCAGAAACTTTATTTTCTTGTTACGATGATTTTTCCACTTCACTCTGAAATTCTTTGAACCTTTCAACTATTTCAGACTTATGTTTCATCAAGTAGATATACCCATATCTGCTCAAATCATCTTGTGAAGGTCAGAAAATAACGATACTTGCCATGAGCATCAATACTCATTGGATCGCATACATCGGTATGTATTATTTCCAACAAGTTAGTAGCTCGTTCCATTGTTCCGGAGAACGGAGTTTTAGTCATCTTGCCCAAAAGGCACGGTTCGCGAGCATCAAATGATTCATAACCAAGTGATTCCAAAGATCCATCTTTATGGAGTTTCTTCATGCGCTTTACACCGATATGACCCAAACGGCAGTGCCACAAATAAGTTGCACTATCATTATTAACTTTGCATATTTTGGCATCAATATTATGAATATGTGTATCACTACGATCGAGATCCAATAAACTATTTTCATTGGGTGTATGACCATTGAAGGTTTTATTCATGTAAACAGAACAACAATTATTCTCTGACTTTAAATGAATAACCGTATTGCAATAAACATGATCAAATCATATTCATGCTCAACGCAAACGCTAAATAACATTTATTTAGGTTTAACACTTATCCTGAAAGTTTAGGGAGTGTGCAATGATGATCATATCAATCTTGGAACTACTTCCAACACTCATCGTCACTTCCCCTTCAACTAGTCTCTGTTTATTCTGTAACTCCTGTTTCGAGTTACTAATCTTAGCAACCGAACAAGTATCAAATACTCAGGGGCTACTATAAACACTAGTAAGGCACACATCAATAACCTGTATATCAAATATACCCTTGTTCACTTTGCCATCCTTCTTATCCACCAAATATTCAGGGCATTTCCGCTTCCAGTGACCATTTCCTTTGCAGTGCAAGCACTCAGTTTCAGGCTTTGGTCCAGCTTTGGTCTTCTTCACGGGAGTGACAACTTGTTTGCCATTCTACTTGAAGTTTCCCTTTCTTTCCCTTTGCCCTTCTCTTGAAACTAGTGGTCTTGTCAATCATCAACACTTGATGCTCTTTCTTGATTTCTACCTTCATTGATTTCAACATCACGAAGAGCTCGGGAATCGTTTTCGTCATCCCTTACATACTATAGTTCATCACGAAGTTCTAGTAACTTAGTGATGGTGACTAGAGAATTCTATCAATCACTATCTTATCTGGAAGATTAACTCCCAGTTGATTCAAGCGATTGAAGTACCCAGACAGTCTGAGCACATGCTCACTAGTTGAGCGATTCTCCTCCATCTTTTAGCTATAGAACTTGTTGGAGACTTCATATCTCTCAACTCGGGTATTTGCTGGAAATATTAACTTCAACTCCTGGAACATCTCATATGGTCCATGACGTTCAAAACGTCTTTGAAGTCCCGATTCTAAGCCGTTAAGCATGGTGCACTAAACTATCAAGTAGTCATCATATTGAGCATAGCCAAACGTTCATAACGTCTGCATCTGCTCCTGCAATAGGTCTGTCACCTAGCGGTGCATTAAGGAAATAATTCTTCTGCGCAGCAATGAGGATAAACCTCAGATCACGGATCCAATCCGCATCATTGCTACTAACATCTTTCAACACAGTTTTCTCTAGGAACATATCAAAATAAACATATGAAAGCAACAACGCAAGCTATTGATCTACAACATAATTTGCTCAATACTACCAGGACTAATGTCGGGGGTTGGGTGCGACATATGCCAAAGGATGGCTTATCATGGTGGGGGCGAGTAGAACGTCGCCGGTGCCTGGAAACGGGATAAGGCGTAGACATGCACGCCGGCGAATCTTACCCAGCTTCGGGGCTCTCCGGGGAGATAACACCCCTACTGCTGCTCTGCGGGGTCTCCGCATGGTCACTATAGCAAGGTGACTACAATGGTGCTCCTAGAGCTGTATCGGGAGGCAGGAGAGAGCAAGGCTAGTTCTCTCCTCCCTGGGCTATGTGTCTATCTCTATCAAGGTCCGAACCCTTTGCATGGGTGCCCGGGGGTATATATAGGCCTACCCCCTGGGGGTACAATGGTAATCCGACTGGGCGTGGGTCCCAGCCGTCTGTCTCTCATGTCGCCGTCCTTCCCGCCAGCTTCTGGGGCCCGCCGACTAGTGGGTCCCGCGGACAGGCCGAACACTGTGCGACGCTCCTGATGACGCAGGCTTGGTCATTGGGTCTTGGCAACAGTACTGCCGTCTATCAGGCGATCACTGTCGCCACTCCCCATCCAATCTGGTTTATGGCTTGTGGGGCCCTGGAGGGGAGACGGCCGACTCTGGGGAGGCCGACTCCCACAGGGCCGTCTTCGGGCGCTCTGGCCGCCTTTGATTCACCCACTGACATGCAGCCCCATGGTCTTCGGGCCGTACAGGCCGGTGTCGTGGGCACAGTGCGTCGCGCACTGTGGCTGAGGTCAGGGCAGGCATGGCAACAGTGCCGCGCCTCACCGGAGATCTCCCAGCGATACGGCTCACTGTAGCCATGCCAGTCCCTCGTAGGCAGGGAGGGACGGCCACGTCGTGACCGTACCCCGCATCGGGCTTCGTGAAGTGTCATGGGCCGACTCCCATAGTCGGCACTCCTGGAGGTCGCCAGCTTGGAGTCGGCTTGCTTTGAAGTCGTCATCTGGGATTCGGCTCCTCCGGAGATCGCCAGCTGAGACTCGGCTTCTCGGGAGATCGCCAGCTGGGACTCGGCCTCTCTAGAGGTCACCAGCTGGGACTCGGCTGGAGGGGCGTGGCCTGCCCCGATGTCTTTAAAGATCCTGGGTCCCGGGTCAGCCTACCCGTGGCCCATTACTCCGACAGTGGTCCCCGAAGCTGATGAAGCCCTGCGGACGCCGCCTCGTGGGGCTTCAACAGTTTCAAACTTCCCAGCGCCGACTCTAAGACTCGGCCGTTGTCTTCTTTGGGCCGACTCGCCGAAGTCGGACTCGTTCAGCGAGGGGCCATTGTTTGTAAGTCGCGGTGGGAAATCAGGCAGCGTATCGAATACGCTTCCCCGCTGCCATCGAGGCGGTCCTATCGCGCGGCGCCACGTGGGGAGGATAGTCTGCTCACCCACGCGCGTGACGGGACGGGCCGTCAGGCGGGGCCCGCCACTACTGCGCCTCGACTTCCGAACGGATCCGCTGCGGTCGCGAACGGTTGGCTTCCCCACGTCGTTACTGCGTGCAGTAACTTCGTGGGGTAAATCGCGGGGCGGCGTGGGGCTTCGTGCGCAGTTAATCCCACGCTCGCCCCCTCGGCTCCTCAGCCCGTAGGGCTATAAATAGGCAGAGAGGAGTGGGGCGGTATTGTACGCGCATCCTCTCCCCCACTCTCCTGCCTTTCCTTCTTCCTCCGCCGCGAGCAAGAGCACCTCTCACCCCGACGATGAGTTCTTCCTCCGCCGCGCCCCCTGCCTCGCGCTCCGGCATGTGGGATAGTTCGGATGTGGAGGCGGAACATATCGAGTTCCTCCGCCGGACCCGCCGTCTCCCCAGCGCGGACCTCGTGCACGCCCTTCCCGCGGCGGCGGGAGAGATCCGGCCCGCGCCGGAGGAAGGCGAGCGGGTCGTCTTCTGCTCGCATTTCATGCGCGTCCTGGGGCTGCCGGCGAGCGGGTTCTTCCGCTCGTTCCTAGAGTTCCACAGCCTCCAACCGCACCACCTCACTCCAAATGCGGTGGTGCTGCTCTCCGCCTTCGCCACTCTGTGCGAAGGCTTCCTCGGCGTTCTCCCCACCCTCGAGTTGTGGGGAGAATTCTTTTCTTCGAAGCTTGGTACACAGGCCACCGGCACGCCGGCTCAGTGCGGCACCTACATCGCGGTGTGACGCACGACGGCCGACAACCCCTTTCCTCCCATCTCGCTGATAAAGTCGGTGAAGATGTGGCAGCGCTCTTATTTCTACGTGAAGAACCTCTCCACCGACGGCGACTGGGTCAACTTGCCGCCCTTCAACCCGGCCCCCCTAACTGGGAGGCTCCCCAGCTGGTCTCATCGGGCCAAGTCGCTGACTCCCTCCGGAGCCGCCGCTGTAGCGCGACTCCGAGTATTGCTGCAGTCGGAGGGCCTCGTCAGATCCGACCTTCTGGCCGCCTTCGTGGCGCGCCGAGTCCTCCTGCTTCAAGGCCGGCCTCATCTAATCTGTCAGATGAGCGGCCGCCACGACCCGAGTCGGATGTGCACCAAGGAGATGCCCCACAGGGAGGTGGCGAACTTGGTGAACCACATCGCGCACTGCGAGTTCACGAAGGACTGGCAGTTCGGCAAGGAGCCGTACTCGCGCGACAACCCCCCTCCAGTGGTAAGTCGCATCTTTCTGTAGCTTTGGTCTTTTTTGCAGCCGACTCCGGCTTCTAATCTTTGTTGGTTCCTTCTGGGCAGAACCCCCTCACGGAGCCTGCAGCCGGCGCCGTGAGAGAGCCCCACGACTACGTCCCAGACCGCGAGGATAGCGACGTCGACGACCCCGACTTGGGGGCGGCAGCGCTGGAGGCCGACGCCGAAGGCGGTGGAGAAGGGGCAGACGACGGCTTCAGGCCCTCGGCCACCTTCACCGACTGGCCTGAAAACGACGCCGACGTGGAAGTCGTCCCACGCCACCAGCCGAGGGCCGGCCACTCCGGCCAAGGCGGCGCGAAGAGGCGTCACGCCGGGCCGAGCGCGCCCGGCGGCAAGCCGAAGAAGCTCAAGGGGGCGGCCGCCACGACCAAACGGGAGGAGGCGGCCGCGAAGGCCAACCGCTTCCGAAGGGAAGTGAGGAGGCCGCCGTTAGTTTCCGCGTAAGTCTTTTCGCTCTTTTATTTTCTTTGTTGGATCTTGTCCGAGTCTTCTTTGATTTTCCCTCCATTCTTCTCCAGAGCCCCCCTCTCCCTTGAGAGAGTCACCGTCCCCTCTGTCATGGGGTCGGTAGAGACGTCCGCCAACACCCGGCGGGTCGATCCCGCCGCCGACCTTCGGGAGGCGACGGAGCGGAACGCGCGGGAGAAGCACGACGAGGAAGAGGCCGACCGCCTGGAGAAGGCGCAGGCCGAGAAGGCGGCCTCCAACGCCTAGAAGAACCTGGAGGAGGCCGAAACCGCTGCCGCGACGAAGCGGCGTGCTGAGGAGGCCGCACGTCGCCGATCGGCGATGCTCGTCCCTCCGTTGTCGTCGGCGCCGCCGGCTCCGGAGTTCACGGGCCAGACCGAAGAGGTCGGCACCGAGAACCCCCTCATGAAGGAGGGCGGCGAGGCTTCAGGCTCGGACACCCTTGCGCCGCCTCCGCCGCCTCCGCCACCATCTGGGAGGCCGCACGGCAAACAGCCGGTGGGCCCGTTGGATCCGCCGATCGCGGACGAGGCCGAGGCGTGGCTGCTTCTTCAAGTCGCCGCACCGGCGCGTCGCCGGCTTGAGAGGACGACCTCGGCGCCACGAGCTCGGGAGACGGGCGCCGCCAGCTCGGCGAGTCTGGACGTCGAGGCTTCCAGTGCCGCGCCCACCGGGTGGTTGCGCGGAGGCGGTACCGGCCCGCTGAACCAAGCGCTCCTGGACGTCCAGGCAAAACTGCGCGCGGAGAGCGACGCCCTCCAAGTCTGCACCAGAGCGCATCTGGCCGTGCGGACATCCGTCCGAGTATGTTTCCTTCTTCTTTTTTTGATTCTTGTCCTTCTCTGTGGGGGCGCGCCAGCGCACCCCCTGGGTGTAGTCCCCGAGTTCCGGGCCGGCTGCTTGAGCAGGCGGTTCGGAACTCCCTCTGGCGAGCTCCGAATACTAACTTTTGCCTTTGTCGGCTTTTTGTAGGAGTATCATAACCTCCGCGCCACTGCCTTCAACCGCAATGTCGAGGAGCTGAACAAGCGGACCGCCGACTTGGTGGAAAGCCGGGGTGAGCTCTTTTCTTCCTTCTTCGCGGGGGCGCGCTGGCGCACCCGCGGGCTGTAGTCCTCGAGATTCGGGCCGACTGCTGAGCAGTCGGGCCGGATCTCCCCGGCGATCTAATTTTCTGATGACTTTCTTGTCTTTTTCTTCGTTCTTCAGGCGCCAACGCCACCCTTCAGGAGCAGCTGGGCGAAGCCAACACTTCTCGGCGTGCCAAGGAAGAAGAGTGCGGCAGGCTTGCCAAAGAGCGCGATCTGCTGGCGATGCAGCTGGCCGAGCAGAAGGAGCTGCTCCAGAAGGCGCAGGACGAGGCCAAGACGCGGGAGGCCGCCCTCATGGCCGAGTTCGAGATCGAGCGCTCCGCCTGGACTGATAGGGAGGCGATACTGACCTCTGGCTACCACGATCTCGAGGACATCGTTGATGGTAAGTCTCTTTCGTTTCTTTGGGCTTCCAACTATGTGTCAGGCCGACTTCTGATTTTCCGACTTTTCTTCTTTTTTGGCTTGGCAGACTTCTTTCCTGGTCACTCACAGGCAGTCCCTCTGGCCATCGAGGCTGCTCGGGAGGCTCGAAGGGCGAAGGGTGAGGTGATCGCCGCCAATGCCCCCCGAACCATCGACGAGCAGCTCCTGAGCATTGGGGCCCGTCTTCGTCCGGCTCACCGGCTGCTGCGCCGGCTTCAGCATGCCGGTGCCCAGGCGGTTGCCACCCTGTGGCCGGACATGTCGGCTCTGCGCACTGCCAGTCGAACCGCCGACTGGCTGGAAGTCGCCGCCGGCCGTTTTGAGGCTTGGAAGGGCTCCTCGGCCCGGGCCGGAGCACACCGGGCCTTGGAATTCGTCAAGGCGTGGTATCCGGGGCTGGACCTGGACCGCTTGGCCGCGTTCCGGTCAGAAGCCCAGGCCGAGCTGGAGGCTATAGAAGGCGCCCTTGTCGAGCGTGCGGCAGCCATCACCGAGTACACGGACACCAGCGTCTTCGTGCCCGAGCAGACTGAAGGCGGCGAGGAAGTGCCGCCGGACTGGTTCGGGATGAACCCGGAGTATGACGAAGACTCGGCGGAGGTGATCGACTCCAGCATCGAGGAGGAGGACGAGGCGGAGGACGAAGGCGAGGAGGAGGTGCCAGAAGACGAAGCAGGCGGCCAGCCTCAGCCCGATCGCGCCTCCAGCAACGAGCCGCGCGGAGACAAGGCGACTGCCGCCGGAGGCGACCAAGCTGAGACCGCCCAGCCGACTACCCCGGCACCCGACACCGCCGTCACCTCCGATCCTCCGGCCCTGGAGGCCGCCTCCTAGACTGCTTTTTCCACTTCTATTTATCTGTCTTTAGTAATCTTTTGAAAGACTTGTTAGGTTCGAACAATTCCACCCGCGGGGTGTATCCTGAATTTCTATTCGAAGATTCGGCCAAGGGCCTATGTAAATATTTTATCCGATTTCCGCCTCTCCTTGCTTATTGCTCCTTAGACTTTTTCCTTTGCCGTCTTCCTTTAGTTGCCGCCTTGCCGGCTGGACAGCCGCTCTACGGACTGTCGCTAGGTCAAGTGCTTGGCTACTTCAGGAAGGCAAGTACTTAGCCGTTTAGAGTTTCTTTAGCAAGTCGGCTAGAAAGCGACAGGCCGACTATCCGAGAGTCGGCTGTCTTTGATAAAAGCTAAGACGACGAGCCGACTGCTCATGAGTCGGCTTTGTGGGGGGAGGCCGGTAGCCGGCTTGAGCTATGCATAAGCTTTTTAGGTCCTTAGCCATTTTTTCATGTGCGCGCTCGTTCTTGCTTGTTCTCCGCCTATCGGCAGTCGCTCTGCGAGCTGCGGCTTTCGACAGGAGACGGCTTGAGCGCAACACATTACTTGTCTGACTGCAGGAAGCATTTCATAGCGCAAGACGGCAAGTCCTCGGGCCGACTAGTCGGACCCGGTGCCAGACAGTATGATAAAAAAGAGTAGCATATTCGGAAGCGTAATTCTTATCATACAGATAACAAAAAGGCAGTCCCCGAGCTCGTCTCGGGGGGCCTAAGGTCTTAATACTTTAATACAAAGGGGGTGGTGCGATACATACTGCATCAACTGTAAAATCTTCGAAGAAGATTCGCGTTCCATGGGCGCTCTGTTTCTTTGCCGGAGTCGTCCCTCTTGCGCGCTCGAGGCTTCTGAGCGTCAATCAGATAGTAGGCGTCGTTCCCTAGCACCTTGCTGATGATGAAGGGACCCTCCCAAGGTGCCGACAACTTGTGCTAGCCGGCTGTTCTCTGAATCAGCCGGAGCACAAGGTCGCCCTCTTGGAACGATCTCGGCTTGACCTTGCGGTTGTAATATCGGCGCAGACTCTGCTGGTAGATGCTGGACCGACTGAGTGCTAACAGCCGGCCCTCTTCCAGCAGATCAACGCCGTCTTGGCGTGCTTCTTCAGCTTCCTCTTCGGTGTACATGGTGACTCTTGGAGAGTTGAACTCTATATTCATCGGGATGACAGCTTCGGCACCTTAGACGAGGAAGAAAGGCGTGAAGCCGGTTGACTTGTTTGGAGTCGTGCGCAGACTCCAGAGGACGGCTGGCAGCTCCTCGACCCAACAGCCGGCCGAACGCTCGAGTGGTTCGACCAGTCGAGGCTTGATGCCGGACAGAATGAGGCCATTGGCTCGTTCCACCTGGGCGTTTGACTGCGGATGGGCAACGGACGCTAAGTCCAGTCGAATGCCCTGCATCGCGCAGAAACGAGCCAAGGCGCCCTTGGCAAAGTTTGTGCCATTGTCGGTGATGATGCTGTGCGGTATGCCGTACCGCACCGTGATGTCGGCGATGAAGGTTACTGCAGTCGGCCCGTTCAACTTCTTGATGGGCTTTGCTTCCACCCACTTGGTGAACTTGTCCACCGCGACAAGCAGATGAGTTAGGCCGCCTCGGGCCGTCTTGAATGGTCCTACCATGTCCAGGCCCCAAACTGCGAAGGGCCAGGCGATGGGAATTGTCTTCAGCGCGGAAGCCGGCTGAAGTGGCTTGGAGCGGAACATATGGCACCCCTTGCATTTTTGGACTAGCTCTTTAGCTTCTTCCAGGGCAGTCGGCTAAAAGAAACCGTGCCGAAAGGCTTTGGCGACGAGTGCCCTTGAAGCCGCATGGTGGCCGCACTCGCACTGATGAATGTCTCTGAGAATTGCTTGGCCTTGTTCTGATTCTACGCAGCGCTGGTAGACACCAGTGACACTGCGCCTGACTAGCTCTCTGTTAACTATGGTGTATGCTGCCGCCCAGCGCTGCACTTGCCGAGCCAGGATCTCATCTGTCGGCAACTCTCTGTTCACTAGAAATTTGAGGATGGGCTGCGCCCATGAAGGTGCTACTATCTCCTCAACTGCTACCACAGCGACTTGGACAAGGGTGGCTGGGCTGGGAGGCGGCGGGCTGGAGTCTGCGGCCGTTTGCTGGATTGACAGAATCTCTGGGCCGACTGGCGCAGCTCCCGGGCCGGGCTCTGAAGTCCCCGGGCCGGTTGGCACAGTCCCCGGGCCGGGCTCTGAAGTCCCCGGGCCGGTTGGTGCAGTCCCCGGGCCGGGCTCTGAAGTCCCCGGGCCGATTTCAACTGTGGTTTTCTTGAGGCTGTCTGCTGGGGCTTTGGAGTCGGATCCGACTACTTCTGGAGGAGCCGGCACGAAGATGGAGTCTGACTCTAGTGAAGGCTTGATAGACGGCTTGAGGAGGCGCTGAAGGGCGACGCCGGAGCGTATCGCTTGGCGAGTGGAGCCGACTCGTGCCAAGGTATCTGCTTGATCATTGTCATTTCTTGGCACGTGAAGGAATTCGCACCCCTCGAAGTATCCGCTGAGTTGCTGCACCAGGAAGCGGTAGCTCGCCATGTTTGCGTCTTTGGCGTCCCAGTCGCCGGATGACTGCTAAACCACCAAGTCGGAGTCGCCATAACACAGGATCTGGCGAATGCCGAGTTCTTTGGCAAGCCGGAGCCCATGAATGAGCACCTCATATTCGGCAACGTTGTTGGAGGCGGCGAAGTGGATCTGCAGCACATACTTGAGCTTGTCGCCCTTAGGGGAGGTTAGGACGACGCCGGCTCCCAGGCCGGTGCGCATCTTGGAGCCATCGAAATGCATCCGCCAATGGGTGGAGTCAGGCACTGGCGGCAGGTACTGGGTCTCGGCCCAGTCGACGAGGAAGTCGGCCAGCGCCTGCGACTTGATGGCGGTGCGGGGCTGGTAGTAGATGGTGTAAGGAGCTAGATCTATAGCCCATTTGGCCACTCGGCCGGAGGCATCTCGGCTTCCAATGATCTCGGCGAGTGGAGTGGTGCAAACCACAGTGATTGGATGCTCTTGAAAGTAGGGCTTCAGCTTCTTGGCGGCAAAATGCACGCCGTAGCACATCTTCTGGTAGTGAGGGTAGTTCTGCTTGGAGGTCGATAGTACCTCGCTCAGGTAATATACCGGTCTCTGGACAGGGAGCGCCTTGCCTTCCTCCTTGCGCTCGACTACAATGACTGTGCTGACTACTCGGCTGGTGGCGGCGATGTACAAGAGCATGGGCTCTTTGGGAGTCGGAGCCGCCAACACGGGGGGAGTAGTCAACATCTTCTTCAGCTGGAGAAATGCCTCATCCACCTTGTGGTTCCACTCAAAAAAGGTGGTCTTCTTCATCAATTGATACAAGGGCAGAGCTTTCTCGCCCAGCCGACTGATAAATCGGCTGATGGACGCCAGGCAGCCGGTGAATTTCTGCACATCCAACAGTCGGCTGGGTACCTCCATTCTCTCGATGGCCTTGATCTTTACGGGGTTGCACTCTATGCCGCGTTCGGAGACCAGGAAGCCAAGGAGCTGGCCGGCTGGTACTCCGAAAACGCACTTCTCAGGGTTGAGCTTGATCTAGAATCGGCGCAGATTCTCAAAGGTCTCCTTGACGTCTTCCAGCAGCGTCCCACGCTTCTCCGTCTTCACCACCACATCATCCACATAGACGTGGGCATTCCTGCCGAGTTGCTTGAGGAGGCACTTCTGCATGCAACGCTGAAAGGTGGCGTCGGCATTCCTCAAGCCGAACGTCATTGTCAGGTAGCAGAAGGCTCCAAATGGTGGTGATGAATGCGGTCTTCAGTCTGTCCGCTGGGTTCAGCTTGATCTGGTGGTATCCTGAGTATGCGTCTAGGAAACTTAGCAGCTCGCATCCGGCTGTGGAGTCTATCACCTGATCAATCCTTGGCAGAGCAAACGGGTCCTTTGGGCAGGCTTTGTTTAGGCTTGTGTAGTCGATGCACATCCGCCACTGCTTGTTCTTCTTCAGCACCAAAACCGGGTTTGCCAGCCACTCTGGAAAAAACACTTCCATGATGAAACCGGCTGCCAGGAGCCGGGCTATCTCTTCTCCAACAACTCTTCGTTTCTCTTCTGACAGGCGGTGCAAGGGCTGCCTGACGGGCTTCATATCTGGCCTGACGTGTAGCTTGTGCTTGGCGAATTCCGTCGGTACACCCGACATGTCTTTGGGGGACCATGCAAAGATGTCCCGATTCTCACGGAGGAAATCGACGAGCTCGCCTTCCTATTTGCTGTCAAGGCCCGTGCCCATGACAGCGTACCTTTCTGGGTGCTCCGGGTCCAAGGGTATCTTCTTGGTCTCTTTGGCCGGCTTGAATGATCCTTCCGCCTCCGACTCCTTGGGGTCGGGCGACATCTCTGGCTGCTTTCCGGCCATCGCCACGACTCGGTCAAGGAGCCGCTTCTCGGCCGCGATCATCAGGGACTCGGCCAGCCGACTACTCACGGCTGCGCAAGCGGACGACTTCTTGTAGTCGCCGGCTATGGTCAGAATCCCCTTGGAACTCGGCATATTCATCTTGAGGTAGGCGTAGTGGGGAACCGCCATGAACTTGGCCAAGGCAGGTCAGCCAAGCAGAGCGTGGTACGGGCTCTCCAAGTCCACCACCTCGAACCAGACTGGCTCTCAGCGGAAATGATCTTTGTCTCCGAAGAGGACGTCTATCAGGATCTTGCCGATCGGTGAACAGGAGAGGCCGGGTACAATTCCGTGGAACAGGGTGCGGCTGTTTTGCAGCTGTCTTCGCTTGATTCCTAGCTTCTCCATGGTGTCCTTGTACAGGATGTTTATGCTGCTGCCTCCATCTATCAGGACCCACGAAAAACGGGCGGCCCGCCTATCAGTGGCCAAGGTCGCACCTAGGACCAGGGCATAAGAGCCCGGACTCGGCATCACCTCTGGGTGATCCGCCCGACTCCAGCTGATAGGCCTCTCGGACCAATGCATGAACTCTGGAGCATCTGTTGCTACTGCATTTACTTCTTGTTGCTATTGGCGCCTGCTGCGCCGGTCATCTGCCACACTGGTGAACACTACGTAGGCTCCATGCTCTTCTGGGAACTCGTCTTGTACTGCGCCGACTGGCCGAGCCGCCGGCTGCTGGGGCGGTGGCGGAGGCGGCGGCCCAGCAGGCGGTGGAGGAGTGAGGCCGTCTCCCTTGGCGATCCTGGTGAGCCAGTGGCACTTTCTGGTGGTGTGGTTTGACGGCTTCGCACCGCTGTGGAACTTGCAAGGACCATCCAAAGTCTGCTCATAGGAGAAGGCTGGCAACCAATTGGATTTGCCGCCCTTCTGCCGCTTGGCCGGAGGCTGCCCCTCTGGCTGTTGATCTTCAACTGCCGCGACCTGCCGACTGTTGGAAGTCGGCTGCTGGGCCTTGCGTTTGTTGTTGTTCTGTTGCTGTCGCCGACTGGTGTCTCCAGCCGGGGTTCTGGGAGCCTGGGGAGTCACCTTGCCAGTCGCGTTGACTTGAATTTCCATCTTCATGGACGAGTCAGCCGTGGTGTACTTGTCTGCTATGACTAGCAGTTCATCGAGGGTCTCTGGCTCGTCGCAGAGGAGTTTGTGCTTGAGGAGGGTGCCCTCTCGGCACCCGGCAGTGAAGTACTCGATAGCTTGCACCTCGTGCACACCCTCGCAGGAGTTTCGAAGCTCGCCCCAGCGCGTGAGGTAGTCGCATGTTGATTCATCAGGGCCTTGCACGCACAAGGAGAGCTGCCGCGGCTTGGGAGGTCGCTTGTACGTGCTTGTGAAGTTGCGGATGAAGGCTTCGGTGAAGTCGACCCAGCTATTGATGCTGCGGGGCTTCGGGCTGTTCAGCCATGTCCGGGCCGTGCCCTGGAGCATGAGAGGAACGTACTTCACGGCAACTCGCTTGTTGTCGTTGGCTATGCTGACGGCAGTGGAGTAGTCTATCAGCCAGTCTTTCGGCTTCATGGAGCCGGTGTACTTGGGTGTGTCTCGGGGGAGCGTGAACCCTTTGGGGAAGGGCTCGTCTCTGATGCGGGGCCCGAAGCAAGGCGGACCCAGCTCATCTTCTTCTTCCAGCGCCAGGGATCGGTGGAGTCGGTCGATCCGATGGCGGGCGTCATTCTCTCCGACTCCCTCTCAGCGGCCAAGGCGACCTCCGAGAGTCGGATGCTCAACAGGCGGCGGGGAAACTCGCCGCTCTCTTCTGGCGGGGGAGGCAGGTAATCGTCCCGCCGCTCTACTGGTCGCGCTCGATGGTGATATGAGTCCGACTGTGACTGACAGCCGGCTCCTTCTCTTTCCTTCCGCGGACTCCGCCAGTCGGCGTCCGAGAGGTCGCGCCTTGATCTTGGCGGGGAGGCAAGTCGTCGTTCGGCTGCTGCAGCGCATCCGCGTGGCCGCCGGCCGCGTTTTGCGTAGCAACTGCGTCAAGGAGCTGTTGGACTCGCTCCGTCATCACATGGCGCTCTTCGCCCTCGAAGTTCTTCAGCTCGTTAGTCGCCACTTGGGCGGCGCGGATATTCTCCGCTGGGGTGGCGTACACGGGGTGTTTTGCCCCGAGCAAGTCGGCGATGGCTGCGCCGCGCTGCCGGACCGCACCTAGATGGCTCGGCCCAGTTGGAGCCAGCGAGCCGCCTACGGCGCGATCCATCTCGCTCCTGTATGCCTCTGACAAGCGCCTCATGCTTGCCAGCTTCTTGGCGCCTTCGATGATCTGAAGGCGGCGCGTCTCCAGCGTCTCGGCGTCTGCGTCCTCTGGAATGGGCGCGGTTAGGTCTTGCAGGGCCGCAGCTAGCGGGTCCTGGGCTTCTTCGCCGGAGTGCTCGCCATGACTAATGACGAGCACCTCCGTGACGGCGCTTCCGCCGCTCTCCTCATACGGAAGCGGCTCGTCGTAGACCACCACGTTGGTGGGGAAGATGTCAAGCGACACGGCGTCGGAGTCGACCAGCATCGGGTCGGTGGAGCCTAAGGACTCCAAATCTACGGCAGGCTCGCCGGCGACGTGGAGTTGGTCGAGGAGACCCGCGAGAAGGCACTCGGGGCCACTCGTGCCCGCGTCGGACGCGGGTTCGTCGGAGACGCGTACCTCGCCGATAAGTTCGGCGAGGCTGCTCGCGGCGTAGGCGGCCTCAGCGCCGCGCAGCGTGTCGATCCAGACTCCATCTGGCGAGCCTGGCTGGCTGCGCTCGCCAGGGAGGAAGAGGGTTCCCGTCCAGAACAGATCTCCGGACGATGGTGCACTTCGCCCCATGGTGGGCACCAAATGTCAGGGGTTGGGTGCGACATATGCCAAAGGATGGCTTATCATGGTGGGGGCGAGTAGAACGTCGCCGGTGCCTGGAAACGGGATAAGGCGTAGACATGCACGCCGGCGAATCTTACCCAGCTTCGGGGCTCTCCGGGGAGATAACACCCCTATTGCTGCTCTGCGGGGTCTCCGCATGGTCACTATAGCAAGGTGACTACAATGGTGCTCCTAGAGCCGTATCGGGAGGCAGGAGAGAGCAAGGCTAGTTCTCTCCTCCCTGGGCTATGTGTCTATCTCTATCAAGGTCCAAACCCTTTGCATGGGTGCCCCGGGGGGTTTATATAGGCCTACCCCCCGGGTGTACAATGGTAATCCGACTGGGCGTGGGTCCCAGCCGTCTGTCTCTCATGTCGCCGTCCTTCCCGCCAGCTTCCGGGGCCCGCCGACTAGTGGGTCCCGCGGACAGGCCGGACACTGTGCGATGCTCCTGATGACGCAGGCTTGGTCATTGGGTCGTGGCAACAGTACCGCCGTCTATCAGGCGATCACTGTCGCCACTCCCCATCCAATCTGGTTTATGGCTTGTGGGGCCCTGGAGGGGAGACGGCCGACTCCGGGGAGGCTGACTCCCACAGGGCCGTCTTCGGGCGCTCTGGCCGCCTTCGATTCACCCACTGACATGCGGCCCCGTGGTCTTCGGGCCGTACAGGCCGGCATCGTGGGCACAGTGCGTCGTGCACTGTGGCTGAGGTCAGGGCAGGCATGGCAACAGTGCCGCGCCTCGCCAAAGATCTCCCAACGATACGGCTCACTGTAGCCATGCCGGTCCCTCGTAGGCAGGGAGGGACAGCCACGTCGTGACCGTACCCCGCATCGGGCTTCATGAAGTGTCATGGGCCGACTCCCATAGTCGGCACTCCTGGAGGTCGCCAGCTTGGAATCGGCTTGCTTTGAAGTCGTCGTCTGGGATTCGGCTCCTCCGGAGATCGCCAGTTGAGACTCGGCTTCTCGGGAGATCGCCAGCTGGGACTCGGCCTCTCTGGAGGTCGCCAGCTAGGACTCGGCTGGAGGGGCGTGGCCTGCCCCGATGTCTTGAAAGATCCTAGGTCCCGGGTCAGCCTACCCGTGGCCCATTACTCCGACAACTAAGTTCATGGTAAATTTAAGTTCAATTAATCATATTACTTAAGAACTCCCACTTAGACAGACATCTCTCTAGTCATCTAAGTGATCACGTGATCCAAATCAACTAAACCATAACCGATCATCACGTGAGATGGAGTAGTTTTCAATGGTGAGCATCACTATGTTGATCATATCTACTATATGATTCACGCTCGACCTTTCGGTCTCCGTGTTCCGAGGCCATATCTGCATATGCTAGGCTCGTCAAGTTTAACCTGAGTATTCTGCGTGTGCAAAACTGGCTTGCACCCGTTGTAGATGGACGTAGAGCTTATCACACCCGATCATCACGTGGTGTCTGGGCACGACGAACTTTTGCAACGGTGCATACTCAGGGAGAACACTTCTTGATAATTTTAGTGAGAGATCATCTTAAAATGCTACCGTCAAACAAAACAGAATAAGATGTATAACAGATAAACATCATATGCAATCAAAATATGTGACATGACATGGCCATGATCATCTTGCACCTTTGATCTCCATCTCCAAAGTACTGTCATGATCTCTATCGTCACTGGCACGACACCATGATCTTCATCATCTTGATCTATATCAATGTGTTGTCACATGGTCATCTTGCAAACTATTGCTCTTGCAACTATTGCTATCGCATAGCGATAAAGTAAAGCAATCATTTGGCACTTGCATCTTATGCAACAAAGAGACAACCATAGAGCTTCTGCCAGTTGCCGATAACTTCAACAAAACATGATCATATCATACAACAACTTATATCTCATCACGTCTTGACCATATCACATCACAACATGCCCTACAAAAACAAGTTATACGTCCTCTACTTTGTTGTTGCAAGTTTTACATGGCTGCTACGGGCTGGGCAAGAACCATTCTTACCTACGCATCAAAACCACAACGATAGTTCGTCAAGTTAGTGTTATTTTAACCTTCGCAACGACCGGGCGTAGCCACACTCGATTCAGCTAAAGTTGGAGAAACAGACACCCGCTAGTCACCTGTGTGCAAAGCACGGCGGTAAAACCAGTCTCGCGTAAGCGTACGCGTAATGTCGGTCCGGGCCGCTTCATCCAACAATACCGCCGAACCAAAGTATGACATGCTGGTAAGCAGTATGACTTGTATCGCCCACAACTCACTTGTGTTCTACTCGTGCATATAACATCAACGCATAAAACCTAGGCTCGGATGCCACTGTTGGGGAACGTAGTAATTTCAAAATTTTCCTACGCACATGCAAGATCATGGTGATGGCATAGCAACGAGAGGGGAGAGTGTATGTCCACGTACCCTCGTAGACCGTAAGCGGAAGCGTTAGCACAACGCGGTTGATGTAGTCGTACGTCTTCACGATCCGACCGATCCAAGCACCGAACGTACGGGGCCTCCGAGTTCAGCACACGTTCAGCTCGATGACGATCTCCGACCTCCGATCCAGCAAAGCTCCGGAGATGAGTTCCGTCAGCACGACGGCGTGGTGACGATGATGATGTTCTACCGGCGCAGGGCTTCGCCTAAACTCCGCGACGATATGACCGAGGTGGAATATAGTGGAGGGGGCACCGCACACGACTAAGGAACGATCCGTAGATCAACTTGTGTGTCATGGGGTGCCCCCGTGCCCCCGTATATAAAGGAGCAAGGGGGAGGGGGCGGCCGGCCTAGGAGGAGGCGCACCAAGGGGAGTCCTACTCCCACCGGGAGTAGGACTCCCTCCTTCCTTGTTGGAGTAGGAGAAGGGGGAAAGAGGGGGAGAGGAGGAAGGAAAAGGGGGCCGCACCCCTTGTCCAATTCGGACTAGAGGGGGGCTGCGCGCCTACTTCCTTTCGGCCTCTCTCCTCTATTCCCGTATGGCCCAATAAGGCCCATATACTCCCCGGCGAATTCTCGTAACTCTCCGGTACTCCGAAAAATACCCGAATCACTCGGAACCTTTCCGGTCTCCGAATATAGTCGTCCAATATATCGATCTTTACGTCTCTACCATTTCGAGACTCCTCGTCATGTCCCCGATCTCGTCCGGGACTCCGAACTCCTTCGGCACATCAAAACTCATAAACTCATAATATAACTGTCATCGAAACCTTAAGCGTGCGGACCCTACGGGTTCGAGAACAATGTAGACATGACCTAGAACTATTCTCGGTCAATAACCAATAGCGGAACCTGGATGCTCATATTGGCTCCCACATATTCTACGAAGATCTTTATCGGTCAAACCGCATAACAACATACGTTGTTCCCTTTGTCATCGGTATGTTACTTGCCCGAGATTCGATCGTAGGTATCCAATACCTAGTTCAATCTCGTTACCGGCAAGTCTCTTTACTCGTTACGTAATGCATCATCCCGCAACTAACTCATTAGTCATATTGCTTGCAAGGCTTATAGCGATGTGCATTACCGAGAGGGCCCAGAGATACCTCTCCGACAATCGGAGTGACAAAACCTAATCTTGAAATACGCCAACCCAACATGTACCTTTGGAGACACCTGTAGTACTCCTTTATAATCACCCAGTTACGTTGTGACGTTTGGTAGCACCCAAAGTGTTCCTCCGATAAACGGGAGTTGCATAATCTCATAGTTACAGGAACATGTATAAGTCATGAAGAAAGCAATAGCAACATACTAAACGATCAAGTGCTAGGCTAACGGAATGGGTCATGTCAATCACATCATTCTCCTAATGATGTGATCCCGTTAATCAGATGACAACACATGTCTATGGTTAGGAAACATAACCATCTTTGATCAACAAGCTAGTCAAGTAGAGGCATACTAGTGACACTATATTTGTCTATGTATTCACACATGTATTATGTTTCCGGTTAATACAATTCTAGCATGAATAATAAACATTTATCATGATATAAGGAAATAAATAATAACTTTATTATTGCCTCTAGGGCATATTTCCTTCATTTCCTTCCCATCAGGCCCCACAGGTCCGACCTCGGCCATGTGGTTTGGGTCAGCCTCCGTGTACCGCGTCTTCACCATGGCCCAGGCCTCCCTGGCGCCTTGACGGTAGGCCGATATCTTCCATAATCGGAAGCTCCGCCGCGCTCCCTTCAGCTTCTCTGCAAGCTCTCGAAGGCCTTCGGGCATGAGACGGATGGCAACAAGGCCTGGGCGACGCCTTGCATTACCTGCCGAACTCGTTCGTGGAGTTGTGAGAGCTCGAGAAGAAGGTCACCCGTAGAACCGGGCATTTCCTCTGCAGGTCGACCTGTCAGCATACCTACAGACATAACTCTGTTAATCGACTTCCTCGCCAAACTCTTTTTCAAAAAGTTCGTTCAAGCACTTACTAAAAATGCCGCGTCGAAGCCGTCGATTCTCCTTCACGGAGTCCGACAGCTGAGCACGAACATCCTTTAGTTCCTCGCCCAGCTGGGTGTTTGCATCTTGGAGATTATTCTTCTCTTGCCTCACCCTCGCAAGCATGCTCTCGCCGGCCTTTAACCGGCGCAAGAGTTGTTGCTTGTCCAGATCCACTCCGGCGCCATCTGCAATGTTCTTGTCAGATTTGCACACATGCCGCACTTCACAAACATACTTATCCTTTGAAGCATATATTACTAGAGGGGGTCTCCTTGGCCTCCCCTGCCGCGGCTAGTGCGGCCTCAAGTTGGGCTTTGCATTCTTCCAGCTCCTGGGACAGTTGGGTATTCTTTTTTGTAAGATCCCGCATAACAAATGATCCTTAAATCAGTTATTCTAACTGTTTCAAGTCTCGGGGGCTAGTGACATATGTAACCATCAAATTTTCTCACCCGTATGTCTTTTACATACTGCTCTGTGGCTCTGGCTAGACCATTTTGAGCGGCACGGAGGTACGCATCTCCCGTATTGAAGGCATCCAATGCCTCTTGGGAGAAACAAGCGTCACGAAGAATTGACCGGCGACGCCTGTGGTTCATGGCACTCTCCACCTCGGAATTGGTGGCAGACAGCCCGTCCGCATCCTCTGTCGGAGGAGCGTCCGGTGCGCGCCTCGTGTTCTCCTCCACTTCCGGACCCGGCCTTGGAGCCTGGTCGGTGGAGGCGCGATTGGCAATCTCTCCGGATATAGTCCGGCGAGCGCTCTTTTTCCTGAAAAAAGCACAAGCGTTAGTATGCCTTGAGGGAATAAAGCCTGGGAATAAAATGGCGCGTCGTACCGTTGCGCCAGCGTCTCAATCCGGACCGCACTTCTTTTTCAGCCTGCTGGGCCTTAATGCCCCTTGTTGGCTAGCCGCCGCAGGCTCGGCCCTCCGCCTCAAGGACTTCCCATGCAAAAACGCCATTGGTATACGGTGATAAAAAATAAGCACGGGAGGATCATCTTAAAAGTACTGGGACTTCGGTCTCGGTTACTTGTGAGGCTGGAAGTAGTCCGGGATAGTCAGCCGTAATGGCCACTAAGGTGTTGTCCTTGCTCAATTGATGAAACACCCCATCGATCAGCTCCACACATAAGTCCGGGTCCTCTTCGGAGTCCGGGTCGAAGGACCGTTCCGGGTCCTCGGGTTGTGGAGGAGGGCTGTTTATCTCCTTTATAGCCTGGCGTAGCTCCTACGTTGGAATTGCTAGACTAAATACTTAACTGTGGGAATATGAAACGGATGGGCAAGTGAAAGTGTTCACTTACCCAGCTTGGAGGATTGCATATAGAAAATCCGCCCCATGGGTTGACGCGGAGGAATTCCTCCTCTTCTCCCTTGTACAAGGCGGACAAGATCTTTATTAGAGCGGCAGCTGATTCCGGCCCCTTACGGCCGCACCGGGTGGCGTCGTCCTCCCCGTTGAAATCCCACATGGGGTGGCCTCTATACTGAAGCGGCTGCACCCCCCGCATAATGCATGTGGCCATGACCTCGATCGTGGTCAGTCCGAAATGAGCTAAGAACCTTATCCGGCTCATCAGGTAAAGGACGTCCCTATCATTTTCCTTCTGAGGGCTCCGTGGACGCCAGCTTAGGCGCTTCTTCAAAGGAGCATATCGAACTCAGGGAGGCCGATCTATACAGGGTCCGGCAGGGGGACGTCTTCTATATAAAACCATTCTGAAGGCCACTCTTCGGACGCCTTCTTTGGGGTTCCGGATAGATATCCGGTCTCGGCGATGCACCATAGTTCGGCTCCGCCCACTTGATATATCGACCCCTCCTGAGAACGGGGCACAAGGCAGAACAGCTTCTTCCACAGCGCGAAATGAGCCTCGACGCCCAAAAACAGCTCGCAAAGGGCTACGAAGCCCGCAATATGCAATATGGAGGCAGGCGTAAGGCTGTGCAACTGGAGGCCGTAGAACTCCAGGAGCCCCCGAAGAAACGGATGAATTGGAAATCCGAGCCCTCTTATCAAATAAGGGACAAGGCATACCCGCTCTCCTTTGGAGGGATTGGGGACACTCTCCGTTTGCTCTCCACCATTATAGGTGGCGAGCCCGGCTCGAACCGGGACCATGTAGGCTGGGGGGAGTAACCCCTTGGCTTGGAGCGCCACTAGCTCGTTGTGCGGGACGGAACATCTCTCCCAATCTCCAGGACGAGGGCTGGGGGGCGAGAAGAGGAGCTGCGTCGACTGGCCATGATGGACTGGATCTCAGTCGAATGCGCTCCGATGAATGCTCGCGGAGGGAAGATGGTGTGATTTGGATCTAAACCCCCGTCTCTTTTATGGGCGGCTCACTTACGCAGCTAGGGGGTAAATTAAAAAACTCCCTAGCTTTTCGCATTCGTTTGACACGTGGAAGATGACCATTATTGGGCACAAAAGCCAAGGAGCGCAACATACACCAGAAGCCGGACACTATTCGACAGGTATATGGAATTTGGAGAAGAACCCGCCTTCCAATGCCGAAGACAAATTCGCGCGCTGGACTCATCGTCATTGAAGCCTGGTTCGGGGGCTACTGAGGGAGTCCCGGATTAGGGGGTGTCCGGATAGCCGGACTATGACCTTTGGCCGGACTCCTGGACTATGAAGATATAAGATTGAAGACTTCGTCCCGTGTCCGGATGGGACTTTCCTTGGTGTGGAAGGCAAGCTTGGCGATACGAATATGTAGATCTCCTCCCATTGTAACCGATTCTGTGTAACCCTAGCCCTCTCCGGTGTCTAAGGGTTTTAGTCCGTAGGACGAACAACAATCATACCATAGGCTAGCTTCTAGGGTTTAGTCTCTCTGATCTCGTGGTAGATCTACTCTTGTATTACCCATATCATCAATATTAATCAAGCAGGAGTAGGGTTTTACCTCCGTCGAGAGGGCCCGAACCTGGGTAAAAACATCGTCTCCCTTGTCTCCTGTTACCATCCGCCTAGACGCACAGTTCGGGACCCCCTACCCGAGATCCGACGGTTTTGACACCGACAGTAATTTTCACCCGTTCAAATAGAAACCATGTCGGCCTTGATGATTTACGATCGTATACGACAATTTTGCAGCAGAGTCGAACTCAATCCGGTTGATCTGGCGACCGCGACAGCGCACAGACGCAGCGACCCCACGGTGGGCGCGAAATATGGTGGATTTTTCACGACATATGTCCTAATGTGAGGACTTGTCATGAGGCCAACGCAACTAGGTAATAGCCTGAATAGGGTTGATCGGAATCGAGAGACGCGAGGCGGGTTAACACACAAGACAAGAATTTAGACAGCTTTGGGCCCCGGGAAACGTCATCCGGTAATAACCCTACATGCTATTTGTGGCTAGGTCTTATTATGCTCATGAGGGAGTCGCCGCATAAACCAGCTCTCCTCTAGTTGTGTCTAGCCCTAGAGATTATTCAGCCTGTCCCCTTGGGGTGCCCTGCCCCTCCTTATATAAGTTGAAGGGGCGGGTTACATGACTAGCCTAGTAGGATTAGGATTACTCTATTACAAATGTAGTCCTAGTCTTGTTTCCTTTGTAATGGAATATTCCTTACGCTTTCCTCTTAAGCCGGCCCACCATAACATGAGCCGGCCTTCTGGGCCTTGGGCCTTGTCGTCCGTCTGACCCGCCCGTCGGGTCACCAATGAGTTGCAATGTTCGGGCGGGTTGCCCGTAAACCGCCAGGTCCAGGTGAGTCGCCAGTGAGTCGCCAAGCTCCAGCCAGGTCATACATCCGGCGAGTTACACCGCGGGGTATATCCCCGACATATACTAAAGTTTAGTTTGAGTTTTTGCTTTCTTTACTTTCGTGTGGCAATAAAAAGAAAGGAAATAAATAAAAGGAAAGGAAATTTTAACATATAGGCGAAGTATCCAGTGAAAATAGGTACTCAGTGAAAATCTGAAAATTCACACATGGTCCATCGGATATATAATGAACGGCACCGATCAAAGGTGGGATCTCTAACTATCCACTTAAACACAATTAGCGATAACCCCTGTTCTCTCGGTGATTAACCAATATCATGTGGGGGATTGCCTTGCCCAACTCCAATCTAACTCTTCCCTGGCCGATCCATAGGGCTGCTTCCGCGGGGAACGCCACGGCGATTTCGAGCCTTCCTGCAGCCGCAAGGCCCGAGGCGGGGCGGACAGAACCGGCGGCGAAACGGGCACGCAGCGCATCAGAGCTCTCATCGGCAGGCAGGGCTCCCAAGGACTTGAGGCGAGGACGCCGCCCCGGCGGAAGGCAAGGTTATCCGCGACGTCCGCCCCGGCAGCTTCGCCGACGACGCACACCGTGTAGCGGAGGAGTGGGACTGCATAGGTGACACGCACGCGACAGACCAGCCGCAGTGGTGAAACTGAGCGGCCTGGTGTTTCCAGTGCATCCGAGATGCTGCGCCACGATGACAGTGGTCGGCGGGTGTGACCTGCAGGGTAGCCGCGTCCATCACAGTAGCGTCCAAATGCGTCGACCTCGACCGGCGACACGCGGACGCGGGCTGCCCCATGCTATGCTTTTCTCTGAAAATTTGTAGCTCAACTATATAGTTCTCTGAAGAAACGTCCGCACAACCTCTGTTATTTCAGAAAATGTACCTAAACATGCTGAAGCTTTTGCATTGAAATTTGCTATATTGTTAGTGTTGGAGTTGTGCAACTCTCCTGTGGTGATTGTTCGGTGGCATCTCGTTGGAAATTGTGTCATGAACTCAAGAGATATCAAAGTGATGTGTAGTCGCTTGCCTAACTGAATGTTCCAGCTCGCTGGAACCAAATTTTACTGTAACACAGTGTACGAGTTAGCTGCGACAATCACAGTAGCATCCAGATGCGTCAACCTCGAACGGCAACACGCGGACGCATGCTGCCCCATGCTACGCTTTTCTCTGAAAAATTGTAGCCAACTATACAGTTCTCAGAAGAAACGTCCGCACAACCTCTCTTATTTCAGAAAATGTACCTGAACATGCTAGCTCGATCATAAGAGTTGTGCAATGTTTGGCTGGGGCTTGTCCCTCTGTTTGTTTCTAAACTTGCTTGTAAAGACTGTAATTTGGGCCCATGTACATGTGTCTAGCTACAAAAAGATTAAGATTGATTGGGTGGTGGGCTCGTTGCAAAAATCTCTGTGTAGGAGGCAAAAGAATATGAATACAGAACTTCAGAATTCTTGCACAGTTTCAGCTTGATAAAATGTTGGCATGAAGCCCATAAACTAACATCTTTGTAGAGTTTTGCACGGTTCAACTTGATAAAATATTGGCACAATGTCAATTGACAAATCACGCAACACATGAACTTTATCAATGTAGTTCACCAAAACAAGCAACTAGCAATGTTTCTCTACAGATAAAGAAAATTCAGTAGCAGGTAACAAAAGGAGTTCTGAAAGAACGACATTGAAGCTCTCAACGGAGGCCCTTTCACGACCGACGGCGTTGAGTACTCTGAAGATTGAGATGCAACCGACGAAGGGTGAGCAGCCAATGGAGACCTGTCACGACAGACGGAGGAAAGGTGATGGCTTCAGTCGCCACCGGCCGAGGATGAGTTGTAGCCGATTTAGGGCCCGTCGCTGCCGTCGGAGGGAAGGACATAACTCGAGTCGCCACCGGCGGAGGATGAGCCGCAGCGGACAGAGGGCCTGTTGCTGCCATCGGAGGGGCCGTCGTTGCCGTCGAAAGGCAAGGGCTCACGGCCGCCGAAACGTGATTCACGTTAAGATTGAAACGTAAACCACCTTGATGGTGAACAAGCCAGGGGGTTCTCTGCTAACTGTGTTTAAGTGGATCATTAGAGATCCCACCTTTGATCAGTGCCGTTCGTTATATATCTGATGGACCACGTGAGAATTTTTAGATTTTCACTGAGGACCTATTTTCACTTGATACTTCGCCTAACATATAAAGAGGCTAGCCAACTTGCCTCCACAAAGCTCCCTCGATTGGGCCTTCGTCGGCCATCGGATCTGACTTTCTAGCATGTCTGGACCGTCAGATCTTCACCTTGCGGACAAACCCGATTTTCACCTCGCAGTTGTTTTAGTTGTCCAATGACGAGTGGGCTCACGTCGGGCGCTCGTTGGCTGGGTTGGCTGTTTCCGGGTGCACCAGGTTTTGCCCAATGAGCTCGGCGCGCTCTGCACCCAATCGCCTGCTTCTCGCCCCACGCCCACCCCACCCGCCAAACAAACCCTAGCGCCCTTTCTCCTTCCCCTCCATCCCGACGAGCCGCCACACCCCTCCCTCCCTCATCCTCTCCTCACCTGCAGCCGCCGGCCTTGTCTCTCCACTCGCCTCCTCTCCTCTACCACGTCGTCATCGATCCACCGCCGGCCTTCTCCTCTGCTTACCTCCTCCTGTTCTCTTCCATGTCGCCGTCGATCCAGATCGGCCGTATCGTCATGGGGGAGCAGCGCCGGCAGGGTCTTCGCGGTGCGGATGGGGGGTAGATGTGACAACAAGGGGAAGGAGGAGGCCGGTGAGGAAGGCAAGCAATAGCGGGTGGGGCTAAGGGGCAGGGTGAGGCCTCGCGCACCTGCTGGCGGCCGACGGATTGACTTGTCGCGCCACCACGTCGTCGCCTCCTCTGCGCCATGAGGTGCCACCTCTGCCTCCACCCCCCACCGGGAAAGGAGCTCGAGGTGAACAGGCAGTGTGGGAAGGCGAGAGGAAGCATGAGCTCATCTCTCCTCCAATGGATGTCTCGTGCATCTGGAGTACAAGGAGAACAACACGTGCCTGTTGGAGGTGGCTCGAGCGATGCAGGCCAGTGGCGAACTAGGTGCTCCACTCTTTCTCTCCCTCACTTCCTCACTCATATTTTACTTTGCTCATATTTGTATTTTTAAACTTGAGGTGTGCAGATCTGACATAGAAGACCACATTCCTCAGGGATCCCAAAATATATTAGACAATATGGTAGTCCAATGCTGTTTTGAAGTATATATTGGCACTATGCTGAAAAAGGACATGACAGGTGAAGTTTTATTATCTATCCTGGTAGATAATCCAAAGAAGATATGTTTTACTCACCAATTTATATGCCTAACTATGCTGCTATTGTTACTATTTTCTTAATGGATGCTCCTAAAATTGTTTCGGTGCTCTTCTACCAAGATTGACAAAATGAGTGTTCTGCTAAAGTAAAAGTCATAAGACTGAAATAACATGGGTCAGCCTTTGTATGTCTGCCAGTGCTACAAATTATTTGAATGAAAGATCTAAAAATACACACCACATCGTATGTCCACAGTTGTGATGATGATAGGTGCAGAGTTTTGGCCTGTTCATTACATTAATTTGAAAGCTTGTGTTCTTTTCAGCTTACATTATGTAGCATCTCTACTGTAGGTTTGTAAGTAGCTTTCTCCTTTATCTGATGGAAATCATAATTGTTTTATAGGAAGTGAAGACGGCCAGTCATCGCGCCATATTCCCGTGAGCTCCATTCATATTACTATATGCTTAAAACGTCGTGCTCTCCTTATCTACATCATGTGGTAGTAGTATTTACTTGCCATTCATGCATCTTGTTCCATCATGTCAGTCACGTCTTATATATCGTGCTTAACTGATTTGCTCGGTTCCTCTGCTATGCTTTTCTGTCGTGTTTCTCGAACATTCTTGGTTACTATAGATTATCATGCCATCTTGCTGCAATGCATTCAAACCTGCAAATATCTTTGTAAATAGAATTATGTGCCCAGACATTTGATTGTGCTTACATGTTTCCAAATGGGGCCTCTCTTCGTACATAATTGAACATGGGGTTGAACCCATGGTCACATCATATTGTGAGACATGTCTGAAACGTCTAAGCTGGGAAATCAGGTCGATTTATCTGACTACTGAAAATGAGCATCCGAATATCTACAGAACTTATCCACTTCTAAATATCAATTTAAAAAATCCACCATGTACCATGATCAATTGAATAGTCTTGCTTAAGTTTATGTTACCTCTGTATGCTAAATGAATGTTCACTTGTGTTCAAATTTCAAGGAAGTGTGCTTCACGCTTCTGTTTCTGCAATATGATTTAGAGTATATGATTTCATTTTCCTACTTTCCCAGTTATAAATTTATTGGCATCAAAGTAGAGCTTCAGGTTTATGGTTCAGTATATCATTGCAAAGTAGTTTATGGCTCAGTATATCACTACAGGTTTCTTACACCATCAAATTTCAATGTTTTTGTATTTTTGTCAATTGAAGCATGTTCTTCGACTAAAAAATAGCAGAGATTTCTTTTCTTATCAATTCTAATCCCTTTTTGATACATTGCAGGTTTGCTATCAAACTCTCGAAAAGGCAAAACAACTTTACTCTGTTTTTTGGAGAACCTTCCTATAGAGTAACTCGACAGAAACAAATATGCGATCAAGGATATATTCGACAGATTTTCACGCAAAACATGGAGAATATTTTTTTGCAGGTTCGTTGCTTGCTTTATTGTTTTCTTACTTTTCGTTCTTCAAGACAATATCTTCCTAGCATTACTCTATAAATTTAAATCCATCTTTTTGTTCTTTGGATTATCATGGCGTACTCGTCCTGTCTAATCCAAGAAAGGGCCTTCATGTTTGCAGATAGTTTGGTGCTCTCATGGTTATTTTGTAGTGATTTTCCTCCTGTTCATTACTTGGTAACCATCTACTGCAGCTCAGCTATTGTCCAGTTGCTGACCTTATGATGAGTGATTGATGGTGCATGTTTTCCTATTAGTTTCTTTCTATGCCAATGTCTGAATTTTATCTTGCCGTTTTGCATTTCTCCAGGCCTTTCATTCTCACTGTGATTTCCCGAGTTGCGCTATTAGTAGGCATCCATTTTCTAATAAAAATTTGGCAGTCAACTTGAACGAGTCATTTATCTAGCTACAGCAACCTTCCTTGCTTTTGTAGTCAACTTGAACTAGTCTATACCTGCCAAATATTTACACTTTAGTATAGCCACAAAGTCAGATGATCGTCCCATGTTGGTTAGCCGTGATAAATCAAATTTCTAGAGTAGCAGATGATTTGTGTCAGGTTTCTTTTAGAGATTGAAATATGTCTTGACTCTAAAATAAGTAGTACATCGTCCAGTTCTGCATAGGTGAAAGCATAATATCTAAAACTGGACGGCCTTCTAAAGCTTTGAAACTACTATTTGTTGTGTAATCTGTATCCCCTTTTCATACTCTATATATGATTTCTACATACTAGGAAAAAATGCGTGAGAACGATGGCATAGAGGATGCGAATTGCACTCAAATATATGCAGGTTTCTTGCCAAACTAACTGCCACTATTTTATTTCAGGTGCTTCTTCTGTAACTTGGTGTATTTTGCTGGCTCTTCTCATTTCCTGGCGAACTTTTTAGTCTGTACAGTCGAATCGTTGGAAGTTGTTTTCTATTATCTATAGAGGTTTTATCCAAACTATTAGCTGCCTGACTTGCTTTTTTGAAATACACCGTCCTGATAGACCAAGTGGACCCACAAATTTCCATGGGATTTTAGAAAAATATATGTGAATTTGCATACATTTTATAAATTTCTATCTTTTCTTATCCATGCTTCCGCATAGATATATAGCAGGCTTAACAAAAATGAATGTCTGATTGTGTTCAAATTTCAAGGAAGTGTGCTTCATGCTTCTCTTTCTGCAATATGTTTCAGAGTATATGACTTAATTTTCCTACTTTCCCAGTTACAATAATGTACTTCATTCTTAGCTTTGCTTTGGGAAAAATAGGTATGCAGGTTATCGAAAGCTCCATTTTTCTCCATTATATAGATCATATAGCTTTGTGATCGAAGTAAACCTGAGAATGGTTTGGATTGGAACCGCAGTTTCAATTTGGTTTCTCTATCGGACGGTCTTTGGATGGGTTTAAATGGGCTGAGCCTCTAATATAATCTGGTTTGGTTTGGGCTTTAGGTATAATGGATTAATCTGGTTCAATTTGGACACGTATAAATCGGTCTCAAACAGTTTCAACTCGGAGATAGAGACCGGTCTGTCGACCAAAACTGTACGAGACGAACGCCTCCAGCCTCGACGGTCATTGCCATGCCATGCGGGGGCCGCCGGGCCGTCGGCCGTCGCCGCCACCGGCTGGAGCTCCGACTGCCAGCTTATCTTTCCTCCAGTTTTCTGACCCTTGAAGCTGCCTGATTTAATTTTCCTCTAACGTCCCAAGGCTCTAGTCGTCGCCGCCGCCATCGAGCTCGAGTCTGTCTCCGTCGCCGAGTCGCCGCCGTTGGTTTCGACTTTAGAGTCATCTCCATCGCTGCGGGTTTCCGTCTCCTCGTCGAGGTCCAGAGCTCCGCCTACAGGTCCTACCTCCCCGGTGTTTCCTTCACCGCTTCCTGTAGAAAGATTGCTAGATGGCTAGATGCAATTCAGGCACCTGCGTATATGGACTTGTCCACGGTTTCAATATATGGATTCAGTCCAAAAATGGCACCGGTTTTGGATTGGGTTGGGTAAGAAACAACTACAGATTGGTTTGGTTTGGATTCAATAAGAATTTTGTTGGATCGGGTTGGTTTGGATGCTGCCTGTGTAGTCACCTGGTTTGGGCTGGCTTTAGTCTGGATGATAAACTATTCACAGGCTTAGATCGAAGGTAGGTTGTCACATATGGGATGTTGCTTGTGAAAGTTATATACAACCATGAGTCCCTGACAGAATAATCGCAGCTCATGTTACTAGGATCAAGGAACCTCGGCCATTTTTCTGAAACATGTCGCAGCTCATGGTCCTACTTTCCCATCTACACTACTATGTACTTCATTCTTACCTTTGCTTTTGGAAGTTACATTGCTTTCTTTTCCCTCATAAACTTGCTAACGATATTGGCGAAGTAATCCCCACTTCAGATTTCCCATTGAATAAATAACCAATTTAGTTTGTTCAAAAATTATAGGTCAAGATCCATAAATAGGAGCAAGGCATCACACCAGCTCTTAGAAGAAAAGGATATGAAGACAATGAACTGTAATTTATCACAATCTCTCTAAAACATGCCTACCTATTACCAGTCCGTTGCTTGTTTTTGTATTAGGAAGTATGACCCAGTCATATATATTTACATTTGTTTAGTTATGGTTTGTATGCATGAAAATACCTTTTTAATCGAGCTTCAAAATTCTTATGTGCAGTGAAATTGTATCTAGCACTTTGTAAAGAACAAATGAAACACATTTCAAATAACTCTTCAGTCTAAATTGACACGTTGTGCCATTAGACATCATAATCATAAATGGTTGCTAAAGAGTTTGAATTGGTAAAGTAGTTGCATCTGCTGTTTCAAATCTGGACTGTTCCTCCATGGTAAAACATAATTTAATTTTTAAAACACTTTGTGTTTGAAATGGACATTGTGGTGTTTGGTGTAATGGGCCATATGTGTAACCATGCATGCAGAGAAATCCGGAATAATAGGACAAGAGAAATCTCACCAGTTGAGTATGCGTCTCTCGCCCAAATGAGGAGCTGAGGAAGAAACGGGGATAAATAAGCATGATGGATGCTGGCGCGACTCCGAACGGGCCACACAAAGAATTGTTTCTGGACCGAGCTAGGTAGCATATATACCTTTCAAATACCTATGCTTTCATATACAAACATGTTTGTTTTTCAAACTCAGATTTCGCATGGTGATAACCATATTTTTAACTAAAAAAATGCTTCCTTATAGTTGGTCTATGGATGTTATAGAAATATGATTTTTTAACTCAGATTTATCAGCATGATAAACATATTTTCAATATAGCATGACTGTAACACATGGTCTTTATATTACCAATATCGAATATGTTCTTCCAAAATGAAACTATTTTTATCGATAACATGGCTTTAGTGGGTCTCTGCACCATTTGGCGCAACGGGTCAATTAGTAAATCAAAAAGATCATATGCTAATCTTATGGTAGGTGATTGACACCACATAAGGAAAAGTATAAGTAGAAAATTTTATTAGAGATTGACAAACATGGCATTAGTCAATGATGCAACTCATGAAAGAATTAATAAGGGAAGAGATGGCATTAGTCAATGATGCAACTCATGAAAGAATTAATAAGGGAAGAGAAGATTCACATATAAATATACTATCCTAGAAATCTTTTGTGATTGTGAGCCCCATCAAAATATTATATGCCAAAATTGTTGATGTTGGACAACGAAGACAACCTAATGATTTATGTTTGTTCATATCCACATAGAAGTTATATTGTCATAGATCCTTCAACATGTGGTGCTTTCTCTTTATCTTTGCTAGCAAAAAATTCCGCACTAAGTAGAGATACTACTTGTGTATCCAAAAACCCTCAAACCCAAATCTTATTTTCAAGAGTCCACTATACCTACCTAGGGATCGAGCAATATCCCTCAAGTAAGTTGTCATCGGTGCAATAAGGCAATAAAAATTGCTTCTAAAAGTGTGATATCATTTAGTGTAAGAGAAAATTGAGTGTTGTACGAACTTGTGATGGTGAAGAATAAAAGCGACAGACTACATAATAAAGGTCGCTATAACAAGGGGTAATACAACGTGACGTTCTTTTGCACTAAGGGGTTGAGTATACAAACAAATAAGCGCATGACAACCTCTGTTTCCCTCTGTGAAGGGCCTATCTTTTACTTTTATGTATGTACTTTTATGCAAAGAGTCAAAAGTTTTTCCCTCTATTCCTTTTTATTTTCTCCTTTGGCAAGCATCATGTGGTGAGGAAATATCTAGGCACATATGTCTAGTTGAGTATGGGTAGCATTAGTTATTATTGTTGACATCACCCTCGAGGTCAATACGTTGGGAGGCGAAACTATAAGCCCCTATCTTTCTATGTGTCCGGTTGAAACGTTTTGCTCATGGGTATGTGGTTAGTGTTAGCAATCATAGAAGACTATATGATGGTTGAGTATGTGGACTTGCCTAAAGGTTCCGACACGTGACCCTTCCTGAAAAGATGATGAATTGTAGTTGCAAAGTTGACTGAGAACATAGTTTGTTGGTTTCTAATAGAGTTTTTGCTTTATACTTCGATAGTGTGATGAATTGTCACTTATTCATGAGAAGTCTATGGTAAAAGTTCTATGATAAGATTCTTATGTTTAAGTTTGTTGTTGTTATAATAAAGAACATGATGCTTCTATGTACGTATTTTGTTTTTATCGACGCCGCTCTCTCTATGCATGTGGACATGTTTTTCGACTTTGGTTTTCGCTTGAGGACAAGCGAGGTCTAAGCTTGGGGAGTTGATCTGTTCATTTTGCATCATGTTTTCCTACTGTTATTTATGATTTTTTATGCATAATAATGCTTTTTGGAGTAATTCTAATGCCTTTTCTCTCATAATTTGCAAGGTACACACAAAGAGGGAGAATTCCGGTAGCTGGAAATCTGGACCTGAAAAAGCTACGTCAGGCTACCTATTCTGCAAAACTCCAAACAAGCTGAAACTCCACAGAGATTTTTTATGGAATATTTGATGAATATTGGAGCAAATAAGTACCAAGGGAGGCCCACCAGGTGGGCACTGTTGGGGAACGCATTATTTCAAAATTTTACCTATGATCACGCAAGATCTATCTAGGAGATGCATACCAACGAGACGGGAGAGTGTGTCCACGTACCCTCGTAGACTGAAAGCGGAAGCGTTTAGTAATGCGGTTGATGTAATCGAACGTCTTCATGATCCAACCGATCTAAGTACCGAACGTACGACACCTCCGTGTTCAGCACATGTTCAGCATGATAACGTCCCTCGAGCTCTTGATCCAGTTGAGGCAGAGGGAGAGTTTTTTCAATACAATGGCGTGGTGACTGTGATGATGAAGTTACCAGCGCAGGGCTTTGCCTAAGCACTACGACGAAATGACCGAGGTGTGTAACTGTGGAGGGGGGAACAACACACGACTAAGAGAAGACTTGGTGTGCCGTTGGGGTGCCCGCTCCCACGTATATAAAGGAGGGGGAAAGAGGAGGCCGGCCCAAGGGGGGCGCGCCATAGGGGGGAGTCCTGCTTGGACTCCCGGTCCAAGTAGGATTCGCCCCCCCCCTTTCGATTCCAACTAGGAGGGAAGGAGAGGGAGAGGGGAAGGAAGGGAGGGCCGCGCCCCCTCCCCCTAGTCCAATTCGAACTGCCCTTGGGGGGCGCGCTCCACCTTGTGTCCCCCTCTCTTCTTCTCCCTTATGGCCCATTAAGGCCCATAACTTCCCGGGGGGTTCTGGTAACCCCCAGTACTCCCAAAATCACTTGAAACATCCCGAACCACTCTGGTGTCCGAATGTGACCTTCCAATATATTAATCTTTACCTCTCGACCATTTCGAAACTCCTCGTCATGTCCGTGATCTCATTCGGGACTCTGAACAAACTTCGGTTCATCAAATCACATAACTCATAATACAAATCGTCATCGAACGTTAAGCGTGCGGACCCTACGGGTTCGAGAACTATGTAGACATGGCCGAGACACATCTCTAGTCAATAACCAATAGCGGTACCTGGATGCTCATATTGGTTCCAACATATTCTACGAAGATCTTTATCGATCAAACAACATAACAACATACCTTGTTCCCTTTGTCATCGGTATGTTACTTGCCCGAGATTCGATCGTGGTATCTTCATACCTAGTTCAATCTCGTTACCGGCAAGTCTCTTTACTCGTTCCGTAATGCATCATCCCGTAACTAACTCATTAGTCACATTGCTTGCAAGGCTCATAATGATGTGCATTACCGAGAGGGCCCAAAGATACCTCTCCGATACACGGAGTGACAAATCCTAATCTCGATCTATGCCAACTCAACAAACACCATCGGAGACACCTGTAGAGCATCTTTATAATCACCCAGTTACGTTGTGACGTTTGATAGCACACAGGTGTTCCTGCGGTATTTGGGAGTTGCATAATCTCATAGTCCAAGGAACATGTATAAGTCACGATGAAAGCAATAGCAGTAAAACTAAACAATCATTATGCTAAGATAACAGATGGGTCTTGTCCATCACATCATTCTCTAATGATGTGATCCCGTTCATCAAATGAAAACACATGTCTATGGCTAGGAAACTTAACCATCTTTGATTAACGAGCTAGTCAAGTAGAGGCATACTAGGGACACTCTGTTTGTCTATGTATTCACACATGTACTAAGTTTCCGGTTAATACAATTCTAGCATGAATAATAAAAATTTATCATGATATAAGGAAATATGAATAACAACTTTATTATTGCTTCTAGGGCATATTTCCTTCAGTCTCCCACTTGCTCAGAGTCAATAATCTAGATTACATAGTAATGATTCTAACACCCATGGAGTCTTGGTGTTGATCATATTTTGCTCGTGAGAGAGGCTTAGTCAACGGGTCTGCAACATTCAGATCCGTATGTATCTTGCAAATCTCTATGTCTCCCTCCTTGACTTGGTCGCGGATGGAATTGAAGCATCTCTTTATGTGTTTGGTTCTCTTGTGAAATCTGGATTCCTTCGGCAAGGCAATTTCTCCAGTATTGTCATAAAAGATTTTTATTGGACACGATGCACTAGGTATTACACCTAGATAGGATATGAACTCCTTCATCCAGACTCCGTAACTACACAGTACGTGGGTGACACATGTCGCGAGAAGGAGAAAGGGCAGGGGCACGTTCGTCCCAAAATCTTCAGGCGAACAGTTTTTCACCGTGTCTATAAATACCCCTCTCCCCTTCCTCACTTCATTTACTCCGCTCGATCGCTTCTCTCTCGCTCGAGCTCCTCAAACCCTAGCGCCGCCGCTACTCCATCGTCGCCGGTGAGGAAGAGCTTCGCTGCCTCGACCTCGTCGCCGTCGTACTCGCGCCGGTTGCGGAAATCTTCACTCGGCCGCCGCCGTAGCTGTCTTCCTCTGCCAAGTTAGGGCGTGGGAGATCTAACCTGACGAACTTCACATCTGTTCTTCTCAGTTCGTCGTGTTCTTCACTTCGGGTAATTAGAAGTTACTTTTATTACTCACTTTGATTCTCAAACTTTCCTGAAAATCTTCAAAGGTGTTTATTCTTCAAATCTTGACACATATGAACACCTCACATATGATCTTGAACTGTTTTTCTAAGCAATCATTTTCTTCAAGATTCCCTAATTGTGTGGATCTTCGATCTGTACAACTCTGGAACCTAAGACAAGAACGCTTAGTGAAATTCCTCAAGGTTCATCTGGTCAAATTCCTCAAAACTTGTCTTTTCGAAAAACCTTCTGAGAATGCATATGACCTCTCCAAATTCCTCACACCTACACTTTGTTCATAGGTACTCATGTCTGCTGCTGAATCACTAGGTTCTCATCAACTTAACTCATTTGCAGCGTTCCTCGAAGAAAAACTGCATACTTCTTCAGAGTGTTCAATTGTTCAAATTCCTCGTCTGAAGAATATGGCTGAAGGTAAGAAACCGCAGAAAGGAGGAAAGAAGCCTGAGGTCATGACTGCTTTTGAGATCCCTGATGACATTTATAAGGACTATTGCACACCTGATGAAGCCAAAATTTGGCAAAGAAAACAAAAATCAGCGCAAGGTGCGCATATAGAAGATTGAAAGAAGATGGGCAAGAGAATGGAGGGAGTACAGATATGTTACTCCAAAGTACATGAAGAAATTTGCTTTAAATCCTCCATGCCCAAGAGCTCCATTGGCACCTGGCCAAGTAGCTGATCCCACCAGCATCAAGCGTGGTGAGGACTTTCCTGAAGAATGGGCTAAGCGCCAAGCTAAATTGGCAAGGCAAGCCAAGGAGGCAGTGAAGAAATTCAATGAGGATTCTGCCACTGCTGCTGCAACTGAGGACTTGGTCAGGCCGAGGAAATCTATGCCAAAGAAGCCTGCTCGTAAGCCAAGTGCTTCACCAACAGCGCCCTCACGGCCAAGTTCCTCAGCAATGCCCTCACGGCAAATTCCTCACACTGCTACTGCTCCACCAAAGTCCTCAGCAGCTCCTTCAAAGTCCTCAGCTCCTGTGCATCTGGCTACATGTCAAAGGACTGCTGGTTTCTCGATTGCCTCTGGTGTCTCAGCAAGTTCCTCAGCTGCACCAATTTCCTCATCAGGCCCCACACTGTTGAAGACTAAAGCAACAGCTGGACGCGGTCCTCGGCCAAGTCCAAAGAAGAAACAGGTCACATTCCATGTGCCTTCTAATGATGAAGCTTCTGATGATGAACTTGCAGAAATCATCAGAGACAGACAGGTGAAGGCCGCTAGAGCCAAAGGCACATCTGTGCCACTGCTTTTGGATCCGAGGAAAATCCTCGATTACATTGATCTCTGGCACAAGGATCCAAACACCCCTATGCCTGATTTTCATCTGACTCCTGGTCAAAGTCACATGCTGACCCATTTCATCACTCAAGAGAAATGGAAGTTTGAAAAGGCAAGAGAAATCAAGAAAGCGCAATACAGAAAGGAGAAGCTCCTGAAGAAAAATGTTGTCAAAATGACACCTGAAGAACTTCTCAAGGCTCAGTCTGAAATTCAAGCCCTCAACAAAGACTTTGATGCCTATTATGCTGATTGGCAAGGAGCCAAAGTGAGATTCGTCAACCTGACGAAGAAAATCACAAATGATGCAGCCCCAACGCAACAAGAAAACCCTCAGGCTGCAGACTCTGCACAGCCTGCTGAAGAACATGCCAGCACCGCTGATGACTTTCAGCCTGCTGAAGAAAATGCTAGTTCCAGGGCTGATGACTCCATTCCAGTCGCTGAAGAAATTGCCAGGGCATCCACTAGTGGTGCGCCTGAAGAAACTGAAGAGATCAGAGAAACTGCATCAGTTGCGTCCGAAGAAAATCAACCAGATTCCTCAGCTCCTCCCGCGCCTACACCAACTCCAATTCTTCCATCTGCCTATGATGTGAATAAGACCAAGGCTGCTGAGCGAGCTGCAGTGAAGAAAAGGAAGGCATCAGCTGTGTCAAATTCTTCGGCTGCGAAGAAGATGAAGCCAATGACCAGCTCAATCGAAAATCCAATTGATGCTGTTCCAATTTCCTCCATGCCATCAAAGGACCTTGTCCCTTTTGGAGAATACTATGTGATCCCAAGCGGATCTGATGAAGAAAATCATTCTGCTGCTTCGTCAGAGCAGATTGATGAAGAAATTGAAGCGGACGAAATCCCTTCAACGCCGGTCATTTCCTCACCTATGCCTCAGTTCACAGCTTAAGAGACTGGTGTTGAGGAAATTGAAGATGAAGATGTGGATATAGGATGCACCACACCTGTGCTGAATGATGACTTTTGGGAAAGTCAGCATCCTAATACTCCTCTCTTCACACCTATCCAACAGATTCCTCAGTCCCCTGCAACAACAGTTCAACTGGGCTCTGAAGAAACTCATCCCACTCCCTCTGTGCATGAAGATATTCCAGTCGCTAGTGCTGAAGAACCTGCTGTTGCTGATCCTCAGGTTGTACAAGAAGAGGAACCAGAAATTCCTCAGCCTGAAGAACCTGAGCTCGCGATTCCTGAGGTGGTGATGCAACTCACTGACATCCCTCTGCCAAAGCCGAAGAATTCGTTCTCAAGCAAACAGAAGTTCAAGGCTGAAGACTTCTTTTCCGAGCATGTATTCTTCACTGACTACAACCCCTATGACTCTGCTCGCATAAGGAAGAGACGTTTCTGGACTGCTAGTCAAGCCAACTTCTATTCCTCAGTGCTGTTTGACAAAGACAAAATCTTCGATCATGAACATATACCTCACGTGGACATGGAATCTCTGCCATGCTTCGAGCCAGTCCTCAGTGTTCTTCACGATGTAGGATTACTCAATTTCTGCACTGACATCTGTGATTGGAATGAAGAACTCATTCTTCAGTTCTACGCTACACTGCATATCACTAGAGACGCTGAAGATGTCAACTCATGGGTGTTGGATTGGATGACTGAAAACACTCATTACAAGGCACCGGCAACTGAATTGCTTCGTGTCCTTCCTCTCGATCCTCCCCATGACAGTGCAAGTTGCATCTACAGTGATCGTGAACTGACAAATCACTATATGCAAGTGCTCATGAAGCCTTTGAAGCCTGGGCAGGCCCCACGAACCAAATTCCTCGTCAAGGAATTACTCTATGTGCCTCGGACTGTCTATCGCATTCTGACGAAGACAATGAGTCCTATCAAAGGCCACGACTCAAATGATGAAGAAGTTGTTGGCATCATGAAGAATATGCTTTTCAACATCATTCATGGCGTTCCCGTCAACTTCCATGATTTCTTCATGAGGACTCTGGCCAATATTGCTATGTCACCATTCGAGCTGAAGCCCTATGCTCCTTGGATTATGAGATTCATCAGGGCAAGATCTTCACTGAATTACAAAGCTGACACTCTGAACCACGGTAGCTACTTGCCTCCCATTGAAGTCCTCAAACGGACAGTTTCATCATCTGATGATAAAGGCAAGGCAGCTGCTGTGATCGATGAAGGCATTCGTCCATTGGATGGTCAATTTCGCCTGGCTACATCTTACTCTACCAATGACGACTCTGCCACACATGACACTGCCGCAAATACCTCAGCCAAGCAAAATCCTCAAGCCACAGCACCCAGGGTGATGACTGACCGTGAGTTACTCCTCAGTCTTCATCAGAAGGTTGATCGCAATCACAAATGGGTAAAGCGTCAGTTTGGTGCACTTCTTCACAATATGACCTCAACACACAATGCAGTGAAGAAGAACCAATACTACCTTCATGAAACCTTCAACCGCACCTGGGTTGTCCTCACTCATGTCTATAGCGCCGAAGAACTGAAGACTATGGGTCTCACGGAAGAATTTGACTGGTCTGCACCTCCTCCGAAGAAATTCAAGAGGGTCAAAGTTCCTCCACTGGTGGCCAGCTCTTATTCTTCATCGCGAGACACTAATGAGTATGAAGACTTGGACGACACTGCGGCAGGCCCTGCTACAACAAACAACCCCGACAACGCTGGCGCTCCTCCATCGACTTGAAATTCTTCAGGGGCGTTAGTCCTCAGTTTCAATCCTTTTGGTCATTTGATGACAAAGGGGGAGAAATCTGAGTTAGTCTTCAAGCGGGTCTATATTAAGGGCATTTTTTTAAGTTACAACTCTCATTCTTCTGAAACTTTTATTTGGATCGAGTTGTAATCTTAAACCCGATGGTGCTCTGATACTTTTGTTGCATTATGCTCTAAAACTTTTGATGCTTTATTCGGCATGCTTATTCCTCGTTAATGACATTGCACGCATGCTGAATTTCATCAGGCACCATATTTCATCATGCATTTCAAATTCTTCATATTATATATCAAATGCGTGTATGAATTACAAGATATAGGGGGGGATCTCCATGATTCAACTCTTCAAAAGTGCATTGCCTCAAAAGCAAATTCCTCACTATGCACATCTTCAGGGGGAGTTCTTCTATACCTTGCAATCAAATTCCTCAATATCAGTATTTACATTTCATATGTTTATCCCCATTGAAAACTTAACCTATGTTGTCATCAATCACCAAAAAGGGGGAGATTGTAAGTGCATCTAGTGCCCCTTAGTGATTTTGGTGTATTGAAGACTTATAGGTTAAGGGACTAATGCTTTTGTGAGTGTACACAGGTCTATAAGTCTATGAGGAGTTTGATATTTACAAAGAAAGTCGACCCCTAAAAATGAAGTTCTTCGACTGAAGACTTTGATATTTTGAAGACTTTCTTAAGACTTTGAAAGTGAAGAAATTGGTGTGACGTTGAAGACTTGGTATTCACTTGAGGAACATGAAGCGTGAAGACTTTTGTTTTCGTAGTTTCATTTTCTCTTTCTTGAGTCATAGGAAACACCGTACTGTTAAAGGGGGTCGAGGAAATACTAAGGAAAAATTTCCATGTGATGCTCAACTCAAAATCCTACACCTACCAATCCCTTCGAGTGAAGCCTTTGGAAATCTCATACAGTTCAGTCACTTTCTTCAGTGACAGAGACGAAGTTCTTCTGGTCGCTGATGAATTTGTTCTGACTGAGGAGTTAAGAATTCGCCAGTGCGAATTGCCTACACAGTGAGGAACATGATAGCCCTGAGGAATTTGAGAGTCAAATTTCCGACCGTTGCTGTGCTGCGCGCCAGCTGTCCCAAAATATCTTATCCACCTAACAGTCATATCATTGAAGGGCATTTATGTCTTATCATGTCGGGCTGCTCCCTAGGCTATAAATAGCCGCCCCCTACAACCACTAGCTGGTTGGCTGCTCCGAGAGAACTTGACACTTGTCATTTGAGAGCAACCCATCCTCCGAGGACTTTGAGCGAAAATCATCAAGTGAGGAAAACCCAAAACCAAACCCCTACAAACCCAAAGTGATTGAGCATCACTGAAGAAATTGATCCTGCGTGGATCCGACGCTTGTTACCTTTGAAGACTGTGCTTCTTCCAGACGGTTAGGCGTCATGGTCTAGAGCATCCAAGAGGAATTGTGGATCGCCGAGTGACCAAGTCTGTGAAGGTTTGGAAGTCGCCTGAAGACTTACCACGAGTGATTGGACGAGGTCTGCGTGACCTTAGTTCAAGGAGAATATGGTGAGGACTGGGTGTCCTGAGCTGCGTGCTCAGCGACTGGGTGTCCGGAACTGTGTGTCCTCGAGTTTAAATACCCAGCCGCTCCAACCAGACGTACAACTGAGACAGCAGTTGGAACTGGTCTACCAAATCATTGTCTTCACCAACTAACTGGTTATATTTCCTCAACCCTTCCATTTCCTCATTATTGTGTTGAGTGTTTGTTCATATCTGTGCTTGAAGACTTTGACTGAAGACTTTCTCAATTTCCTCAGTTCAATTTCTTCAGTCTGTTTGTCTTCATCTTGTGTTATCCTGTGATTACGCTTTCTGTACTCTGTGCTAGTCTTCATTTCATCATGATGACCATGCTTGTATTCTGTTATGCTTACTTCTGAGTACTTATTCCGCTGCAAGTAGTTCTTCGCTAAGGAATTTCCTCACCGGCAAATTCCTCAGTGAAGAATTCATAAAAATCGCCTATTCACCCCCCCTCTAGTCGATATAACGCACTTTCACCCCTGGCGTGCTCACATGGGTTGTGCCCACCTCGGTGGCCTCTCGTACCTCTTCTTTGCACTATAAATTCCCAAATATTTCGAAACCCTTCGGGGTTAACCTAGATCAGAAGTTTCGCCGCCGCAGGGCTCCATAGCCACCGAAAACCAATCTTGACCCGTTCCGGCACCCTGCCGGAGGGGGGAATCATCTCCGATGTCCATCTTCATCATCCCGGCGGCCACCACGATGAGGAGGGAGTAGTCCACCCTCGGGGCTGAGGGTTTGTAACAGTAGCTATGTGTTTAATCTCTCTCTCTCTCTCTCTCTCGTGATCTAGTCATGGGCTTTGTTAATATAGTCGGATCATATGATGTTTCTCCCCTCTATACTCTTGTTGTGATGAATTGAATCTTCACCCTTTGAAGTTTTGTCATGTCAGATTGAATATTCAGAGATGAGAACACATGATGTATGTCTTGTGGTACGAATACTTGAGGTGACATTGGGGTATCTTATTGATTCACTTGATATAAGTTATGGCACTCAACTTGTGGATTCCCCGCAGTGATATTGGGGTAATCTATGCGTAGGGGTTGATGCACGCTTTATTATCTTTTCTCCGATGGAAAATTTTGGGGTCTCCTTGTAGTTCTTTGTGTGGACTGAGTATTATGAATATGAATTTGCTTTGGTATTATTTTAGTACGAACACTTGATTAGATCGATCGGAAAGAATAGCTTGCGTTATTTTAGTACGAACTCTAGGATAGATCGAACGGAAATAATAGCTTTGAGGTGGTTTCGTACCCTACAAACAATTTCTATCTTTTGTTCTCTGCTAACAGGAACTCGGGAGTGATTCTTTATTGCACTTTGAGGGATAATCATATGATCCAACTATGTTAGCATTGTTGAGAGGTTGCACTAGTGAAAGTACGGACCCTAGGCCTTGTTTTCAAGCATTACAATACCGTTTTCGTGCCCGTTTACTATTTGCTACCTTGCTGTTTTTATTTATTCAGATTATAAAAATATATTTCTACCATCCATATTACACTTTTATCACCATCTCTTCGCCGAACTAGTGCACCTATACAATTTTCCATTGTATTGGGTGTGTTGGGGACACAAGAGATTTCTTGTATTGGTTGCAAGGTCGTTTGAGAGAGACCATCTTCATCCTACACCTCTCACGGATTGATAAACCTTAGGTCATCCACTTGAGGGAAAATTGCTACTATCCTACAAAACTCTACGCTTGGAGGCCCAACACGTGTCTACAAGAATAAAGTTGTGTAGTAGACATCAATAGTTACTTTTTTTTCTTGAGGTCACGGGAGAAATCATGTTTCAAGTAATCATGTGAAATTGATATGTGTTCGATATTTTGATAGTATGTGTTGTGATTCCCTTAGTGGTGTCATGTGAATGTCGACTACATGACACTTCACCATATTTGGGCCTAAGGGAATGCATTGTGGAGTAGCAATTAGATGATGGGTTGCGAGAGTAACAGAAACTTAAACCCTAGTTTATGCGCTATTCCGTAAGGGACCAATTGGATCCAAATGTTTAATGCTATGGTTAGAATTTATTCTTAATACTTTTCTCGTAGTTACAGATGCTTGCGAGAGGGTTAACCATAAGTAGGAGGTTTGTTCAAGTAAGAACAGTACCTAAGCATTGGTCCACCCACATATCAAATTATCAAAGTAGCGAACACAAATCAAATCAACATGATAAAAGTGACTAGATGAAATTCCCGTATACCTTCAAGAACGTTTTGCTTATTATAAGAGACCGTTTTGGCCTGTCCTTTGCCTCAAAAGGATTGGGCTACCTTGCTGCACTTTGTTACTATTATCGTTACTTGCTCGTTACAAATTATCTTGCTAACAAACTACTCTGCTATTGCAATTTGAGCACTTGCAGACATTACCTTACTGAAAACCACTTGTCATTTCCTCCTGCTGCTCGTTGGGTTCGACATTCTTACTTATCGAAAAGAGCTACAATTGATCCCCTATACTTGGGGGTCATCACCCGCACAATGGAAATGTAAAAGAGAATATTTCGAGCCCATAAAACACGTTTTCCGCGGACTGTAAACACGCGATAAGGGTCGGCCGTATATGGGGTCTGCTAGAGTTGCTCTAAGCATTCCACAGAGAACACCGAGAACAAGTTCAGTTCGCCACCTCATGCTAAGGGCATCTCGAAGGCGGTTCTGTCGCGGAAGCCATCCAACGCCGACTTGTATCGGTCCGCGGAGCGGTCCAGACGCGATTTCTCCCGCAAACCAGAAATAATCAATTGTAAATGTAGTGGAATATTTGCCCAAACTACGGATGTCGTGTTCTCCACAGATTAAGTGACGATTACAGGGAAAATAAACCTAAGCTATCTAAGACAGTTCCAGAAAATCAACAGACAAAGTAAATGAAAAGAAGCAATGGGAGGTTCAGATTATACTCTCCGTCTTTTTGGTATTATTTTTATTTGCATGAGAAACTAAAACAGTAACACAAAGGGAACAACAGGACATGAACACATATAGCAGAATGGAAATGGGTCACATTACAAACACTTATATCACAGGTACATAGCTACACAGAGACTAAAATTAAATGACAACTCAAGTGACTACATTAGAGAGCAATTTTAGAATAAGATTCAGAACAAGTAAACTGAATGTAACAGACGGCTACTTGACAGATGAATCACATATATTGAAATAGCACAAAGCAGTTTACAATTGAATAAGTCTCAACACTAAAAGTTCAGTGAACACACACGCACACAGGCTCACACACACACAGAGAACAGCAGCAGGTTCGGTTTGGTAAAGAAGAAGAACAATAGAGATGGTTCAGAGCTGAACAGTAGCAGAGGTTCAGAAGATAAACAGCAGCAACGGAGGTGAGAAGCAGAGTGCAGAGCAGGAACGTGGGAAAGAAGAACAGCATCAGTTTTAAGAGGAGGAGCAGCAGAGGCGTGGGGCAAGGGAGTAGCAGCAGGCAAAGGAGAAGGAGCAGCAGTATGGTGACGCTAGGGAGAGAGGAGCAGCAGCAGGACCATGGAGGAGAAGTAGCAGCGAGGGTGTGAGGTGCTGGTTGCGCGGGGGATCAGACATGCCATCTAGTGGGTCGCGCGATGTGGCGTTGGTGGTGGTGGATGGATGGCGTAGTGAAGACGGAGGCGCGGTAGTGTTCGGTGGTGAGGGGGTGGAGCTGGTGGCGCTGCTGGATGGATGGGTCGCGGAGGCGCACCACCACGCCGGCCTGGCCGTTGCGGCGGCCGGAGGTGGAGAAGGAGGGATGAGGGAGAGAGGGTTGTGTATCCAGGCCCGATCGGATCCCTCCAGCGCCTAGGGATTTTTGTTCCCCTCCTCTCATCTGCACTTTTTGATTTGGCCCTCTTTCTTCTCTTCTTTCTCCACAAGAAGGTCCTCCCACTTCTATATCTAGCCCCTGGTTACTTCTCTCATCTCACACAAGTCTCTTCTTCCTTCTCTTCTCTTCTTCACTCTTCTCGATAGCCACATAGACGAAATCTTGACGATTATTAGTGCCTTTGCACACATTTCTGCAAAATAGACCAAAGACTAGTAAATGATCCTTTTTATGATTGTCAAGCAATATTCAATCAATCATGGCAAGAACGGACAAATATATCACGATAGATGCTATATTTGAGTACCAAAATTATATATGTGAAATATACTTATCAAGAGACAAAAGTGAGAGAGGTTTGCAGGAGTCAGGACCGCTCCCAAGCCCGCTTCTGACCGTCCTAACCCAACAAAAAACCCACCCCTCCCCCGCGCGCTCCCGCCCGGTGTCAGCTGGTGCATTCATGTCGTTGTAGAGTGCGTCACTCCGCATTAAAGGCCGCTCAGGGCGGACGTGACCTCTCACTGCCTCCGCCATTGAAGCGGTGCGCCGGCCAAGGGTGTCGCACGACGCTCGGCTGGACATGCCTCCTCGCCGCATTCATACGCCCCCATTAACCTCGCGTGGAAGCCAAGAAACCTACTCTGGTCACACGTTGGTTCATGAGCGGGCCAGCATTAAACCCAACGTCGGAGGATCTTCTACCATTTGTCCTCTATTTAAAAGAGGGAAGACATCGGGAAGAACCACGCCCCTCCGCCGCTTCCCCAATCTCCTCCTCCGCCACTCTTTTGATGGCTTCTGACGAGCAGTTCTCCGGCATACAAGCCGGCTGGATGGCCCGCCGAGCCAGCCGGATACGAGCGAGGCAGGTCGCTGCTCCACCTCCCGCACCTCACCCGACGGAGCAAGTTGCCGCCCCAAGCTGCCGCGTGGTTCAGCAACTGGCCGCTTCACGGCCACTCGATGAGGATTGGCCTGTTGCTTGATGCCAGCACATCGGAGAGCATGGCGACACGGGCGTCATCGCTGCCGTCAACGACCGTGCCTCCCGCGTTTGTGGCCACGCCTTCAGTGCCTGTGACTACGCCTCTCATGCATGCGAATGCACCTCCCGCGCCTGCGACCGCTCCATGCAGGAAGACACAAAAGTCGTGTGCGCGAAGAGAGATGAGTCGGTGGCCGCCGCCTCTGCGTCCGCCGCCATCACCGAGGAGAAGTAGAACACGGGAGTCTGCCACCGCTTGGGTCCCATGAAGGCCACCGCCTAGGCGACACTGGCGTACACATCCGGTGCCTTGCCCGGTTCTTCTCTTTCGAGGACCTTTGTCGATCTGACATGGGCTTCACGAAAGCGGAGGCGCCACCTTCCCCTCCCGCTGAAGCATCAACCGGGGGTTCCACTCCGATGAGTGGCGGGGAAGCGAGTCATCCTTTGTGCTGAAGCATATACCTCCGGGGCTCCCGGCAGTCCGATGATTGGGCTGCTGGACATGAGGAAGACAAAGGGATCCGCATGCGGCGATTTAGATTAGGTATTAATTATACCTTCAGAGCCGGACTAGCACCGTTGATGTAAAAGTACTGAAATTTTTCATGTTTATATGAAATTTTGGCTTTTTTACATGAAATCCATCATGTTTGCATGGAATCCGGCCGTGTTTGCACGAATCTATGCGGTTAGTGTTGGATGGCTACCTCCCGCATCCGTGTCCGCGGACTGGCCCCCCTGTCCGCGGATGCGGGAGGTTTTTCGCGGGTTGCCATTGGAGATGCCCTAACCCCCAAACCGTTGTCGCTTCCCCGTCTGGCCGGTAAGTTGCTCGGACCTGTCCTCCACCGCGATTCGCCCAAACTGACTGGATCTTGTGCCAAATCTCTGCGGGAGGAAATGGGCTGGAGCATGGCGACAATGACTGCCTTCTCTATGGCTCCCCGGCCGCACCACTTCCAGCAGTCTCATGTCTCCTTCATCCTCTGCGCCCTCTGTGTAGCCGCTCCTCATGTTCAAAATCTGACGGTGGAGCTTAGATCCGGTTGGCGTCCTCAAGATCAAAAAAGTGATTTTCCCAAAGTGCCTAAAAAGGTGATTTCTTTACTCCAAAGTACCTCAAATCAAAATCTAATACCACCGGTGCGTCTGCGGTGTTCTTGTGATTTCAACTAGCACAAGAACATCGACAACGGAGTTCGAATGAGGAAATTAGGAGCGTTTTATTAGAGGAGGTTAGAACAAAAGATGACCTCCAGTACGACCAAAAATAGTCGTGCCGGTGGTCGTACTAGGTGGAGTCAGCCCAAAAGTAGCCTATCTAAACGAGATTCTTCACTGATTTCGCCTTCATTTGTTCCCTCATGATCCTTGGCTGATAAGGATAGTTTGGGAGAGGATTTGGCTCATTTTGAGCCCCTAGATGAAGGAGGAGGACCCAAATCTACGGAGGGGACTTCAGGAGACCTCCTATATATGCACCTCCAATCCTAGCCACTGCCACAATCATTTACATCATTCTTCTACACATCCATCCCATCTGCATTGCTGCTCCAAGACCACATCCATAGAGAGAAGAAGGGCCAAATCAAGAGGACGAAGAGGAGGCATCGCCCCCACATGCACCAGCTCGAACCATCTCCATCACCGGTGCCACCTCCATTATCATCGCTACCATGCTTCTCTCCTCCACCGGCTCTATGCCGGCTTGTAACTTGCATCCCCCTCTATGATGTTTGAGTAGTTGTATTAGTTCTCAAGGATTTGGTTGAACCTTTGCATGATTAGCACTTAATGTTTAATAACCGATACAAATATCTCCTTTATTTGTGTTGTTGATATCCTCATGGTTTTGTTGAGAGTGCTCACTCAACATTAGCCCCTTGTGGACTCGGGGGAATTAATATTGGTGTGAAGGTGGGATGCAAAGGTCTGTAGTGACAATACTTGTCTCCCTACCTTCACGGCTCATTGCAATAGGGAGTAACGGATAACCCTAAAGCTTTATGTGGTGTTCAGGGGGAAACCCTTAATCATCATTGTGGTAATTGAAGTGGGGATGCAACGGTGGTGGCACAAGCGATACATGGTAACCGAAGTGGGATGCTACTTGTGATAGTGTTGGGATTCTTCGAAGAGGAAGAGTGATGTAGTATACTAGCGGATGTTATTTCCCACAGTTAAGAACCAAGATTTATCTAACAAGAAGGAGACGACACACAAACGAACGTAAACTGTAGCTACACAGACACAAAGCAAATGTTTGCACCCAACGAAGGCAAGAGGGTTGTCAATCCCCTTGTTTTCCCCAATTGCAAGGATCTTATAGTGATACATATGTAAATAAAATAAAATGAAATTAAAACAACGAGTAATTTTAGGTTTTTAGTAATAATGGAGAATGGACTCAGGGGCCATAGGTTCATTAAAGACCGTTGGGAAATGTTGCATGGAAAACAAAAAAATTCTGCGCACACACAAGATCTATCCATGGAGATGCATGGCAACAAGGGGGAGAGTGTATCTACGTCTCATAGACCGTAAGCGGAAGCGTTTGTTAACGCGGTTGATGTAGTCGAACTTCTTCGCGATCCAACTGATCGAGTACCGAACACACGACACCTTCGCGTTCAGCACACGTTCAGCTTGGTGATGTCCTCGCCTTCTTGATCCAGCAAGACGGTGAAGTAGTGGATGAGTTCCGGCAGGACGACAACATGGTGACGGTGGTGGTGATGCTATCTCCGCAGGGCTTTGCCTAAGCACTACAAAAATATGACCGAGGGACTAAACTATGGAGGGGGGCACCGCACACGGCTAAGCAATTATCGTGGTTATGTGTGGCGCCCCCTCCCACATATATATAGGTGGGGGAGAGGGGATATGCCAAGAGGTGCCCCAAGTAGGACCAAAACCGACTTGGGCTCCTGCCTTGGCCCCCCCTCCCTCCATATTTGCTTCTGGGAGAAAGGAAAGGGGGGAGAGAAAGGAAGGGGGAGGACGAATTCCCCCTTTCCTTTCCTCCCCTAGACCTGCTACCATAGGGAGGGGCGTGGCAGCCCCTTGTGGGCTGGTGTGCTCCCCTCTTTTGGCCCATATGGCCCATATACTTCCAGGGGGTGCCCGGAACCCCTTCTGGTGATCCGATAACTACCTGGTGCACTCCGAAACTCTTCTGGAGTCCGAATATCATCATCCTATATATTAAACTTTACCTCCGGACCATCCCAGAGCTCCTCTCATGTCCGTGATCTCATCCGGGACTCCGAACAACATTCGGTCACCAAATCATATAACTCATATAACACTATATCGTCAACGAACGTCAAGTGTGCGAACCCTACGTGTTCAAGAACTATGTAGACATGACCGAGACACCTCTCCGGTCAATAACCAATAGCGGAACCTAGATGCCCATATTGGCTCCTACATATTCTATGAAGATCTTTATCAGTCAAACCTTATGACAACATGTTGGGGAACGTAGTAATTTCAAAAAATTTCCTACGCACACGCAAGATCATGGTGATGCATAGCAACGAGAGGGGAGAGTGTTGTCTACGTACCCTCATAGACCGAAGCAGAAGCGTTGACGCAACGTAGAGGAAGTAGTCGTACGTCCTCCCGGTCCAACCGATCCAAGCACCGTTACTCCGGCACCTCCGAGTTCTTGACACACGTACAACTCGATGACGCACCCCGATCTCCGATCCAGCAGAGGCGCGGGGAGGAGTTCTGTCAGCACGACGGCGTGGTGACGATCTTGATGTTCTCCTGTCGCAGGGCTTCGCCTAAGCACCGCTACAATATGACCGAGGTGTAATATCGTGGAGGGGGGCATCGCACACGGCTAAGGAACGATCTCAATGATCAACTTGTGTGTCCATGGGGTGCCCCCTACCCCCGTATATAAAGGAGAGGAGGAGGGGAGGGCCGGCCCTCTACTATGGCGTGCCCTAGGGAGTCCTACTCCCACCGGGAGTAGGATTCCCCCTTTCCTAGTCCAACTAGGAGACCTTCCATGTATTAGGAGTAGGAGACTAGGAAGGGGAAGAGAGAAGGGAAGGAAGGAGGGGGTGCGGCCCCTCCCCCCAGTCCAATTCGGACTAGGCCATGGGGGGGGGGGGGGCGGCCTGCCCTAGGCAGCCCCTCTCTCTTTCCCGCAGGGCCCAATAAGGCCCAATACTTCTCCCCGGTGAATTCCCGTAACTCTCCGGTACTCCGAAAAATACCCGAATCACTCGGAACCTTTCCGAACTCCGAATATAGTCGTCCAATATATCGATCTTTACGTCTCGACCATTTCGAGACTCCTCGTCATGTCCCCGATCTCATCCGGGACTCCGAACTCCTTCGGTTCATCAAAACTCATAAACTCATAATATAACTGTCATCGAAACCTTAAGCGTGCGGACCCTACGGTTCGAGAACAATGTAGACATGACCGAGACACGTCTCCGGTCAATAACCAATAGCGGGACCTGGATGCCCATATTGGTTCCTACATATTCTACGAAGATCTTTATCGGTCAGACCGCATAACAACATACGTTGTTCCCTTTGTCATCGGTATGTTACTTGCCCGAGATTCGATCGTCGGTATCCAATACCTAGTTCAATCTCGTTACCGGCAAGTCTCTTTACTCGTTCCGTAATACATCATCTCGCAACTAACTCATTAGTTACAATGCTTGCAAGGCTTAAGTGATGTGCATTACCGAGAGGGCCCAGAGATACCTCTCCGACATTCGGAGTGACAAATCCTAATCTCGAAATACGCCAACCCAACAAGTACCATCGGAGACACCTGTAGAGCACCTTTATAATCACCCAGTTACGTTGTGACGTTTGTAGCACACAAAGTGTTCCTCCGGTAAACGGGAGTTGCATAATCTCATAGTCATAGGAACATGTATAAGTCATGAAGAAAGCAATAGCAACATACTAAACGATCGGGTGCTAAGCTAACTGAATGGGTCATGTCAATCAGATCATTCAACTAATGATGTGATCCCGTTAATCAAATAACAACTCTTTGTCCATGGTTAGGAAACATAACCATCTTTGATTAACAAGCTAGTCAAGTAGAGGCATACTAGTGACACTCTGTTTGTCTATATATTCACACATGTATTATGTTTCTGGTTAATACAATTCTAGCATGAATAATAAACATTTATCATGATATAAGGAAATAAATAATAACTTTATTATTGCCTCTAGGGCATATTTCCTTCAGTCTCCCACTTGCACTAGAGTCAATAATCTAGATCACATCACCATGTGATTAACATCGATAGTTCACATCATCATGTGATTAACACCCATAGTTCACATCGCCATGTGACCAACTTCCAAAGGGTTTACTAGATTCAGTAATCTAGTTCACATCCCTATGTGATTAACACCCAAAGAGTACTAAGGTGTGATCATGTTTTGCTTGTGAGAGAATCTTAGTCAACGGGTCTTTCACATTCAGATCCGTTATGTATTTTGCAATTTTTTATGTCTACAATGCTCTGCACGGAGCTACTCTAGCTAATTGCTCCCACTTTCAATATGTATCTAGATCGAGACTTAGAGTCATCCAGATCGGTGTCAAAACTTGCATCGACGTAACCCTTTACGACGAACCTTTTGTCACTTCCATAATCGAGAAACATATCCTTATTCCACTAAGGATAATTTTGACCGCTGTCCAGTGATCTACTCCTAGATCACTATTGTACTCCCTTGCCAAACTCAGTGCAGGGTATACAATAGATCTGGTACACAACATGGCATACTTTATAGAACCTATGGCCAAGGCATAGGGAATGAGTTTCATTCTCTTTCTATCTTCTGTCGTGGTCGGGTTTTGAGTCTTACTCAATTTCACACCTTGTAACACAGGCAAGAACTCTTTCTTTGACTGTTCCATTTTGAACTACTTCAAAATCTTGTCAAGGTATGTACTCATTGAAAAAACTTATCAAGCGTCTTGATCTATCTCTATAGATCTTGATACCGAATATCTAAGCAGCTTCACCGAGGTCTTTCTTTGAAAAACTCCTTTCAAACACTCCTTTATGCTTTGCAGAATAATTCTACATTATTTCCGATCTACAATATGTCATTCACATATACTTATCAGAAATGCTGTAGTGCTCCCACTCACTTTCTAGTAAATACAGGCTTCACCGCAAGTCTGTATAAAACTATATGCTTTGATCAACTTATCAAAGCGTATATTCCAACTCCGAGATGCTTGCACCGGTCCATAGATGGATCGCTGGAGCTTGCGTATTTTTTCAGCACCTTTAGGATTGATAAAACCTTCTGGTTGCATCATATACAACTCTTCTTTAAATCCATTAAGGAATGTAGTTTTGTTTATCCATTTGCCAGATTTCATAAAATGCGGCAATTGCTAACATGATTCGGACAGACTTAAGCATCGCTACGGGTGAGAAGGTCTCATCGTAGTCAATCCCTTGAACTTGTCGGAAACCTTTTGCAACAAGTCGAGCTTTATAGACAGTAACATTACTGTCAGCGTCAGTCTTCTTCTTGAAGATCCATTTATTCTCAATTGCTTGCTGACCATCGGGCAAGTCAACCAAAGTCCATACTTTGTTCTCATACATGGATCCCATCTCAGATTTCATGGCTTCAAGCCATTTTGCGGAATCTGGGATCACCATCGCTTCTTCATAGTTCACAGGTTCATCATGATCTAGTAGCATGAATTCCAGAATAGGATTACCGTACCACTCAGGTGCGGATCTTACTCTGTTTGACCTACGAGGTTCTGTAGTAACTTGATTTGAAGTTCTATGATCATCATCATCAAATTTCTCACTAGTTGGTTTTGACGTCACAGAAACCGGTTCCTGTGATGTACTATTTTCCAACAAGGGAGCAGGTACAGTTACCTCATCAAGTTCTACTTTCCTCCCACTCACTTCTTTCGAGAGAAACTCCTTCTCTAGAAAGGATCCATTTTTAGCAACGAATATCTTGCCTTCGGATCTGTGATAGAAGGTGTACCCAACAATTTCCTTTGGGTATTCTATGAAGACGCACTTCTCCGATTTGGGTTTGAGCTTATCAGGATGAAAAACTTTTTCACATAAGCATCGTAGCCCCAAACTTTAAGAAATGACAACTTGGGTTTCTTGCTAAACCACAGTTCATATAGTGTCGTCTCAACGGATTTAGATGGTGCCCTTTTAACGTGAATGCAGCTGTCTCTAATGCATAACCCCAAAACAATATTGGTGAATCGGTAAGAAACATCATAGATTGTACTATATCCAATAAAGCACGGTTATGACGTTCGGACACACAATTATGATGTGGTGTTCTAGGTGGCATGAATTTGTGAAACTATTCCACATTGTTTTAATTGAAGACCAAACTCGTAACTCAAATATTGTCTCCGCGATCAGATCGTAGAAACTTTATTTTTCTTGTTACAATGATTTTTCCACTTCACTCTGAAATTATTTGAACCTTTCAACTATTTCAGACTTATGTTTCATCAAGTAGATATACCCATATCTGCTCAAATCATCTTGTGAAGGTCAGAAAATAACGATACCCGCCGCGAGCCTTAACACTCATCGGATCGCATAGATTAGTATGTATTATTTCCAATAAGTTAGTTGCTCGCTCCACTGTTCCGGAGAACGGAGTCTTAGTCATCTTGCCCATGAGGCATGGTTCGCAAGCATCAAGTGATTCATAATCAAGTGATTCCAAAATCCCATCAGCATGGAGTTTCTTCATGCGCTTTACACTGATATGACCTAAACGGCAGTGCCACAAATAAGTTGTACTATCATTATTAACTATGCATCTTTTGGTTTCAATATTATGAATATGTGTATCACTATGATTGAGATCCAATGAACCATTTTCATTGGGTGTGTAACCATATAAGGTTTTATTCATGTAAACAGAACAACAGTTTATTCTCTTACTTAAATGAATAATCGTATTGCAATAAACACAATCAAATCATATTCATGCTCAACGCAAACACCAAATAACATTTATTTAGGTTCAACACTAATCCCGAAAGTATAGGGAGTGTGCGATGATGATCATATCAATCTTGAAACTACTTTCAACACACATCGTCACTTCACCCTTAACTAGTTTCTGTTTATTCTGCAACTCCCGTTTCGAGTTACTACTCTTAGCAACTGAACCGGTACCAAATACCGAGGGGTTGCTATAAACACTAGTAAGGCACACATCAAACACATGTATATCAAATATACCCTTTTTCACTTTGCCATCCTTCTTATTCACCAAATATTTAGGGTATTTCCGCTTCCAGTGACCATTTCCTTTGCAGTGTAAGCACTCAGTTTCAGGCTTTGGTTCAGCTTTGGGCTTCTTCGTGGGAGTGACAACTTGCTTGTCAATCTACTTGAAGTTCCCCTTTCTTTCCCTTTGCCCTTTTCTTGAAACTAGTGATCTTGTCAACCATCAACACTTGATGCTTTTTCTTGATTTCTACCTTCGTCGATTTCAACATCACGAAGAGCTCGGGAATCATTTTCGTCATCCCTTGCATACTATAGTTCATCACGAAGTTCTACTAACTTGGTGATGGTGACTAGAGAACTCTGTCAATCACTATCTTATCTGGAAGATTAGCTCCCACTTGATTCAAACGATTGTAGTACCCAGACAATCTGAGCACTTGCTCACTAGTTGAGCGATTCTCCTCCATCTTTTAGCTATAGAACTTGTTGGAGACTTCATATCTCTCAACTCGGGTATTTGCTTGTAATATTAACTTCAGTTCTTGGAACATCTCATATGGTCCATGACGTTCAAAACGTCTTTGAAGTCCCGATTCTAAGCCGTTAAGCATGGTGCACTAAACTGTCAAGTAGTCATCATATTGAGCTAGCCAAACGTTCATAACGTCTGCATCTGCTTCTGCAATAGGTCTGTCACCTAGCGGTGCATCAAGGACATAATACTTCTGTGCAGCAATGAGGATAAACCTCAGATCACGGATCCAATCCGCATCATTGCTACTAACATCTTTCAACACAGTTTTCTCTAGGAACATATCAAAATAAACATATGAAAGCAACAACGCGAGCTATTGATCAACATAATTTGCAAAATACTACCAGGACTAAGTTCATGATAAATTTAAGTTCAATTAATCATATTACTTAAGAACTCCCACTTAGACAGACATCTCTCTAGTCATCTAAGTGATCACGTGATCCAAATCAACTAAACCATAACCGATCATCACGTGAGATGGAGTAGTTTTCAATGGTGAACATCACTATGTTGATCATATCTACTATATGATTCACGCTCGACCTTTCGGTCTCCGTGTTCCGCGGCCATATCTGCATATGCTAGGCTCGTCAAGTTTAACCTGAGTATTCTGCGTGTGCAAAACTGGCTTGCACCCGTTGTAGATGGACGTAGAGCTTATCACACCCGATCATCACATGGTGTCTGGGCACGACGAACTTTGGCAACGGTGCATACTCAGGGAGAACACTTCTTGATAATTTTTAATGAGAGATCATCTTAAAATGCTACCGTCAATCAAAGCAAGATAAGATGCATAAAAGATAAACATCACATGCAATCAATATAAGTGATATGATATGGCCATCATCATCTTGTGCTTGTGATCTCCATCTCCGAAGCATCATCATGATCACCATCGTCACCGGCGCGACACCTTGATCTCCATCTAGCATCATTGTCGTTTACGCCATCTATTGCTTCTACGACTATCGCTACCGCTTAGTGATAAAGTAAAGCAATTACAGGGCGTTTGCATTTCATACAATAAAGCGATAACCATATGGCTCCTGCCAGTTGCCGATAACTTCGGTTATAAAACATGATCATCTCATACAATAAAATATAGCATCATGTCTTGGCCATATCACATCACAACATGCCCTGCAAAAACAAGTTAGACGTCCTCTACTTTGTTGTTGCAAGTTTTACGTGGCTGCTACGGGCTTAAGCAAGAACCAGTCTCACCTACACATCAAAACCACAACGATAGTTTGTCAAGTTGATGCTGTTTTAACCTTCGCAAGGACCGGGCGTAGCCACACTCGGTTCAAATAAAGTTGGAGAAAATGACACCCGCTAGTCACCTGTGTGCAAAGCACGGCGGTAAAACCAGTCTCGCGTAAGCGTACGCGTAATGTCGGTCCGGGCCGCTTCATCCAACAATACCGCCGAACCAAAGTATGACATGCTGGTAAGCAGTATGACTTATATCGCCCACAACTCACTTGTGTTCTACTCGTGCATATAACATCAAACCATAAAAACCTAGGCTCGGATGCCACTGTTGGGGAACGTAGTAATTTCAAAAATTTTCCTACGCACACGCAAGATCATGGTGATGCATAGCAACGAGAGGGGAGAGTGTTGTCTACGTACCCTCATAGACCGAAGCGGAAGCATTGACGCAACATAGAGGAAGTAATCGTACGTCCTCCCGGTCCAACCGATCCAAGCACCGTTACTCCGACACCTCCGAATTCTTGACACACGTACAGCTCGATGACGCACCCCGATCTCCGATCCAGCAGAGGCGCGGGGAGGAGTTCCGTCAGCACGACGGCGTGGTGACGATCTTGATGTTCTCCTGTCGCAGGGCTTCGCCTAAGCACCGCTACAATATGACCGAGGTGTAATATCATGGAGGGGGGCACCGCACACGGCTAAGGAACGATCTCAATGATCAACTTGTGTGTCCATGGCGTGCCCCCTACCCCCGTATATAAAGGAGAGGAGTAGGGGAGGGCCGGCCCTCTACTATGGCGCGTCCTGGGGAGTCCTACTCCCACCGGGAGTAGGATTCCCCCTTTCCTAGTCCAACTAGGAGACCTTCCATGTATTAGGAGTAGGAGACTAGGAAGGGGAAGAGAGAAGGGAAGGAAGGAGGGGGTGCGGCCCCTCCCCCTAGTCCAATTCGGACTAGGCCATGGGGGGGGGGGGGCGCGGCCTGCCCTAGGCAGCCCCTCTCTCTTTCCCGCAGGGCCCAATAAGGCCCAATACTTCTCCCCGGTGAATTCCCGTAACTCTCCGGTACTCCGAAAAATACCCGAATCACTCGGAACCTTTCCGAACTCCGAATATAGTCGTCCAATATATCGATCTTTACGTCTTGACCATTTCGAGACTTCTCGTCATGTCCCCGATCTCATCCGGGACTCCGAACTCCTTCGGTTCATCAAAACTCATAAACTCATAATATAACTGTCATCGAAACCTTAAGCGTGCGGACCCTACGGTTCGAGAACAATGTAGACATGACCGAGACACGTCTCCGGTCAATAACCAATAGCGGGACCTGGATGCCCATATTGGTTCCTACATATTCTACGAAGATCTTTATCGGTCAGACCGCATAACAACATACGTTGTTCCCTTTGTCATCGGTATGTTACTTGCCCGAGATTCGATCGTCGGTATCCAATACCTAGTTCAATCTCGTTACCGGCAAGTCTCTTTACTCGTTCCGTAATACATCATCTCGCAACTAACTCATTAGTTACAATGCTTGCAAGGCTTAAGTGATGTGCATTACCGAGAGGGCCCAGAGATACCTCTCCGACATTCGGAGTGACAAATCCTAATCTCGAAATACGCCAACCCAACAAGTACCATCGGAGACACCTGTAGAGCACCTTTATAATCACCCAGTTACGTTGTGACGTTTGGTAGCACACAAAGTGTTCCTCCGGTAAACGGGAGTTGCATAATCTCATAGTCATAGGAACATGTATAAGTCATGAAGAAAGCAATAGCAACATACTAAACGATCGGGTGCTAAGCTAACTGAATGGGTCATGTCAATCAGATCATTCAACTAATGATGTGATCCCGTTAATCAAATAACAACTCTTTGTCCATGGTTAGGAAACATAACCATCTTTGATTAACAAGCTAGTCAAGTAGAGGCATACTAGTGACACTCTGTTTGTCTATATATTCACACATGTATTATGTTTCCGGTTAATACAATTCTAGCATGAATAATAAACATTTATCATGATATAAGGAAATAAATAATAACTTTATTATTGCCTCTAGGGCATATTTCCTTCACAACATACGTAATTCCCTTTGTCCATAGGTATGTTACTTGCCCGAGATTCGATCGTCGGTATCTTCATACCTAGTTCAATCTCGTTACCGGCTAGTCTCTTTACTCGTTCCGTAATACATCATATTGCAACTAACTCCTTAGTCACTTTGCTTGCAAGCTTCTTATGATGTGTATTACAGAGAGGGCCCAGAGATACCTCTCCGATACACGCAGTGATAAATCCCAATCTTGATCAATGCCAACTAAACAGACACCTTTGGTGATACCTATAGAGCATCTTTATAATCACCCAATTATGTTGTGACATTTGATAGCACACAAGGCATACCTTCGATATTCGGGAGTTGCATTATCCCATAGTCGAAGGAATATGTATTTTGACTTTAAGAAAGCATCAATAAACTTGAACAATCATATGCTAAGCTAACGGATGGTTCTTGTCCATCACATCATTCTCCTAATGATGTGATCCCGTTATCAAATGACAACTCATGTCTATGGTTAGGAAACCTTAACCATCTTTTGATCAACGAGCTAGTCTAGTAGAGGCTCACTAGGGACACGCTATTTGTTTATGTATCCACACATGTATTTAAGTTTTCAGTCAATACAATTCTAGCATGAATAATAAACCTTTATCATGATTAAGGAAATATAATAATAACCATTTTATTATTGCCTCTGGGGCATATTTCAATCAGTCTCCCACTTGCACTAGAGTCAATAATCTAGTTCACATCTCCATGTGATTAACACCCATAGTTCACATCGCCATGTGACGAACAGCCAAAGAGTTTACTAGAGTCAATAATCTAGTTCACATCGCCATGTGATTAACACCCAAAGAGTATCAATGTGTGATCATGTTTTGCTTGTGAGATAAGTTTAGTCAACGAGTCTGGCACATTCAGATCTGTATGTATTTTGCAAATTTCTATGTCTACAATGCTCTGCATGGAGATATTCTAGCTAATTGCTCCCACTTTCAATATGTATCCAGATAAAGACTCAGAGTCAGCCGAGTCGGTGTCAATGCTTGCATCGACGTAACCCTTTACGATGAACTCCTTATCACCTCCATAACCGAGAAATATCTCCTTAGTCCTTCTTAATTAACTAAGGATAATTCTGACCGATGTGTAGTGATCTACTCCTGGATCACTATTGTACCCCCTTGCCAAACTCATGGCAAGGTATACAATACATCTGACATAGCATGGCAAACATTATAGAACCTATGGCCGGGGCATAGGGAATAACTTTCATTCTATCTCTATCTTCTGTCGTGGTCGGGTTTTGAGTCTTATTCAACTTCACACCTTGTAACACAGGCAAGAACCCTTTCTTTGACTGATCCATTTTGAACTTCTTCAAAACTTTGTCAAGGTATGTGCTTTGTGAAAGTCCTATTAAGCATCTCGATCTATCCCTATAGATCTTTATGCCCAATATATAAGTGATGTCTACTACACAACCTTCTTCTTGTAGACGTTGTTGGGCCTGCAAGTGCACAGGTTTGTAGGACAGTAGCAAATTTCCCTCAAGTGGATGACCTAAGGTTTATCAATCCGTGGGAGGCGTAGGATGAAAATGGTCTCTCTCAAGCAACCCTGCAACCAAATAACAAAGAGTCTCTTGTGTCCCCAAGACACCCAATACAATGGTGAATTGTATAGGTGCACTAGTTTAGCGAAGAGATGGTGATACGAGTGCAATATAGATAATAGATATAGGTTTTTGTAATCTGAAATAATAAAAATAGCAAGGTAACTAATGATAAAAATGAGCACAAACGGTATTGCAATGATAGGAAACAAGGCATAGGGTTCATACTTTTACTAGTGCAAGTTCTCTCAACAATAATAACATAGATAGATCATATAACAATCCGTCAACATGCAACAAAGAGTCACTCCAAAGCCACTAATAGCGGAGAACAAACGAAGAGATTATGGTAGGGTACAAAACCACCTCAAAGTTATTCTTTCGGATCAATCTATTCAAGAGTTCGTACTAGAATAACACCTTAAGACACAAATCAACCAAAACCCTAATGTCACCTAGATACTCCATTGTCACCTCGAGTATCTGTGGGCATGATTATACGACATGCATCACACAATCTCAGATTCATCTCTTCAACCAACACAAAAGTACTTCAAAGAGTGCCCCAAAGTTTCTACCGGAGAGTCAAGAAAACGTGTGCCAACCCCTATGCATAGGTTCATGGGCGGAACCCGCAAAATGGTCACCAAAACATACATCAAGTGGCACGTGATATCCCATTGTCACCACAGATAAACACGACAAGACATACATCAAGTGTTCTCAAATAAAGACTCAATCCGATAAGATAACTTCAAGAGGGAAACTCAATTCGTCACAAGAGAATAGAGGGGGAGAAACATCATAAGATCCAACTATAATAGCAAAGCTCGTGATACATCAAGATTGTGCCATAGAGATAACACGAGAGAGAGAGAGAGATCAAACACATAGCTACTGGTACATACCCTCAGCCCCGAGGGTGAACTACTCCCCTCCTTGTCATGGGGAGCGCCGGGATGATGAAGATGGCCACCAGTGATGGGTTCCCCCTCCGGCAGGGTGCCGGAATGGGCTCCCAAGAGGTTTTTGGTGGCTACAGAGGCTTGCGGCAGCGGAACTCCCGATCTATCTTGATATTTGATGTTTTTAGGGTACGTAGGCTGATATAGGCGAAAGAAGTCGGTCGGGGGAGCCTCGAGGGGCCCACGAGAGGGTAGGGCACGCCCGGGGAGGTGGGCGCCCCCTATCTCGTGGCCTCCTCGAGGATCTTCTAACGTGAACTCCAAGTCTCCTGGATCATATTCTTCCAAAAAATCATGCTGCCGAAGGTTTCATTCTGTTTGGACTCCGTTTGATATTCCTTTTCTTCGAAATACTGAAACATGCAATAAAACAGCAATATGGGCTGGGCCTCCGATTAATAGGTTAGTCCCAAAAATGATATAAATGTGTAAAATAAAGCCCATAAACATCCCAAAGGGGTAATATAATAGCATGGAACAATCAAAAATTATAGATACGTTGGAGACGTATCAAGCATCCCCAAGCTTAATTCCTGCTCGTCCTCGAGTAGGTAAATGATAAAAACAGAATTTTTGATGTGGAATGCTACCTAGCATAATTCTCAATGTAATTTTCTTCATTGTGGCATGAATGTTCAGATCCAAATGATACAAAATAAAAGTTCATATTAACATGAAAATGGTGATACTTCAAGCATACTAATCAAAGTAATCATGTCTTCTCAAAATAACATGGCCAAAGAAAGTTATCCCTACAAAATCATATAGTCTGGCTGTTGCTCTATCTTCATCACACAAAGTATTTAATCATGCACAACCCCGATGACAAGTCAAGCAATTGTTTCATACTTTAGTAATCTCAAACCTTTTCAACTTTCACGCAATACATGAGCGCAAGCGATGGACATAGCACTATATGTGGAATAGAATGGTGGTTGTGGAGAAGACAAAAAGGAGAAGATAGTCTCACATCAACTAGGCGTATCAACGGGCTATGGAGATGCCCATTAATAGATATCAATGTGAGCGAGTAGGGATTGCCATGCAACGGATGCACTAGAGCTATAAATATATGAAAGCTCAACAAAAGAAACTAAGTGGGTGTGCATCCAACTTGCTTGCTCACGAAGACCTAGGGCATTTTGAGGAAGCCCATCATTAGAATATACAAGCCAAGTTCTATAATGAAAAATTCCCACTAGTATATGAAAGTGACAACATATGAGACTCTCTATCATGAAGATCATGGTGCTACTTTGAAGCACAAGTGTGGAAAAAGAGATAGTAGCATTGTCCCTTCTCTCTTTTTCTCTCATTTTATTATTTTTTTCCTTTTCCTTTTTCTTTTTCTTTTTCTTTTCTTTTTTCCTTTTTCCCTTTTTTTCTTTTGACCTTTATTTTTTTGGCCTCTCTTATCTTTTTTTTCTTTTTGTAAAGTCTGAAGTCTCATTCCGACTTGTGGGGGAATCATAGTCTCCATCATCCTTTCCTCACTGGGACAATGCTCTAATAATGAAGATCATCACACTTTTATTGATTTACAACTCAAAGCTAGAACAAGATATGACTCTATATGAATGCCTCCGGCGGTGTACCGGGATATGCAATGAATCAAGAGCGACATGTATGAAAATTATGAAGGTGGCCTTGCCACAAATACAATGTCAACTACATGATCATGCAAAGAGCAATATGACAAAAGTAATGCGTGTCATATGAACGGAACGGTGGAAAGTTGCATGGCAATATATCTCGGAATGGCTATGGAAATGCCATAATAGGTAGGTATGGTGGCTGTTTTGAGGAAGGTATATGGTGGGTGTATGGTACCAGCGAAAGTTGCGTGGCACAAGAGAGGCTAGCAATGGTGGAAGGGTGAGGTGCGTATAATCCATGGACACAACATTAGTCAAAAGAACTCATGTACTTGTTGCAAAAATCTAGAAGTCATCAAAAACAAAAGCACTAAGCGCATGCTCCTAGGGGGATAGATTGGTAGGAAAAGACCATCGCTCGTCCCCGATCGCCACTCATAAGGAAGACATTCAATAAATAAAACTGTGCTCCAACTTCATCACAAAGCGGTTCACCATACGTGCATGCTACGGGAATCACAACCCTCAACACAAGTACTTTTCATAATCACCTCAACTAGCATGACTTTAATATCACTACCTCCATATCTCAAAACAATTATCAAGCATCATATTGATCATAGCATCCAATTCTTTTCTATGATAGTTTTTATTATACCCAACTTGGATGCTCATCATTCTAGGACCAACTTTGTAACCATAGCAAATACCATGCTGTTCTAAAAGACTCTCAAAATAATATAAGTGAAGCATGAGAGACTAGCAGTTTCTACAAAGTATAACCACTGTCGTGCTCTAAAAGATATAAGTGATGCACTAGAGGAAATGACAAACTACTCCGAAAGATATAAGTGAAGATCAATGAGTAATCGAATAATTGTGCAACTATGTGAAGACTCTCTAACATTAAGGAATTTAAGATCTTGGTATTGTATTCAAACAGCAAGCAAAACAAAATAAAATGACATTGCAAGGATAGTACAACTCATGTGAAGAAGCAAAAACTTAGGCTCAACCGATACTAACCGATAGTTGTTGAAGAAGAAAGGTGGGATGCCTAACGGGGCATCCCCAAGCTTAGATGCTTGAGACTTCTTGAAATATTATCTTGGGGTGCCTTGGGCATCCCCAAGCTTGAACTTTTGTGTCTCCTTAGTTCCTCTCATATCATGGTTTCTCTTTTTATCAAAAGCTTCATCCACACCAAACTCAACAAGAACTCGTGAGATAGGTTAGTATAAACCAACGCAAAACCTTATAATTTTCTATTGTAACAAATCACTAAAACTATTATTCCACATTGCATACTAAATTCCTCTGCATATTTAATACTCCTATCCTCAAATAGAATCATTAAACAATCAAACATATGCAAACAATGCAAACATAACAGCAATCTGTCAAAACAGTACAGTCTGTAAGGAATGCAAGATTCATCATACTTCCCTAACTCCAAAAATTATGAGAAAAATACGCTGTAGGATCATGTCTACATAGTTCTCGAACCCGTAGGGTCCACACGCTTAAAGTTCAATGACAATTGGTATTATGAGTATTTGTATTTTGATGTACCGAAGGTAGTTCAGAGTCCCGGATATGATCACAGACACGACGAGGAGTCTCGAAATGGTTGAGACATAAAGATCGATATATTGGATGACTATGTTCGGACACCGGAAGTGTTTCGGGAGGTTTCAGACATATACCGGAGTACCGGGGGGTTACTGGAACCCCCCGGGGGGTTTATTGGGCCTCATGGCCCTAGTGGAGAAGAGGAGGGGCAGCCAGGGCAAGCCGCGCGCCCCCTCCCCCTCTAGTCCAAATTAGACAAGGAGGGGGGGGGGGGCGGCGCCCCCCCTTTCCTTCCTCTCTTCTCTCCCTTCCTTCCCCTATCCTACTCCAACAAGGAAAGGAGGAGTCCTACTCCCGGTGGGAGTAGGACTTCCCCCTTGGCGCGCCCTCCTCCTTGGCCGGCCGCCTCCCCCCTTACTCCTTTATATACGGGGGTAGGGGGCACCTATAGACACAACAATTGATCATTGATCTCTTAGCCATGTGTGGTGCCCCCCTCCACCATATTCCACCTTGGTAATATCGTAGTGGTGCTTAGGCAAAACCCTGCGTCGGTAGCATCATCAACGCCGTCATCATGCTGTCGTGCTGACGAAACTCTCCTGCAAAGCTCTGCTGGATCGGAGTTCGTGGGACGTCATTGAGCTGAATGTGTGCTGAACTTGGAGGTGCCGTGCATTTGGTACTTGATCGGTCGGATCGTGAAGACGTACGACTGCATCAACCGTGTTGTGCTAATGCTTCTGCTTTCGGTCTACGAGGGTACGTGGACAACACTCTCCCTCTCGTTGCTATGCATCACCATGATCTTGCATGTGCGTAGGATTTTTTTTTTGAAATTACTACGTTCCCCAACAGTGGCATCCGAGCCAGGTTTTATGCGTAGATGTTATATGCACGAGTAGAACACAAGTGAGTTGTGGGCGATACAAGTCGTACTGCTTACCATCATGTCATACTTTGGTTCGGCGGTATTGTTGGATGAAGCGGCCCGGACCGACATTAGGCGTACGCTTACGCGAGACTGGTTCTACCAGCGTGCTTTGCACATAGGTGGCTGGCGGGTGTCAGTTTCTCCAACTTTAGTTGAACCGAGTGTGGCTATGCCCGGTCCTTGAGAAGGTTAAAACAACACTAACTTGACGAACTATCGTTGTGGTTTTGATGCGTAGGTAAAAACGGTTCTTGCTCAGCCCGTAGCAGCCACGTAAAACTTGCAACAACAAAGTAGAGGACGTCTAACTTGTTTTTACAGGGCATGTTGTGATGTGATATGGTCAAGACATGATGCTAAATTTTATTGTATGAGATGATCATGTTTTGTAACAGAGTTATCGACAACTGGCAGGAGCCATATGGTTGTCGTTTTATTGTATGCAATGCAATCACCCTGTAATTGCTTTACTTTATCACTAAGCGGTAGCGATAGTCGTAGAAGCAATAGTTGGCGAGACGACAACGATGCTACGATGGAGATCAAGGTGTCGTGCCGGTGACGATGGTGATCATGACGGTGCTTCAGAGATGGAGATCACAAGCACAAGATGATGATGGCCATATCATATCACTTATATTGATTGCATGTGATGTTTATCCTTTATGCATCTTATTTTGCTTTGATTGACTGTATCATTATAAGATGATCTCTCACTAACTTTCAAGGTAAAAGTGTTCTCCTTGAGTATGCAGTGTTGCCAAAGTTCGTCGTGCCGAGACACCACGTGATGATCGGGTGTGATAAGCTCTACGTCCATCTACAACGGGTGCAAGCCAGTTTTGCACATGCAGAATACTTGGGTTAAACTTGACGAGCCTAGCATATGCAGATATGGCCTCAGAACACTAAGACCGAAAGGTCGAGCGTGAATCATATAGTAGATATGATCAACATAGTGATGTTCACCACTGAAAACTACTCCATTTCACATGATGATCGGTTATGGTTTAGTTGATTTGGATCACGTGATCACTTAGATGATTAGAGAGATATCTATCTAAGTGGGAGTTCTTAAGTAATATGATTAATTGAACTTGAATTTATCATGAACTTAGTACCTAATAGTATTTTGCTTGTCTATGTTGTTGTAGATAGATGGTCCGTGTTGTTGTTCCGTCGAATTTTAATGCGTTCCTTGAGAAAGCAAAGTTGAAAGATGATGGTAGCAATTACATAGACTGGGTCCGTAACTTGAGGATTATCCTCATTGCTGCACAGAAGAATTACGTCCTGGAAGCACCGCTAGGTGCCAGGCCTGCTGCAGATGCAACTGACGACGTTAAGAACGTCTGGCAGAGCAAAGCTGATGACTACTCGATAGTTCAGTGTGCCATGCTTTATGGCTTAGAACCGAGACTTCAACGACATTTTGAACATCATGGAGCATATGAGATGTTCCTGGAGTTGAAGTAAATATTGCAAGCAAATGCTCGGATTGAGAGATATGAAGTCTCCAATAAGTTCTACAGCTGCAAGATGGAGGAGAATAGTTCTGTCAGTGAACATATACTCAAAATGTCTGGGTATAACAATCACTTGATTCAACTGGGAGTTAATCTTCCGGATGATAGTGTCATTGACAGAAATCTTCAATCACTGCCACCAAGCTACAAGAGCTTCGTGATGAACTATAATATGCAAGGGATGAACAAGACAATTCCCGAGCTCTTCGCAATGCTAAAGGCTGCGGAGGTAGAAATCAAAAAGGAGCATCAAGTGTTGATGGTCAACAAGACCACCAGTTTCAAGAAAAAGGGTAAAGGGAAGAAGAAGGGGAACTTCAAGAAGAACGGCAAACAAGTTGCTGCTCAAGAGAAGAAACCCAAGTCTGGACCTAAGCCTGAGACTAAGTGCTTCTACTGCAAGCAGACTGGTCACTGGAAGCGGAGCTGCCCCAAGTATTTGGCGGATAAGAAGGATGGCAAGGTGAACAAAGGTATATGTGATATACATGTTATTGATGTGTACCTTACCAGAGCTCGCAGTAGCACCTGGGTATTTGATACTGGTTCTGTTGCTAATATTTGCAACTCGAAACAGGGACTACAGATTAAGCGAAGACTGGCTAAGGAGAAGGTGACGATGCGCATGGGAAATGGTTCCGAAGTCGATGTGATCGCCGTCGGCTCGCTACCTCTACATCTACCTTCGGGATTAGTTTTAGACCTGGATAATTGTTATTTGGTGCCAGCGTTGAGCATGAACATTATATCTGGATCTTATTTAATGTGAGACGGTTATTCATTTAAATCTGAGAATAATGGTTGTTCTATTTATATGAGTAATATCTCTTATTGTCATGCACCCTTAAAGAGTGGTCTATTTTTATTGAATCTCGATAGTAGTGATACACATATTCATAATGTTGAAGCCAAAAGATGCAGAGTTGATAATGATAGTGCAACTTATTTGTGGCACTGCCGTTTGGGTCATATTGGTGTAAAGCACATGAAGAAACTCCATACTGATGGACTTTTGGAATCACTTGATTATGAATCACTTGGTACTTGTGAACCATGCCTCATGGGCAAGATGACTAAAACGCCGTTCTCCAGAACTATGGAGCGAGCAACAGATTTGTTGGAAATCATACATACTAATGTATGTGGTCAGATGAATACTGAGGCTCGCGGTGGGTATCGTTATTTTCTCACCTTCACAGATGATTTGAGCAGATATGGGTATATCTACTTAATGAAACATAAGTCTGGAATATTTGAAAAGTTCAAAGAATTTCAGAGTGAAGTGGAAAATCATCGTAACAAGAAAATAAATTTTCTATGATCTGATCATGGAGGAGAATATTTGAGTTACAAGTTTGGTCTACATTTGAAACAATGCGGAATAGTTTCGCAACTCACGCCACCCGGAACACCACAACGTAATGGTGTGTTCGAACGTCGTAATCGTACTTTACTAGATATGGTGCGATCTATGATGTCTCTTACTGATTTATCGCTATCGTTTTGGGGTTATGCTTTAGAGACGGCTGCATTCACGTTAAATAGGGCACCATCAAAATCCGTTGAGACAACGCCTTATGAACTATGGTTTGGCAAGAAACCAAAGTTGTCGTTTCTTAAAGTTTGGGGCTGCGATGCTTACGTGAAAAAGCTTCAACCTGATAAGCTCGAACCCAAATCGGAGAAATGTGTCTTCATAGGATACCCAAAGGAAACTGTTGGGTACACCTTCTATCACATATCCGAAGGCAAGACATTCGTTGCTAAAAATGGATCCTTTCTAGAGAAGGAGTTTCTCTCAAAAGAAGTGAGTGGGGGGAAAGTAGAACTTGATGAGATAATTGTACCTGCTCCCTTATTGGAAAGTAGTTCATCACAGAAACCGGTTCCTGTGACGCCTACACCAATTAGTGAGGAAGCTAATGATATTGATCATGAAACTTTAGATCAACTTACTACCGAACCTCGTAGGTCAACCAGAGTAAGATCCTCACCAGAGTGGTACGATAATCCTATTCTGGAGGTCATGTTACTTGACCATGGCAAACCTACAAACTATGAGGAAGCGATGATGAGCCCAGATTCCGCATAATGGCTTGAGGCCATGAAATCTGAGATGGGATCCATGTATGAGAACAAAGTGTGGACTTTGTTTGACTTGCCTGATGATTGGCAAGCCATCGAGAATAAATGGATCTTCAAGAAGAAGACTGACGCTGATGGTAATGTTACTGTCTACAAAGCCCGACTTGTTGCGAAAGGTTTTCGACAAGTTCAAGGGGTTGACTACGATGAGACTTTTTCACCCGTAGCGATGCTTAAGTCTGTCCGAATCATGTTAGAAATTGCCGCATTTTATGATTACGAAATTTGGCAAATGGATCTCAAAACTGCATTCCTGAATGGATTTCTAGAAGAAGAGTTGTATATGATGCAACCAGAAGGTTTTGTCGATCCAAAAGGTGCTAACAAAGTGTGCAAGCTCCAGCGATCCATTTATGGACTGGTGCAAGCCTCTCAGAGTTGGAATAAACGCTTTGATAGTGTGATCAAAGCATATGGTTTTATACAGACTTTTGGAGAAGCCTGTATTTAGAAGAAAGTGAGTGGGAGCTCTGTAGCATTTCTAATATTATATGTGGACGACATATATTTGATTGGAAATGATATAAAATTTCTAGATAGCATAAAAGGATACTTGAATAAAAGTTTTTCAATGAAAGACCTCGGTGAAGCTGCTTATATATTGGGCATCAAGATCTATAGAGATAGATCAAGACGCTTAATTGGACTTTCACAAAGTAGAAATTTTGGAAGATGTTTTCTTCCCCCATTAAGTCCGAGCCATAGAGTAAGAGTGAGATGAGTTTTCCAAATTCATCATAGACTTTCCCTATGGCTTGATAGAAGTAAGCAGCAAAGAGTCGTAACTTCAAGAAAAAACGGACAGGGCCGACAGATTTACCTGATGTAAAGAAGATCCTAAAAGTCTCTGATTAGTCGACTCTCTCCATTTAACACTTTCCTCTCTCTCATTTTTTCCACTGACTCAATTCTAGTTTATTAGGTTCTTGTTTAAAAGAATGAAAAAAGTTCAATAGAACTAAGAACAAATAAAAAATAGCATAGAGGATCAAGGCCATTACCAAAAGTTCCTCCCAAGGATCCTATATCCTATTGGGTATCTGTTCCCCGCCTTTTTCCGCTAGGATCGGAAATCTTATATTTTCCATATCCATATACCATTGAATCCTTGGGGTTCCAGAATCCGCCTATTTTACTAGTCTTCGAAAACGGAAAACCCTGAACCAAGAAGAGTTGGATATGTTATGTAGGGTATGTTTTTTTATTAATTTTATTTTGAGCTCTCAAAATATCAATATATACATATACAATATCTACATAATGTCTCTCTCTCTATCTCTATATATTATATATATAATATGTACATTATGCAGTGAACCCATAATGGGAAATCCAAGTGGCTAATTTTTGAATTAAATAAAAAGCCTTTTTAACTCGGTGGTAGAGTAATGCCATGGTAAGGCATAAGTCATCGGTTCAAATCCGATAAAGGGCTTTTCAAATTAGTGGTAGAGTAATCTCGTGCTAAGACGTAAGTCGTTGGTTCGAATCTGATAGAGTACTTTTCTACTAAATTGATTCACTTTTTTTCTTTGTTTCTGAAACTTTCTTTATATTTTTAGAGAATTTTATGACTTAGTGCGGGATGGATGCATTTTTGGTCTGGACACTAAATGAAGCACGGAGACTTAATCTATAACGATCAACTAAAAAAAATCCTAGATGAAAACATAACAGAAAAGTTGGAAAAACTCTTTGCTTTGGATCTATTTATACTTTTCGAGTATATTGACAATTCCAAAAAACTTTTGAAAAAGTTCAAAATGGATCAAGCAAAGAAAGGGTTCTTGCCTGTAATACAAGGTGTGAAGTTGAGTCAGACTCAATGCCCAACCACTGCAGAAGATAGAGAGAAAATGAAAGATGTTCCCTATGCTTCAGCCATAGGCTCTATCATGTATGCAATGCTGTGTACCAGACCTGATGTGTGCCTTGCTATTAGTTTAGCAGGGAGGTACCAAAGTAATCCAGGAGTGGATCACTGGACAGCGGTCAAGAACATCCTGAAATACCTGAAAAGGATAAGGATATGTTTCTCGTTTACGGAGGTGACAAAGAGCTAGTCGTAGATGGTTACGTCGATGCAAGCTTTGACACTGATCCGGACGATTCTAAATCACAAACCGGATACGTGTTTATATTGAATGGTGGAGCTGTCAGTTGGTGCAGTTCTAAACAAAGCATCGTGGCGGGATCTATGTGTGAAGCGGAGTACATAGCTGCTTCAGAAGCAGCAAATGAAGGAGTCTGGAAGAAGGAGTTCATATCCGATTTAGGTGTCATACCTAGTGCATTGGGTCCAATGAAAATCTTTTGTGACAATACTGGTGCAATTGCCTTGGCAAAGGAATCCAGATTTCACAAGAGAACCAAGCACATCAAGGGATGCTTCAATTCCATCCAGGACCAAGTCCAGGTGGGAGACATAGAGATTTACAAGATACGTACAGATCTGAATGTTGCAGACCCGTTGACTAAGCCTCTTCCACGAGCAAAACATGATCAACACCAAGGCTCCATGGGTGTTAGAATCATTACTGTGTAATCTAGATTATTGACTCTAGTGCAAGTGGGAGACTGAAGGAAATATGCCCTAGAGGCAATAATAAAGTTATTATTTATTTCCTTATATCATGATAAATGTTTATTATTCATGCTAGAATTGTATTAACCGGAAAAAACATAATAGATGTGTGAATACATAGACAAACATAGTGTCACTAGTATGCCTCTACTTGACTAGCTCATTGGTCAAAGATGGTTGAGTTTCCTAACCATAGATATGAGTTATCATCTGATCAATGGGATCACATCATTAGAAGAATGATGTGATTGACTTGACCCATTTCATCAGCTTAGCACTTGATCATTTAGTATATTGCTATTGCTTTCTTCATGACTTATACAAGTTCCTATGACTATGAGATTATTATGTAACTCCCGCTTACCGGAGGAACACTTTGTGTGCTACCAAATGTCACAACATAACTGGGTGATTATAATGGTGCTCTACAGGTGTCTCCGAAGGTACTTGTTGAGTTGACGTATTTCGAGATTAGGATTTGTCACTCCGATTGTCGGAGAGGTATCTCTGGCCCTCTCGGTAATTCACATCACTATAAGCCTTGCAATCAATGTAGCTAATGAGTTAGTTGCGGGATGATGCATTACATAACGAGTAAAGAGACTTGCCAGTAACGAGATTGAACTAGGTATTGAGATACCAATGATCGAATCTCGGGTAAGTAACATACAATTGACAAAGGGAACAACGTATGTAGTTATGCGGTTTGACCGATAAAGATCTTCGTAGAATATGTGGGAACCAATATGAGCATCCAGGTTCTGCTATTGGTTATTGACCGGAAACATGTCTCAGTCATGTCTACATAGTTCTCGAACCCGTAGGGTCCGCACGCTTAAAGTTCGGTGACGATCGATATTATGAGTTTTTGTATTTTGATGTACCGAAGGTAATTCAGAGTCCCAGATATGATCACAGACATGACGAGGAGTCTCTAAATGGTTGAGATGTAAAGATCGATATATTGGATGACTATGTTCGGACACCGGAAGTGTTTCGGACATATACCGGAGTACCGGGGGGTTACTGGAACCCCCCGGGGGTTTATTGGGCCTCATGGGCCCTAGTGGAGAAGAGGAGGGGCGGCCAGGGCAGGCCGCGCGCCCCTCCCCATCTATTCCGAATTGGACAAGGAGGGGTGGCGGCGCCCCCCCTTTCCTTCCTCTCCTCTCTCCCTTCCTTCCCCTCTCCTGCTCCAACAAGGAAAGGAGGAGTCCTACTCCCGATGGGAGTAGGACTCCCCCCTTGGCGCGCCCTCCTCCTTGGCCGGCCGCCTTCCCCCTTGCTCCTTTATATACGGGGGCAGGGGGCACCTCTAGACACAACAATTGATCATTGGTCTCTTAGCCGTGTGCGGTGCCCCCCTCCACCATATTCCACCTCGGTAATATCGTAGCGGTGCTTAGGCGAAGCCCTGCGTCGGTAGCATCATCAACACCGTCATCATGCCGTCGTGCTGACAGAACTCTCCTGCAGAGCTCTGCTGGATTGGAGTTCATGGGATGTCATCGAGCTGAACGTGTGCTGAACTCGGAGGTGCCGTACATTTGGTACTTGATTGGTCGGATCCTGAAGACGTATGACTACATCAACCACGTTGTGCTAACGCTTCCGCTTTCGGTCTACGAGGGTACGTGGACAACACTCTCCCCTCTCATTGCTATGCATCACCATGATCTTGCGTGTGTGTAGGAATTTTTTTGAAATTACTATGTTCCCGAACAATGTCCTCCTCTTCATTTATGTCATAATCATCTTCGGACGAGGAATCATCCCATGTAGAGGATTCAAATGAGCCCATCTACAACACAATAATTTTCATTACAAACTACTCCGATGCTGCAACACCAAAACTAAGATTTTTTTTACCTTTGAGACTTTTTTATGTAGGGTAGAACCCTAGATGCACGATCTTTCACTAAATGGAGGGGATCCCGCGAAGAACACGAAGAACACGAGGGGAAACACGAGGGGAAACAAGAGGAACATTCAAGAACAAGTCCAATTACACATCCACTAGACAATCAAACACACAAGATCCACAAGGTACATGAATAACAAATGGAAAGATACAAGGTAAAGTTCATATCCAAGAGGAGGTCTTGATGGTATCCTACACGGATCTTCACGTGAGGGGGTCTTAATGATATCTCGCAGGATCTTCTCCAAGATGGAGATCTTGGCCTCTAATGGAGTAGTCTCTCTCTCTCAAGAGAAGAGTAGGAGAAAATCTCACATACAAATGAGCTATTACTTTGCTGAGGAGGAGTATATATAGTCTAAGGGGTGAAGGGGTACATGGTCCTCGGCCCAGATGCACTGCACACAGGAAGGGGGCCCGATTGTCCGGGCGTCGAGTCGGATGTCCGGGGCTTCGCGACGGGACGGATGTCCGGGCTGGGTGGACGGATGTCCAGGCTAGCGTGAATGCGTTCTGTGAAGGATGCTGGATTTCCGGGCTGGGGACGGCAGATGTCCGGGGCCTGGGGGCCGAATGTCCGGGCCCTGTAGCACTTTGGTTGCTGGGTTGTTGTTGTTGTTGACATCTCCAGGGGCCGGATGTCCGGGACCTAGGAACCTTCTCGGGTTCCTCTTCCGTCGTCGCTTCCATGCTTCCCTCGCGGATGGTGTAGTTGTTCCTTGGTGCTTGCACTCCTCGTCATCATCCGTGAAGCTCCGACAATACCTATGCATGCACACGGCAGAAGTGTCAAGTAGTATACCATCCTCGAAGGGGTCAAGTGAGCACGTGTAAAGGAGATGATTCACCTTTGTGTATGTGAAGTACATGTCGCACGTGTCACTCGCCGAACGGACTCTTGACATGGTGATGTCCATAGGATGCTCTGCATCATCTCCCCTCCCTTGGGAAAGATCTGACCTCGGATCAAAAACCAAATCACCATGGGAAAGAGATGGCTTCGCCGTGTAGAAGTGGACGTTCACCAAGTACTCGTCATCTTCAAGCTTGAAATGGGCACTCCCCAATGTCGCACCGTCTTGTGATTCCTTTAAAAGAAACAAGAACAACAAACACTTGGAAAAAAATGTGGTTAGCATTAGTGCAAAACCAAGCATTCAAGAGGTGATTCACCAAACAAGTGTTGTCATCAAGCATAGCATAGGGTGTGACAAAGGATTGTGACATGGCATGTAAGCACATCAATCGAGCACAAGCAAAGATATCATGGGGACAAGCATGTAAATGTGAGGTAGAGATTCTAACATGTTTGACAAGAGCACAAGCATCTACCTCAATATCATAGCAAACATGCATAAAGCGCTCGACAAATGGTCGATGGTAGGCATAGGAATCATTTACAACACCAAATAAGATGAGATGTCTAAACACATGGGTCAAGTGGAAGACAATCCAATCATAACGTGCATAGGGTGTAGTGAATATAGTCTGGCACTCAACACAATAGAAAGAGCAATTGTTCATCATATGTGAGGCAATAAAGTGACTCATGTGACAAGCAAAGGGACATGGCATATGTGAATAAATTAAATTGGTGCAACCAACAATATGATAGTAGCAAGTAGTCCAAGAATTGGATGCAACACACAAGGTATATATGTCATGAAGCATGGAAATGTGGTAATAGTGGGTGAAAGCAATATCTTGAACATGCATGCAAATGGTTCAAGCAACACATGAAGTATGATCCACAATATCCAAGCTCAAGAAGGATGTCACCTTGTGAAAGTGCGTTATATCGACTAGAGAGGGGTGAATAGGCGATTTTTATGAATTCTTCACTGAGGAATTTGCTGGTGAGGAAATTCCTTAGCGAAGAACTACTTGCAGCGGAATAAGTACTCAGAAGTAAATATAACAGGATACAAACATAGTCATCATGTTGAAATGAGGACTAGCACAGAGTACAGAAAGCATAAACACAGGATAACAAGATGAAGACAAACAGACTGAAGAAATTGAACTGAGGAATTTGTGGAAGTCTTCCGTCAAAGTCTTCAAGCACAGATATGAACAACATTCAACACAATAATGAGGAAATGAATGAGTTGAGGAAATAGAACCAGTCAGTTGGTGAAGACAATGATTTGGTAGACCAGTACCAACTGCTGTCTCAGTTGTACGTCTGGTTGGAGCGGCTGAGTATTTAAACTCGAGGACACATAGTCCCGGACACCCAGTCTCTGAGCCGCAACTCAGGACACCCAGTCCTCACCGTATTCTCCTTGAACTAAGACCACGCAGGCCTCGTCCAATCACTCGTGGTAAGTCTTCAGGTGACTTCCAAACCTTCACAGACTTGGTCACTCGGCGATCCACAATTCCTCTTGGATGCTCTAGACCTTGACGCCTAACCGTCTGGAAGAAGCACAGTCTTCAAAGGTAACAAGCGTCGGATCCACGCAGGATCAATTTCTTCAGTGATGCTCAATCACTTTGGGTTTGTGCGGGTTTGGTTTTGGGATTTTCCTCACTTGATGATTTTCGCTCAAAGTCCTCGGAGGATGGGTTGCTCTCAGATGACAAGTGTCAAGTTCTCTCGGAGCAGCCAACCAACTAGTGGTTGTAGGGGGCGGCTATTTATAGCCTAGGGAGCAGCCCGACATGATAAGACATAAATGCCCTTCAATGATATGACCATTAGGTGGATAAGATATTATGGACAGCCGGCGCGCAGCACAGCAACGGTCGGAAATTTGACTCTCAAATTCCTCAGGGCTATCATGTTCCTCACTATGTAGGCAATTCGCACTGGCGAATTCCTAACTCCTCAGTCAGAGCAAAGTCCTCAGTGACCAGAAGAACTGCGTCTCTGTCACTGAAGAAATTGACTGAACTGTATGAGATTTCCAATGGCTTCACTCGAAGGGATTGGTAGGTGTAGGATTTTGAGTTGAGCATCACATGGAAATTTTTCCTTAGTATTTCCTCGACCCCCTTTAATAGTACGGTGTTTCCTATGACTCAAGAAAGAGAAAATGAAACTACAAAAACAAAAGTCTTCACGCTTCATGTTCCTCAAGTAAATACCAAGTCTTCAAGGTCACACCATTTTCTTCACTTTCAAAGTCTTCAGAAAGTCTTCAGAATATCAAAGTCTTCAGTTGAAGAACTTCATTTTTAGGGGTCGACTTTCTCTGTAAATATCAAACTCCTCATAGACTTATAGACCTGTGTACACTCACAAACCATCAGTTACTTAACCTATAAGTCTTCAATACACCAAAATCACTAAGGGGCACTAGATGCACTTACAATCTCCCCCTTTTTGGTGATTGATGACAACATAGGTTAAGTTTTCAACGGGGATAAACATATGAAATGTAAATACTGATATTGAGGAATTTGATTGCAAGATATAGAAGAAATCCCCCTGAATATGTTCATAGTGAGGAATTTGCTTTTGAGGCAATGCACATTTGAAGAATCGAATCATGGATATCTCCCCCTATATCTTGTAATTCATACACGCATTTGATATATAATATGAAGAATTTGAAATGCATGATGAAATATGGTGCCTGATGAGATTCAGCATGCGTGCAATAATATTAATGAGGAATAAGCCTGCAGAATAGCACATCAAAAGTTTCAGAGCTCAGTGCATCAAAAGCATCAGAGCACGACCAAAAGTATCAAGGCACCATCGGATTAAGATTACAACTCGATCCAATAAAAAGTTTCGGAAGAACGAGAGTTGTAACTTAACAAAAACGCCCATAATATAAACCCGCTTGAAGACTAACTCAGATTTCTCCCCCTTTGTCATCAAATGACCAAAAGGATCGAAACTGAGGACTAACGCCCCTGAAGAATTTCAAGTCGATGGAGGAGCGCCAGCGTTGTCGGGGTTGTTCGTTGAAGTAGGGCCTGCTGCAGTGTCGTCCAAATCTTCATGTTCATCAGTTTCACGCGATGAAGAATAAGAACTGGCCACAAGATCAGGAACTTTGACTCTCTTGAATTTCTTCGGAGGTGGTGCAGACCAGTCAAATGCTTCCTGGAGACCCATAGTCTTCAGTTCTTCCGCGGAATATACATGAGTGAGAACAGCCCAGGTGCGGTTGAGGGTTTCATGAAGGTGATACTGATTTTTCTTTACTGCATTATGTGTTGAGGTCATGTTGTGAAGAATTGCAGCAAATTGACGTTTCACCCATTTGTGATTGCGATCAACCTTCTGATGAAGACTGAGGAGTAACTCACGGTCAGTCATCACCCTAGGTGCTGTGGCTTGAGGATTTTGCTTAGCTGAGGTATTTGCGGCAGTGTCATGTGTTGCAGAATCGTCATTGGTGGAGTAAGATGTAGCTAGACGGAATTGACCATCCAATGGACGAGTGACTTCATCGATCACAGCAGCTGCCTTGCCCTTATCATCAGATGATGAAACTGGTCGCTTGAGGAATTCAATGGGCGGCAAGTAGCTACCATGGTTCAGAGTGTCAGCCTTGTAATTCAGTGAAGATCTTGCCCTTATGAATCTCATAATCCAAGGCGCATATGGCTTCAGCTCAAAAGGTGACATTGCAACATTAGCCAGAGTCCTCATGAAGAAATCATGGAAGTTGATGGGAACGCCATGAATGATGTTGAAAAGCATGTTCTTCATGATGCCAACGACATCTTCATCATTTGAGTCGTGGCCTTTGATAGGACTCATTGTCTTCGTCAGGATTCGATAGATAGTCCGAGGCACATACAGCAATTCCTTGACGAGGAATTTGGTTCGAGGGGCCTGCCCTGGCTTCAAAGGCTTCATGAGCACTTGCATATAATGATCAGTCAGTTCGCGGTCATTGTAGATGCAACGTGCACTGTCATGGGGAGGATCAAGAGGAAGGACACGAAGCAATTCAGTTGCTGGTGCCTTGTAGTGAGTGTTTTCAGTCATCCAATCCAGCACCCATGAATTGACATCTTCAGCATCTCCGGTGATATGCAAAGTGGCATAGAACTGAAGAATGAGTTCTTCATTCCAATCACAGATATCAGTGCAGAAATTCAGTAGTCCTGCATCGTGAATAACTCGGAGAACTGGCTCGAAGCACGGCAGAGATTCCATATCCACATGAGGAATATGCTCATGATCGAAGATTTTGTCCTTGTCAAAGAGCACTGAGGAATAGAAGTTGGCTTGAGTAGCAGTCCAGAAACGTCTCTTCCTTATGCGAGCAGAGTCATATGGATTGTAATCAGTGAAGAACACATGCTCAGAAAAGAAGTCTTCAGCCTTGAATTTTTGCTTGCTCGAGAACGGATTCTTTGGTTTGGGCAGAGGAGTGTCAGTGATTTGCAGCACAACCTCAGGAATCACGATCTCAGGTGCTTCAGGCTGAGGAATTTCTGGTTCCTCTTCTTGCGCAGTTTGGGGATCAGTAGTAGGTTCTTCAGCACTAGCGGCTGGAATTTCTTCATGAACAGACGATGTGGGATGAGTTTCTTTAGAGCCCATTTGAACAGTTGTAGCCGGGGACTGAGGAATTTGTTGAATGGGGGTGAAGAGAGGAGTATCGGGACGCTGACTTTCCCAAAAGTCATCGTTCATCACTGGTGTAGTGCATCCAATATCCACATCTTCATCTTCTTTTTCAATTTCCTCAACACCAGCCTCTTCAGCTGTGAACTGAGGCATGGGTGAGGAAACGACTGGCGTTGAAGGGAATGCTTCCACTTCAATTTCTTCATCAAACTGTTCTGAGGTAGCAACAGAATGATTTTCTTCATCAGATTCGCTTGGGATCTTGTATTCTTCTCCATAAGGAACAATTTCCTTAGATGACATGGAGGAAATGGGAACAGCATCAATAGGATTTTCAAGCGAGCTGGTCATTGGCTTCATTTTCTTCGTGACCGAAGAATTTGACGCAGCTGATGCCTTCCTTTTCTTCACTGCAGCTCGCTCTGCAGCCTTGGTCTTCTTCACTTCATAAGAAGAAGGAAGAATTGGAGTTGGTGTTGGCGCAGGAGGAGCTGAGGACTGTGGTTCAGTTTCTTCAGGCGCAACAGGTGTAGTTGCCCCGATTTCTTCAGCTTCTTCCGGCGCACCACTAGTGGATGCCCTGGGAATTTCTTCAGCGGCTGGAATGGAGTCATTAACCCTGGAACTTGTATTCTCATCAGCAGGCTGAAAGTCATCAGCGGTTCTGGCACGCTCTTCAGCAGGCTGAGCAGAATCTCCAGCCTGAGGATTTTCTTGTTGCGATGGGGCTGCAACAGTTGTCATTTTCTTCGTCAAATTGACGAATCTCACTTTGGCTCCTTGCCAATCAGCATTGTATGCATCGAAATCCTTGCTGAGGGCTTGAATCTCAGATTGAGCCTTGAGAAGTTCTTGAGGTGACAGTCTGACAATGTTCTTCTTCAGAAGCTTCTCCTTTCTGGCTTGTGCTCTCTTTATCTCACGAGCCTTTTCAAATTTCCATTTCTCTTCAGAGATGAAATGGGTAAGCATATGACTTTGACCAGGAGTCAGAGGCAGGTCAGGCATTGGAGTGTTTGGATCCTGATGCCATAAGTCGATGAAGTCAAGGATCTTCTTCGGATCCAAAAGCAGAGGCACAGTTGTTCCTTTGGCTCTAGCGGCCTTTGCTAGTCTGTCTCTGATGATTTCTGCAAGTTCTTCATCAGAAGCCTCGTCATCAGAGGGTACTTGGAAAGCAACCTGATTCTTTCTTGGACTTGGCCGAGGACCGCGTCCAGCTGTTGCTTTTGTCTTCAGCAGAGTGGGGCCAGATGAGGACATTGGTGCAGCTGACGAACTTGCTGAGACACCAGAAGCAATTGAGAAACCCTGAGTCCTTTGGCATGTAGCCAGATGCACAGGAGTTGAGGACTTGGAGGGAGCTGCTGAGGACTTTAGTGGAGCATCAGTAGTCTGAGGAATTTGCCGTGAGGGCGCGGCTGAGGAACTTGGCCGTGAGGGCGCTGATGGTGAAGCACTTGGCTTGCGAGCAGGCTTCTTTGGCATTGATTTCCTTGGCTTGACCGAGGTCTCAGCGGCAGCAGCAGCAACAGAATCCTCATTGAATTTCCTCACTGCCTCCTTGGCTTGTCTTGCCAGTTTTGCTTGATGCCTAGACCATTCTTCAGGAAAGTCTTCACCACGCTTGATGCTGGTGGGATCAGCGACTTGGCCAGGTGCCAATGGAGCTCTTGGGCATGGAGGGTTTAAGGCGAATTTCTTCATGTACTTGGGAGTAACATAGCGATATTCCCTCCATTCTCGTGCCCATCTTCGTTCTATCCTCTGAATGTGCACTTTGTGCTGATTTTTGTTTTCTTTGCCAAACTTGGCTTCATCAGGTGTGCAATAATCCTTGTATATTTCATCAGGGATTTCGAAAGCAGTCATAACCTCAGGTTTCTTTCCTCCTTTCTGCGGTCTCTTGCCTTCTGCCATTTTCTTCAGATGAGGAATTTGAACAATAGAACACTCTGAAGAAGTATGCAGTTTTTCTTCGAGGAACGCTGCAAATGAGTTAAGTTGATGAGAACCTAGTGATTCAGCAGCGGACATGAGTACCTGTGAACAGAGTGTAGGTGCGAGGAATTTGGAGAGGTCATATGCGTTCTCAGAAGATTTTTCGAAAAAGACAGGTTTTGAGGAATTTTACCAGTTGAGCCTTGAGGAATTTCACTAAGCGTTCTTGTCTTAGGTTCCAGAGTTGTACAAATCGAAAATCCGCACAATTGAGGAATCTTGAAGAAATGAGTGCTTAGAGAGATGAATCAAGAGCATACAGTGTGTGAGGTGTTCATATGTGAAGATTTGAAGAATAAAACACCTTTGAAGATTTTCAGAAAAGTTTGAGAATCAAAGCGAGTAATAAAAGTGACTTTTAATTACCCGAACTGAAGAACACGACGAACAGAGATGAACGGTGGTGAAGTTCGTCAAGTTAGATCTCCCACGCCCTAACTTGGCAGAGGGAGACAGCTACGACGGCGGCGGAGTGAAGATTTCCGCAGCCGGCGCGAGTACGACGACGACGAGGTCGAGGCAGTGAAGCTCTTCCTCACCGACGGTGATGGAGTAGCGACGGCGCTAGGGTTTGAGGAGAGCTCGAGCGAGAGACAACGACCGAGCGGAGTAAATGAAGTAAGGAAGGGAGAGGGGTATTTATAGCCACGGTAAAAACTGTTCGTCCAAAGATTTTGGGACGAACATGCCCCTGCCCTTTCTTCTTCACGCGACATGTGTCACCCACGTACTGTGCAGATGATATCGTGTAAGATCGTGGGTGAATAAACTAATGCATCGTGGGATGCAGAACGGTTTGAGCGGTAAAACCAAAAATCCGGATAAGATTTGTTTTAAAAAATTTGTTCGCAATTTCTTCAGCTGACAGGACACAGTGAAGACTTTGAACGAGTTTCAATCAGAACGCACATGAAGAATTTGTGAATAGATTGGGTTGAGTATAGCATAGAGAGGGAAGGGTCCGATCACATTCACTTAGCAGAAATCACAACTTGAAGAAATAGCAATAAGTGAATGCTGTAGAGGGCATAAACTCACATATATATATAGTCAATGAAGAAAAACGATGGAAACAGTGAAGATTTTGCAAAGTTGAAGAATTTGTAAGACTGAAGGATTTCAAAAATGAGGAAAAACTCAAATTGAAGATTTTCAACTTTTGTGGTGGCGTGACCCACCGTATAAGAATGATGATTTCAGACACCGCTACAATTGTCGTAGGGTTCTGAGAATCAAATTCTTCATTAATTTCTTCACACTCAGAGTGTTATTCTTCATTGATTGAAGAAAAACGTTTCTTCATGTGTTGCACATCTAAGTCATCAATTCTGCATAAGGGTTAGGATGTGTGTCCTTTTCAAAGAACATTCGAAGATTCTAAGATATTTAGCTCACACCGCAACTTGCTAAATCTCTTCTCATCCAAGGGCTTAGTGAAGATATCAGCTAGCTGTTCTTAAGTCTTCACATGCTCAATGGAGATGTCGCCCTTATCACGAAAAAAATGATGACGAATCTGGATGTGCTTAGTCTTCGAGTGCTGAACTGGGTTGTGAGCAATCTTGATGGCACTCTCATTGTCGCAGAGGAGAGGCACATTCTTCACGTTGACGCCATAGTCCTTGAGGGTTTGCTTCATCCAAAGCAGTTGAGCATAGCATGAGCCAGCAGCAATGTATTCAGCTTCAGCAGTAGACAATGATATGCAGTTCTGTTTCTTCGAGGACCAACAGACCAAAGATCGTCCGAGGAAATGACAAGTGCCAGATGTTGACTTGCGGTCCACACGATCACCAGCATAGTCAGAGTCAGAATATCCAATGAGATCAAAAGCAGAGCCCTTGGGGTACCATAATCCTAGTGTTGGTGTGTGAGCTAGATATCGAAGAATATGCTTCACAGCCTTATGGTGTGATTCCTTCGGTGCAGCTTGAAATCGGGCACACATGCAAACACTAAGCATTATATCTGGCCTAGATGCACATAAGTACAATAAAGAACCAATCATGGAGCGGTATACCTTGTGATCGAAGTCAATACCATTTTCATCAGTCCATAGATGGCCATTTGTGGGCATAGGAATTTTGACGCCTTTGCAATCTTGCATGCCGAATTTCCTCAGTACATCTTTGAGGTATTTCTGCTGAGATATGAATATGCCATTGCGCTGCTGACGAATTTGAAGACCTAAGAAGAATTTCAACTCTCCCATCATGGACATTTGATATTCTTCACTCATCATATAGGCAAATTCATCACTATAACATTGATTAGTACATCCAAAGATAATATCATCAACATATATTTGGCACACAAACAGTTCACCATCATATGATTTAGTAAATAGAGTAGGGTCGAGTGAACCGGGTGTGAATCCATTCTTCACGAAGAATTCCTTCAATGTATCATACCACGCCCGAGGGGCTTGCTTGAGGCCATAGAGAGCCTTATTAAGTCTGAAGACTTTGTCAGGATTCTTGGGATCTTCAAAACCTGGGGGTTGAGCAACATATACTTCTTCCTCAAGCTTACCATTGAGGAATGCACTTTTCACATCCATTTGATATAAGATGATATCATGATGGTTAGCATAGGCAAGTAAAATGCGAATAGCCTCAAGTCTAGCAACAGGTGCAAAAGTTTCATCGAAATCAATTCCTTCAACCTGTGTGTAGCCTTGAGCTACTAGTCGTGCCTTATTCCTCACCACAAGGCCATTTTTATCTTGCTTGTTGCGGTAGATCCACTTTGTGCCAATGATATTATGCTTGCGAGGATCTGGGCGATTGACCAATTCCTAGACATTGTTCAGCTCGAACTGATGTAATTCTTCTTGCATAGCCTGAATCCACTCCGGCTCCAGAAATGCTTCATCTACTTTAGTGGGCTCTGTGATAGAGACAAAAGCATAGTGCCCACAAAAGTTAGATAAATGTGATGCTTTTGAGCGGGTGAGAGGACCTGGTGCGCTAATGTCATCAATGATCTTCTCCACTTGCACTTCTTTTGCAACGCGTGGATGAGTTGGTTGTTGCTGAGGATTTTGATCAGCATTTTCTTCAGCACCATTTTCCTCATCTTGTTCTTCAGGTGCATCAGCTCAACGTTCTTCACGAACAGGAATGAATTCTTCAGCAGATTCTTCAGTAGGAATGACATCCTCAGTTGCCTTGAGCTTGATAGCATCCTCAGGTGCTGGTTCATCTAAGACAGAAGGTAGGTGCTCTCTTTGCGAGCCATTAGTTTCATTGAACCGCACATCTACAGTGTCAACAATCTTGTGAAGAACAATGTTGAAGACTCTGTAGGTGTGCGAGTCCTTTCCGTAACCAAGCATAAAACCTTCATGTGCTTTCGGTGAGAGTTGTGATGAGGTTCTCTAATCAAACATTTAGCACCGAAGACTTTGAAATAACTCACATTGGGTTTCTTGTCAGTGAGGAGTTCATAAGTAGTCTTCTTGAAGAATTTGTGAAGATATACTCTGTTGATGATGTGGCAAGTAGTATCGATTGCATCCACGAGTTCTGTTCTTGCGCTCCATCTCAACAAGAGTTCTGTTCTTGCGCTCCACGACGCCATTCTGCTGAGGAGTATAGGGAGAAGATAACTCATGAGTAATACCAAGTTCATCAAGATAGGCATCAAGACCAGAATTCTTGAACTCAGTTCCATTGTCACTTCTGATATGCTTGATCTTCACACCAAAGTTGGTTGAAGCCCTCGAGGAAAATCGTTTGAAGACTTCCTGCACTTCATGTTTGTAAGTAACAATGTGTACCCACGTATATCGAGAATAATCATCAACAATGACAAAACCATATAGAGATGCATCATTAGTGACTGCTGAATAATGATTAGGTCCGAAGAGGTCCATGTGAAGCAATTCGAATGGACGGGTAGTGGTCATGATAGTCTTCGCTGGATGCTTGGCCTTGGTCATTTTTCCGGCTTCACATGCTCCGCATAAGTGATCCTTGAGGAATTTGACATTCTCAATGCCAATGACATGCTTCTTCTTCGCAAGCGTGTTCAAATTCCTCATGCCTGCATGACCAAGTCGTCGATGCCATAGCCAGCCTTCTGAAGCTTTTGCAAGTAGACACACGGCTAGTTGTGGTCCTGTAGAGAAATCAACAATATACAGATCTCCTCTCCTAAAGCCTTCGAAGACTTTGGAATTGTCAGCTTCCATTATCACAACACAGCGATATTTGCCAAAGACAACAACCATATCAAGATCACAAAGCATTGAGACTGACATGAGATTGTATCCTAAGGACTCAACAAGCATGACTTTGTCCATGTGCTTATCCTTAGAGATAGCAACCTTACCAAGACCCAATACCTGGCTTTTGCCTTTGTCAGCAAAGATGATATGCTTCAGAGGTGATGGTGATAAGGGAGCATCCATCAATAGATTCTTGTCACCAGTCATGTGATTTGTACATCCACTATCAAGGACCCATTCAGTGGTTTTGGGTTGATCATCCTGCAGATGAATTAGTGTAGCTTACAATCTCATATGCTTCATTAGTGAAGAATATGATATCAAGTTCATCAGATGAATTTCATCAAGCAGTAAACATATATAGCAGTATGAGGACGTGTGAAATGAAAGTTCATTTCATCATGATTCGCCTGCGTCCCTTCAGGCATTTTTGTCAGGTCCCCAGCAAATTCTTCAGACGTTAGAGCACGTCTGGAGACCTGACCCTGCAGAAGAGATTAGTTCTTTTTCTTCACCACCCACATCTGGAGGGGTGGCAAAGCGTTCATCATCCTGCGAGCACCATGTGAAAAAGGTGGCAAAGATGCCAAACCATTTCTCTTCACATAAGAGGGGTTAGGGTACGCATATGAATAAGCAGAGTAATTCTTCGAGGACTTATGAACATAATGGTTTGAAGAATAATGCACATATTCATAGCCCTTAGCTCTACCCTGCGAGACAGAGTTGTTAGCACGATGATAATCATATGAGGACTTTGATCCAGTTGAAGAGTTTGGTCCATATGAAGAATTTGATCTGGGGTTCCTGTTCTTCACAGGTGGTGTCATGAGGACATTCACCTGAAGACTTTCAACACAAATTTTGGGAACCCAGATTTTCTTCATAGGGGAACCATTCCTGCAGTTAGTGCCAACATATCTAGCAAATACTTCACCATTCTGATTTTTGAACAGTTTATAGTTGGAGTCAAAAGACTCATCAGAAGAATGAGGAGATTCACATGTAAAGCCAGATAAGTTAGATGGATCAACTGGAGGTCCCTTTGCAGCAACCCATGAGGTTTTGGGGTACTGCTCAGGCTTCCAATATGTTCCATCAGCATTGAGTTTCCTCTCAAAGGCAATACCCTCTTTCCTAGGGTTTCTGTTGAGGATCTGCTTTTTGAGCACATCACAAAGTGTCTGATGCCCTTTGAGGCTTTTGTACATGCCTGTCATGTGCAATTCCTTCAGCCCTGCATTGTCAGTGATACTAGCAATGTCCTCAGATGAGGAATTAGTGATAGCAGAGGCAGATGAAGAATTTGTAACACTTGAAGCATTTGAACATTCATGTGAAGAATTAGCAGATTCACGTTCAATGCACTTTATGCATGGTGGAACAAATTCTTCTTGAGAAGCGCTGATTTGTTGAGCTAGTAATGAATCGCGCTCCTTCTGAAGATCTTCATAACACACTCTTAGCTTTTCAAGATCTTCCTTTCTTTGAAGAGATTCAAGAGAAAGCTTCTCGTGATCTTGCTTTTCTTGAAGAAATTCATAAGAAAGTTTCTCAGACAAGAGAGAGTTATGATGACCTTGAAGGTTCTCAAATCTAGACTGAAGTCTCTGAAGATTTTCAGTCAAGGCTTTAGTGCGATCCATTTCTTCACCCAACATATCATCACTTTTATCTAGCATGTTTTGAACCTTTTCAAGAGCCCGTTGTTGTTTCACAGCAATTTTAGCAAGTTTAGAGTAGCTGGGCTTGAGATCCTCATCAGATTCATTTTCACTAGAGTCAGAGGAGTTGTATTTGAGTACCTTAGCACCTTTCGCCATGAAGCAATAGGTGGGAGCGTAGCCATCATTATCTTCATCAGGCTTGTCGGTGGAGTCAGTTTCTTCAGTGTTGAAGATGGACTTGCTGACGAAGGCAGTAGCAACGGCCAGACTCGCAACACCAGACTCAGATTCTTCAGACTCCTCCTCTTCATCATTTTACTCAGATTCAGCTTCAGAGTCCATCTCCTTGCCAATGAATGCCCGAGCCTTCTTGGAGCTGCTCTTCTTGTGAGATGAAGACTTTGAGGATTTTGATAACGAAGATTTTGACGATTCCTTCTTCTTCTTCGCATCATCAGAACTGTAATCCTTGTATTTCTTCTTCTTCATTTCCTTTTCCCACTGAGGACAATCTTGAATATAGTGACCAGGCTTCTTGCATTTGTGGCAAAGTCTTCTCTTATAGTCACTGGATGAGGAATCATTTCCTCTTGAGGATTTTCCAAAGTGACCACATCTTGTGAATTTCTGGAATTTCTTCACAAGCAGTGCTAGATCCTGGCTCAGTTCTTCAGGATCACCAAGGCTACTACCAGAATCCTCACATTCAGAGTCAGACACAACCTTAGCCTTCAGGGCACGTGGTTTGCCATAGTTTGAGCCATAGAGATCTCTCTTTTCAGCTAGCTGGAACTCGTGAGTGTTTAGCCTTTCGAGGATATCAGCCGGATCAAGCGACTTGTAGTCAGCACGTTCTTGTATCATCAGTCCCAGAGTATCATATGAGGAATCAAGCGATCTCAGCAGTTTCTTCACAACTTCATGATCAGTGATGTCAGTGGCACCGAGGGCTTGAAGCTCATTTGAGATGTCAGTGAGGCGATCAAAGGTTTGTTGGACATTCTCATTGTCGAGTCTTTTGAAGCGGTTGAAGAGATTCCGAAGAACATCGACTCGAGAGTCACGCTGAGTTGAAACTCCTTCATTTACTTTGGACAGCCTATCCCAGATAAGCTTAGCAGTTTCCAAAGCACTCACTCTTCCATACTGTCCTTTGCTCAGATGGCCACATATGATATTCTTCGCTTGAGAATCGAGTTGTTTGAATCTCTTCACATCGGTAGCGTTCAGTGTGGGAGTGACAGTGGGAACACCATTTTCCACAATATACCAGAGATCATTATCAATTGCCTCAAGATGCATTCGCATCTTGTTCTTCCAGTAGGGGTAGTCCGTTCCATCAAAGGTAGGACACCCAGCCGAGACCTTGATCATACCTGCGGTCGACATAACTAAAACTCCAGGCGGTTAAACCAAAATCACACAGAACAAGGGAGTACCTTGCTCTGATACCAATTGAAAGTCTGTTATATCGACTAGAGGGGGGGTGAATAGGCGATTTTTATGAATTCTTCACTGAGGAATTTGCTGGTGAGGAAATTCCTTAGCGAAGAACTACTTGCAGCGGAATAAGTACTCAGAAGTAAATATAACAGGATACAAACATAGTCATCATGTTGAAATGAGGACTAGCACTGAGTACAGAAAGCGTAAACACAGGATAACAAGATGAAGACAAACAGACTGAAGAAATTGAACTGAGGAATTTGTGAAAGTCCTCAGTCAAAGTCTTCAAGCACAGATATGAACAACATTCAACATAGTAATGAGGAAATGAATGAGTTGAGGAAATAGAACCAGTCAGTTGGTGAAGACAATGATTTGGTAGACCAGTTCCAACTGCTGTCTCAGTTGTACGTCTGGTTGGAGCGGCTGAGTATTTAAACTCGAGGACACATAGTCCCGGACACCCAGTCTCTGAGCCGCAACTCAGGACACCCAGTCCTCACCATATTCTCCTTGAACTAAGACCACGCAGGCCTCGTCCAATCACTCGTGGTAAGTCTTCAGGTGACTTCCAAACCTTCACAGACTTGGTCACTCGGCGATCCACAATTCCTCTTGGATGCTCTAGACCTTGACGCCTAACCGTCTGGAAGAAGCACAGCCTTCAAAGGTAACAAGCGTCGGATCCACGCAGGATCAATTTCTTCAGTGATGCTCAATCACTTTGGGTTTGTGGGGGTTTGGTTTTGGGATTTTCCTCACTTGATGATTTTCGCTCAAAGTCCTCGGAGGATGGGTTGCTCTCAGATGACAAGTGTCAAGTTCTCTCGGAGCAGCCAACCAACTAGTGGTTGTAGGGGGCAGCTATTTATAGCCTAGGGAGCAGCCCGACATGATAAGACATAAATGCCCTTCAATGATATGACCGTTAGGTGGATAAGATATTATGGACAGCCGGCGCGCAGCACAGCAACGGTCGGAAATTTGACTCTCAAATTCCTCAGGGCTATCATGTTCCTCACTGTGTAGGCAATTCGCACTGGCGAATTCCTAACTCCTCAGTCAGAGCAAAGTCCTCAGTGACCAGAAGAATTGCGTCTCTGTCACTGAAGAAATTGACTGAACTGTATGAGATTTCCAATGGCTTCACTCGAAGGGATTGGTAGGTGTAGGATTTTGAGTTGAGCATCACATGGAAATTTTTCCTTAGTATTTCCTCGACCCCCTTTAACAGTACGGTGTTTCCTATGACTCAAGAAAGAGAAAATGAAACTACGAAAACAAAAGTCTTCACGCTTCATGTTCCTCAAGTAAATACCAAGTCTTCAAGGTCACACCATTTTCTTCACTTTCAAAGTCTTCAGAAAGTCTTCAGAATATCAAAGTCTTCAGTCGAAGAACTTCATTTTTAGGGGTCGACTTTCTCTGTAAATATCAAACTCCTCATAGACTTATAGACCTGTGTACACTCACAAACGCATCAGTTACTTAACCTATAAGTCTTCAATACACCAAAATCACTAAGGGGCACTAGATGCACTTACACCTTGAAAGCGTTTCTTTGTGCATTCTTCATAATGCCGAAGTGGTAGGAAGTATGGTGTAGAAGCGAGTCATGGTCGAGTGTATGAGGATCGATCTCAAGAGCTCGAATGGTCAACTCCTGTGAAGTGGAATTCAACACGAAGTCCAAGTATCCAACACATGCACACAACAAAACAAAGAATGTATGCGCATGGTAGATAAACACATCATCCACCGTGATGGGTCTTTTCTCTTGCACATAACCATTACAAGCACAAGTGCATGAATAATATGATGCAATAATGGCAATATTCATGGCACTAGGTATATGATGCAAAGAGGTAAGACAAAAGCATGCTTCACAAGGAATATGTCAAAATGTCCAAATATATGTGAGAATGCTATGGGGGCAATCTCATGAGCAAGACTAATAGCACGGTTGCACTCGATACATGGCAAATCATCTAGCATGATGGAGGCAACATATGGTGATATATGACAAGAAGCAATATCAATCATGTGCAAAGCATGTAGATGGTTGTCATCAACCGCATGAAATGAGAAAATATGAGTCATTGGTGATGCAACAAGGCAAGCAAGCATAGTGATCAAGTCGTGCAAACTAGTGGAGCAAAGATGCAACACACTAGAAGAAATCATGGAAATCATGTCATGTGAGAAAATAATAGATATAGGCAATCCACATGACATATCGCAAGCACGAAGGCAAGTCATGGCCAAAGTATCGTCATAGGTATGGGTCACAAAGGAAACATGGCAAGAACAAGCAATATCTCCACCAAGCTTGCAAAGACACATACAAGTATGAGAATCAATCATCATGTGTAATGCAAAGCATGGGTCACAAATGCATCGCGAAGGCATAGTAATGGGCATATTGAGCAAAGTGAACATGGCAATATGGGCAAATGATACATAATGGACAATAATCCATAACCATGTGAGGGACATGTAGAAGAATTGCACGAAGTGTTTGCGCAAAGAGAGCGGTGGGAAAGACAATCCACGTGATCCCAAGTCATCATTGCTCTCTAGAGCTCGTTTTGTCAACTCATGGGATTGTGAGGTTGACAAGTATTCATGGGTACCTACACAAAAGAGACACACACACCAAAGAAATTGTGTGTGTGGTAGATGTACACATCATCCATCATGATGTATATGTGCACATGTGAGTTAGCACAAGATAAGCATCGCTCAAAGAAATTTGATGCATGGTATAAGAACATGTCATCCATCATGAAAGAATAGTTATTATGTATAATATGATGGGGACACAAATTGAGAATGCAAGTATATGGCACATCAATGGAATGTTTATTCATGGGGAGCATATGGTGCACACAAGTATTGGGACCATGCAATGAATGGGATGGATCAAAATCTCCTAAAATGTATGAGGAAACTATGGGGGTCTCCTCATGAGAAATATCGGAAGCATGATATGGATAAAATGGAAAACATCCAAAACAATGCATATCGGAAGCTAGGTGGTCATGGCATGGCATATGAGATAAATTATGCAAAGGAAGCATATCAATATCATCATAAGAAAAACAAATGCCAATAACCTTGGGCTTGTCATCTATGCCATATGTGCAAATTGGGTTTATTTTAATGGCATATGCATAGTCACTATGAAGAGATTGCAAATATGACATATGGTTGATCTCATGCATAGCATATGACAAGTCAAGGGATTGTCAAACATGATGTGACCTAAAGGATTGTCACAATAAATCCTATGTAACATGGTATCACAACTAATAGACTCCACACGAGAATCTGTTGGGGAACACGGTAATTTCAGAAAAAAAATCTACGATCATGCAAGATCTATCTAGGTGATGCATAGCAACAAGAGGGGAGAGTGTGTCCACGTACCCTCATAGACCGAAAGCGAAAATGTTTCAATAACGCGGTTGATGTAGTCGAACTTCTTTGCGATCCAACCGATCCAAGTACCAAACATACGGCACCCCCGCGTTTAGCACACGTCCAGCTTGATGACGTCTTTTGTGCTCTTGATCCAGTTGAGAACGAGGGTGAGTTCCGTCAGCATGATGACTTGGCGACGGTGTTGATGATGTTACCGATGTAGGGCTTCGCCTAAGCACTACGATGGTATGATCGAGGTGTGTAACTGTGGAGGGGGCACCACACACAGTTAAGAGAAAATTGTGTATCTACGGGGTGCCCCCTGGCAACGTATATAAAGGAGGGGAGGGAAGAGGTGGCCGCCCCAAGGGGGGCGCGCCAGGTGTGGGGAATCTTACTAGGACTCCCTAGTCCAAGTAGGATTTCCCTCCTCTTTCCTATTCCCAGTAGGAGAAGGGGGGAAGGAGGAAGAGGGGAGAAGTAAGGAGGGGCCGCCCCCTCCTAGTCCAATTCGGACCAGCCCATGGGGGGGGGCACGGCCACCCCTTGAGGCCCTTCTCTCCTTTCCCGTATGGCCCATTACTTCCCCAGGCGAATTCCCGTAACTCTCTAGTACTCCGAAAAAATACCCGAATCACTCGGAACCTTTCCGATGTCCGAATATAGCCTTACAATATATCGATCTTTACATCTCGACCATTTAGAGACTCCTCGTCACGTCCGTGATCTCATCCGGGACTCCAAACAAACTTCAGTCATCAAATCACATAACTCATAATACAAATCGTCATCGAACGTTAAGCGTGCCGACCCTATGAGTTCGAGAACTATGTAGATATGACCGAGACACATATCCAGTCAATAACCAATAGTGGAAACTGGATGCTCATATTGTCTCCTATATATTCTATGAAGATCTTTATCGGTCAAACCGCATAACAACATACGTTGTTCCCTTTGTCATCGGTATGTTACTTGCCCGAGATTTGATCGTCGGTATCATCATAACTAATTCAATCTCGTTACCGGCAAGTCTCTTTCTCATTCCGTAATACTTCATCCTGCAACTAACTCATTAGTCACAATGCTTGCAAGGCTTATAGTGATGAGTATTACCGAGAGGGCCCAGAGATACCTCTCCGAAACACAGAGTGAAAAATCCTAATCTCGGTCTATTCCAACCCAACAAACACCTTCGAATACACTTGTAGAGCACCTTTATAATCACCCATTTACGTTGTGATGTTTGGTAGCACACAAAGTGTTCCTCCGGTATTCGGGAGTTGCATAATTTCATAGTCTAAGGAACATGTATAAATCATGAAGAGAGCAGTAGCAATGAAACTGTAACGATCATAATGTTAAGCTAACGGATGGGTCATGTTCATCACATCATTCTCCTAATGATATGATCACGTTCATCCAATGACAACACATGTCTATGGTTAGGAAACATAACCATCTTTGATTAACGAGCTAGTCAAGTAGAGGCATACTGGGGACACTATGTTTTGTTTATGTATTCACACATGTACTAAGTTTCCGATTAGTACAATTCTAGCATGAATAATAAACATTTATCATGAAATAAGGAAATAAATAATAACTTTATTATTGCCTCTAGGGCATATTTCCTTCAGTCTCCCACTTGCACTAGAGTCAATAATCTAGTTCACATCGCCATGTGATTTAACATCAATAGTTCACATCTGTATGTGATTAACACCCATAGTTCACATTGCCATGTAACCAACAACCAAAGGGTTTACTAGAGTCAATAATCTAGTTCACATTACTATGTGATTAACACCCAAAGATCACTAAGGTGTGATCATGTTTTGCTTATGAGAGAAGTTTAGTCAGCGGGTCTGTCACATTCAGAGCCGTATGTATTTTGCAAATATTCCATGTCTATAATGCTCTGTATGGAGCTACTCTATCTAATTGCTGCCACTTTCAATACGATCCAGATTGAGACTTAGAGTCATCTGGATTGGTGTAAAAGCTTGCATCAACGTAACCTTTTTACGACGAACTCTTTATCACCCCCATCACCGAGAAACATTCCCTTAGTCCTTACTAAGGATAATTTTGACCGCTATCCAGTGATCTACTCTTAGATTACTATTGTACCCCCTTGCCTAACTCATGGCAAGGTACACAATAGGTCTGGTACACAACACATCATACTTTATAGAACCTATGACTGTGGCATAGGGAATGACTTTCATTCTCTTTCTATCTTCTGTTGTGGTTGATCTTTAAGTCTTGCTCAACTTTACACCTTGTAATACAGACAAGAACTTCTTCTTTGACTGATCCATTTTGAACTCTTTCAAAAACTTGTCAAGGTATTTACTCATTGAAAAAACTTATCAAGCGTCTTGATCTATCTATAGATCTTGATGCCCAATATGTAAGCAGCTTCACCGAGGTCTTTCATTGAAAAACTCTTATTCAAGTATCCCTTTATGCTATCCAGAAATTCTGTATCATTTCCAATCAACAATATGTCATCCACATATAATATTAGAAATTCTACAGAGCTCCCACTCACTTTCTTGTAAATACAGGCTTCACCGCAAGTCTGTATAAAACTATATGCTTTGATCAACTCGTCAAAGCGTATATTCTAACTCCGAGATGCTTGCACCAGTCCATAGATGGATCGCTGGAGCTTGCACACCTTGTTAGTACCTTTAGGATTGAAAAAACCTTCTGGTTGCATCATATACAACTCTTATTTAAGAAATATCTATTTAAGGAATGTAGTTTTGACATCTATTTGCTAGATTTCATAAAATATGGCAACTGCTAACATGATTCAGACGAATTTAAGCATCGCTATAGTTGAGAAAATCTCATTGTAGTCAACACCTTGAACTTGTCAAAAACCTTTTTGCGACAAGTCGAGCTTTGTAGATAATAACACTACTATCAGTGTCCATCTTCCTCTTGAAGATCATTTTCTATTGTGATGCGGAGCATCCTACGGTCATCACCATGTCAAGAGTCCGTTTGGCAAGTGACACGTGCAACCTCTACTTCTCATACACAAAGGTGAATCTTCTCCTTTACACGTGCTCACTTGACCCCTTCGAGGATGGTATACTACTTGACACTTCTCCCGTGTGCATGCATAGGTATTGTCGGAGCTTCACGGATGATGACGAGGAGTGCAAGCACCAAGGAACAACTACACCATCCGCGAGGGAAGCATGGAAGAGAAGACAGAAGAAACGGAGCTGCTACAAGTCACAGCCACCGGACGACCGGTCCTTACCGAACGTCCGATGCCCGGAGGTTCAGCCGGCCAGAACAGCTACAGCCGAGGGACTCTACAGCGTCGGACGACCGCCAGATACCGGACGTCCGACAAGTCCCAGCGCCCAAACGACAAACGCCGACCGGACGTCCAGTGCCACCAGTCCGGAAGGAAAACAACGGAAGTCCGAAGACTTCCGGACGTCCGGCCCATCCCGAGCCACCGGACGTCCAACCCCCACCGGACGTCCGGTAACTGCCAGTGTGCAGCCGCAGCCTTTGGCCTTGTATCCTCTCCCACTTACCCCTTCATGGCTAAGACTATAAATAGACCCTCTCCACCTCCTTTCTAAGGGAAGAAAAGTGATAGCTCATTTGTGTGTGAGCTTTGCTCCTACCTATCTCTACTCCTGAGAGAGAGAGACCACTACTCCATTGGAGGCCAAGACCTCCATCTAGCAGAAGATCCTGCGGGATATCATCAAGGCCTCCTCGTGGGAAGATCTGTCTAAGATATCATCAAGACCTCCTCTTGGAGATGAACCATACCTTGTATCTTTCCCTTTGTTTTTCATGTACCTTGTGATCTTGTGTGTTTGATTGTTGAGTGGATGTGTGATTGGACTTGTTCTTGAGTGTTTCCCCTTGTGATTTCTCCCCGTTCATCCCCGTGTTCTTCGTGTTCTTCGAGGGATCCCACTCCAAACGTGAAAGATTGGCATACACCGGGTTAGCCCCGTATCATATGGTATCATGAGCCACGTTGATCACGTATTTGGAGTCCCTCCCACCGTTTTCTAGCCTTCTTTTGCTTGATTTCGTCCTAAATTTCAAAAATCCCCACCAAAAATGGCCCTAATTTTTTTTTGTGATTTGTTGGTTTGATGAGTTTTTTATTTTGATCCATGGATTTGCTTGGTTTCGAGTGGATCTATCATTTCCCCAAGTTTTCCCATCTTTCATGCACGAAATCTCATCAATTTTGAGCCCGAAATCTCCATTTTCCGCCCAAAATCACGCCCCGGATCTCGGATCTCGCATTGACCCCGACCCACCGGACGACCGGCATTTTACGGACGCCCGGACCCCCATGAAGCACCAGACGTCCGACCTTTACCGGACGACCGGAACCCCAAACCCGAGGTGAATTTACGGATTTCTGACCCGACCGGACGTCCGGCGACCAGACATCCGTCCATTTACGGACGTCCGTAACCTGTAGTTTCAGACTTCGGCTGATTTTTGTTTTGTCCATAACTAATTCATCTAAACTCTGATTTTGACGTTCTTTAGCTCGTTTTGAAGCTATTGACATCCCCCATCCCACAAAATACTACCAACACCATTTGACTCCATCAAATTTTCGAAAATTTGGCAAGTTTGCCTAGACAGGCCAGGGATGCGAGTATGATGGGGCCGTGAGGCCTACCCGGCAGCACTGCCGGCCACGGGAGGCAGGAGCAGGCGGTTCCAACGGCGCTGGTTTGGGCGGCTGGGGCAGGAAGATTAGAGACTGAAGAAGCACGATTGTCGTTAGATTGACATCTAATGGTCTGATGCTGGTAGAGTTGATTGTTTACTAAGTTTCCTTTTTGAGAGACCTTGTGTACGCATGAACTTAGTAGGCCCACAAGTCAGCCTCCAAATCTGTGGCAGACAACATAAAGCCCATTTGCTATTTTTTATAATTTGCAGCCCATTTGCTAATTATTAAGTAATTTATTACAGCCCATTTTCTGCCCAGGACCACGGTCAAAAAGTTCAACCTTATTTTGCATATTTTGAAGGAGTCCGAACTGTTGTAATCCCGAAATGATAAACATTTTTTAAGAACTTATTGATTTTCCAAAAAAATCGTTTTGTTTTTGTGAGCAAATAAGACGTGGGACAATTGAGTTGGTTTAAGGGAAAACCAGTGATAAAAAAATCAGCGCCGTGTGGGAAAAAACAACAAAAATAAGGATGTAAATATGAAAGGGGAATTTTATATGTTTTCAATATAATGATATGTGTATATGAACTAGTAAAACTATAGGTAGAGATTAGAAAACGGATGTAGGACATGCGTTTCAAGAGGAAAATAGAAGTGGGCTGTGTGTTTGATTCAGTAAAAAAACTGCCTGCGGATGTTGTAAGACAAAATATAACTAACTCTGGCGGGCCAGAGGCCAGTAGATACCTGCTGGATCTTTGTGCCCCGTTGTCGTCATGGGCTGGGCCTGTTAAAAACAAAACCAACCCTGGGCAGTCTACAACCCGGTTGAAACTTGCTCGACCTGAAAAAACAATATACGTGCTCAATAAACGAGAGAATTCTGCAAGTACAGACTGATAACTGGGATGCAACACGGATATTGTTTTTTTATCGTGTTAATAAGTGCATGCACTTGTTTCGAAAAAATTGAAGAACTAGGAATTCGAACGGCGGGTGCTTATGCTACCCATCAAATAAAAATCAGGTGCCTGAAAATTTGTTTCGAAACAAATAATTCAGCTTTATATCCACGTCGACCCTTGGCATGATGGTTGGAAGCAAATGCAAGTTCAGCCCAAAAGATCGTTAACAACAATACCAACTTGCGGACGACAAGGTAGTACAACTACCAATACCAAACTTACTTATAATCTTTTTACTCCTGGCCCTAGTGTTCGTCTGGTAGAAAATCTTGCAGAGGACCAGCTCCCGCTCCTTCTCTTGCTCCAGGTCCCCGAGGTGGTACTGGTGCATCACCCAGTTGGTCCTCTGCTAGTCGAAGTGCTTGTTGGTGTGCAGCACCAGAACCTTTTTTGCTGCCCGTCTGTCGGCCGTTAACCATCACCGGCAAGGTATTGCCGGTCTTGTGCCACATCGCGTGCATGCCGCACTCCGACTGTATCTTGCAACGCGTCCACATGCCCCTTTTGAACGCCCTAGAATTGCGCTGGAAGAAATGCTTCCTTAGGCCACTCAGTGTGATACCTGCAGTATTGTGGAATACAGGTTTTAGTGTACCTAGTTGGCATTTTCATAACATCTTTGGCATGTTGCAGTCACTTGTTTCACTTTTTATTAACTGTCAAATTGTAGTTGCTTCACCAGGTCTGCGTCTAAAAAGAAAAATAGAGCTATAAACAAAGGAATACGTTTGTGCAAGTAGACGGCCGATGGGTGTCTTACCTGGAAGTTTCTCAGGTTGGGTGTAGCATATGCAGTGCTCGCTGTCGATGGTTGGTACGAACAAATCGATGAGAGACTGAAATCTCGCGCTGTCAGCACTCACCTGGGCCTCAAGGTGCTCAATCAGCTCCTGATCCATGGGATCGAACTTGACGCCAGCCGGCAGCACCGGCCAATCCTTCTTCGACTTGCATCGGTAATTCCAGTTATATGGTACTCAATGTACGATCAATCGACTATTTTAAGTGAATGATGAAAGATTTCGACAGATAAGTGGTACTCCAAACCTGAAGTCCAGAATACCCGAACACACTGCCGGGATTCTTGTGTCACCTCATGCGCAGCGTGTTGTCACGTTGAAAGTGCAACTATCCCTAGGTGGTTTTGGTAATTCATAACAACATATAGGTCATTGAGCTAATGCTATTCCAAGACAATTATTTCAGGAAAGATCAATGAGTGGCATGGCATGGATGATGAAAGTGGATCCCTCAAAATATCAAGGGCAAAGGATTGGCTCAAGCTCAAAAGCTCAAGACTCTTCATCTTACATTTTAGTGATCCAAGATCACATTGAGTCTATAGGAAAAGCCAATACTATCAAGGAGGGATGAGGTGTTGCTTAATGAGCCTCTTGCTTAATGTGCTTAGTGATATGCTCCAAATACCCTCAACTACTTTCTCACATCCTCATATGACCTAAACCTAAAGTCAAAATCGGTTACACCGATTCTTTCTATCCTGCGCCACCGAGTTCAAATGTCATAGCCACTGCCACAAACCCTAAGCAAATCGGTCTCACCGATAGGGATCTCGGTCTCATCGAGATGGGATTGTAATCTCTCTGTTTCCCTTCGTAACGTTTCGGTCCAACCGAAGTGAGTGATCGGTCCCAGCAAGATTGCAATGTAAACTCTCTGTTTCCCTTTTGTAACATTTCGGTCTCACCGAAAAGAGCGGATCGGTCCCACCGAGTTTACCTGACCAACTCTCTGGTTAGCTAATTACCAAAATCGGTCTCACCGAGTTTGTGTAATCGGTCTCACCGAGATTATGTTATGCCCTAACCCTAAACATATCGGTCCCACCGAGTTGCATTTCGGTCCCACCGAAAATCCTAACGGTCACTAGGTTTAATGAATCGGTCCGACCGAGTTTGTTGATTCGGTCCCACCGAGATTGGTAAATTGTGTGTAACGGTTAGATTTTGTGTGGAGGCTATATATACCCCTCCACCTCCTATTCATTCATGGAGAGAGCCATCAGAACAAACCTACACTTCCAACTTACCAGTTCTGAGAGAGAACCACCTGCTCATGTGTTGAGGCCAAGATATTCCATTCCTACCATATGAATCTTGATATCTAGCCTTCCCCAAGTTGCTTTCCACTCAAATCTTCTTTCCACCAGATCCAAATCCTATGAGAGAGAGTTGAGCGTTGGGGAGACTATCATTTGAAGCACAAGGGCAAGGATTTCATCATCAACACACCATTTGTTACTTCTTGGAGAGTGGTGTCTCCTAGATTGGCTAGGTGTCACTTGGGAGCCTCCGACAAGATTGTGGAGTTGAACCGAGGAGTTTGTAAGGGCAAGGAGATCACCTACTTCGTGAAGATCTACCGCTAGTGAGGCAAGTCCTTCGTGGGCGACGGCCATGGTGGGATAGACAAGGTTGCTTCTTCGTGGACCCTTCTTGGGTGGAGCCCTCCGTGGACTCGCGCAGCCGTTACCCTTCGTGGGTTGAAGTCTCCATCAACGTGGATGTACGATAGCACCACCTATCGGAACCACGCCAAAAACATCCATGTCTCCAACTGTGTTTGAATCCTCTAAACCCTTCCCCTTACTTTCTTGCAAGTTGCATGCTTTAATTTCCGCTACCTATATACTCTTTGCATGCTTGCTTGAATTGTGTGATGATTGCTTGACTTGTCCAAATATAGCTAAAATCTGCCAAACTCTAAAATTGGGAAAAGGTTAAGTTTTTAATTGGTCAAGTAGTCTAATCACCCCCCTCTAGACATACTTCAGGGTCCTACAAGTGGTATCAGAGCTTTGGTCTCCATTTGCTTTGATTTTCATAGCTTTTGGTGGTCATAGCCTTGGTTTCACAACCTAGGAGAGTATGGCGTCTAGCGAGGGAAATTATCACCGTAGAGGTGCTTACTTTGATGGTACTAATTTTGCTAGTTGGAAGCATAAGATGAAAATGCATATTCTCGGACATAACCCCGCCGTTTGGGCTATTGTTTGTATTGGCTTGCAAGGTGAATTCTTTGATGGGAGAGAGTCGAACCGTGAAGCTAATCCAGATGAATTGAAGATGATGCAATACAACGCTCAAGCTTGTGATATCCTCTTCAATGGCTTGTGCCCCGAAGAATTCAACAAAATCAGCCGTCTTGAGAATGCAAAGGAAATTTGGGACACTTTGATTGACATGCATGAAGGTACCGACTCCGTCAAGGAATCCAAGTTGGATGTGCTCCAAAGTCAGCTTGACAAGTTCAAAATGAAGGATGGTGAAGGTGTCGCTGAAATGTACTCTAGGCTTGCTCTTATCACAAATGAGATTGCCGGCTTAGGGAGTGAAGAGATGACCGACAGATTCATCATCAAGAAAATCCTAAGAGCATTGGATGGACAATATGATACCGTGTGCACATTGATTCAAATGATGCCCAATTACAAGAATCTCAAGCCAACAGAAGTCATTGGTAGAATTGTTGCTCATGAGATGTCACTCAAGGATAAGGAGGAACTTCACGACAGGTCAAGTGGTGCTTACAAAGCCTCATGTGAAGCCCCCACATCATCAAGTGAGAAACAAACCTTCAATGAAGAATTGAGCTTAATGGTGAAGAATTTCAACAAATTCTACAAGAGTAGAAGCAAACAAAGAAGCTCTAAATCAAGGTCCTACAATGACAAAAGATCTTCCAGTCGAGAGCGCAAATGCTACAATTGTGGGAGACCCGAACACTATTCCAATGAGTGTACGACACCCTACAAAAGAAGAGAAGATTCTCCTAAAAGAAGAAGTAGAAGACAAGAATCACCACCAAGAGAGAGGAGGAGTAGAGATGATCGTTATGAACGAAGACCCTCACGGAGAAGCAAGGATTTGGAAAGGAGGGACAAGTCATCAAGGAGCTACACAAAACAAAGACATCAAGCTCATGTTGGTGAATGGCTATCCGGTTCCGACTCTGAACATCACTCCGAGAGAAGCTATCACTCCGACTCCAAATAATCAAGATGAAGGTGTTGCCGGTCTAGCACTTGTGTCGACCAACTCCTACGACATCTTTGAATCACCAAATGAAGGAATTGGAAGATGCTTCATGGCTAAAGGCCCTAAGGTAACTCATCCCGAGTATGTTGATTTTAATAGTGATGAAGATGACTTGCTAGGTGATGATGATTTACTTATTGACAACTCTAGTGATGAATACTATGATGAAACGTCAATTAATCATGCTAATGAAGATAAAACGAATGACAATGATAAGGAGAAGATTGAGCTTCTAACTAAAGAACTAAACACTCTTAAGTTAGCTCATGAAACTCTCTTCGAAAATCATCGAGAACTTTTAAGGGCTCATGAGAAGTTACGCTTTGAAAAACTCAATCTTGAGCAAGAGCATGAGTTCTTAAAAGCAATCAATGATGATCTCCGTAAGAAAAGTTCTTCTTATATTGCCAAGCGTTTACTCTTATCTACTTACATGCCTCAAGTCAAGTCTAGTAACAAGAACAAGAAAGATTCTTCCTCTAGTAGTAGCAATAATAATGATAAATCCAATATTGTTGCTTCTAGTAGTTCTCTTGATTCCACTAATGATTCTCTTAGCCAAGTTACACTTGAGCAAGAAAATAGCTTATTGAAGGGAATTGTAGAGAAAGGTGTATACAAGAACCTTGCCGGGAGTAAGCAATTCGAGGAAATTGTACGCAAGCAAGGAAGGCACCGGAAGAATCAAGGTGTTGGTTTTGAATGAAAGTTCAATGCCAATGGAGTTGAGTGGGAAGAAGATCAATACCCCAAGACGAAGTTTGTTCCTCAACAAGAGAAGTATGATCCTGCTTCCTTCAAGGGAACACAAGCACAAGATGATCTTCCACCACAAGACCACAAGAACAAAGGCAAGGACAAGCTTCAAGAGGAGATTGATGCATTTGAAGAAGCACCTAAGGCCTTGGTCAAGTGGGTTCCCAAGACTATGCCAAGTTCTACTTCATCAAGCACAACTACTACACCAAGGATTCCCATCAAGATGATGTGGATCCCGAAGAAGAAGAACTAGAGAGTTCTTGAGGGTGACTCCGCCAACATTCTTCACTCATATCATTATGGCAAGGACAAGTGCAATCAACTTCCACATCTTGCACTAGTTCAAGGAGTCACAAACCCTCATGTTGGTAAGGCAAGGGACAAGGTAACCTAATGTTTTAATGGACATCATATTGTGTGTGCATCACTCTATGTCTATGGATATTCTTGTTTGTTCCTTGTGGGACTAACCCGTGTAGGTACTGAAAGTGCAACTCACTCCAAAGGATTGCTCCAAAAGATCTACATCAACATTGAGCATCCACATCTTCAACACCTACATGAAGTCATCATCGACAAAACCCAAGGTTAGTTCATCCCTCAAAGGGGGGATCTCACATCTAGGGGGAGCTTAACTCTAAGAATTGAGTCAAAGCAACTCTAATGGTGTGAACACATCAATGCATTATGTAAAAGTGGTAACCCCACTTGAGCTTAAATGATGAGTATGCCCTATGATCAAATGTTCTCATTTGACTCCTAAGTCAATATACTCATATATAGATGACCTAGTCATCGCCAATTGTTTGATAGATGCTAGAATTGGTTGTGCATGCTTTGCCACATATTTCATTTGTCATTTTACTGTGTGAGCATGTTGGTTGCATATTTTACTCATTCAAGGACATCCACTTGTTGTTTTGATTGATTGGTTTATTTTTCTTTGGCCAAGTGGATGGACAAGAATGCCTAAGAACCTTCTCTAGCTATCTATGCTTTTCTCGTCTCAAACTCTATTCATGCTACATCACAAAATTTGATCAAGTCAGATTCGAACCACCCTGTGTGAGGAGCACTCGGAGTCCCCGATTCGTCATAGACTTAAACTTCCAAAACTTCTTTGTGATTTTCAGTCTGACCGATTCATCCATCTCGGTCCTACCGAGATCACTAAGTCGATCTAGGTTTTCAATCTCGGTGCAATCGATTTGAACTTTTCGGTCACACCGAGTTGCTGTAACTATATACAGTTATGCATCTCGGTGCCACCAAGTTGTTCCACTCGGTCACATCGACAGTGTCGGGCTATATATACTCACGGGCAAATTTTGGAAAACTTTCTCCGAAACTCTTCGCCCACGCATAGCTCGCTCTGCCTACCAGGTCTACGGATCGTCGACTTCGTCGCCAGCCACCTCCTGTCGCTGGTCTCCGCCACCGTCAACGGATTTCTTCTCCGCCATTGCCACCATAGCGAGTTCACCGCCAAACTAGGGTATGAACTCGATCACAGTGCTATCCTCGTCTGATTCTCAGCACATTGTGTTTGTAATGCATCTTGCCACGATTGAAACACTCCTATCCAGTCAATGCGATCCTTAGAATAGATGTGATTCGAAAATTTAGGGTTAGGTTTCCGCCGAAACCATCTCGGACCCACCGAGTTGAAAAACTCGGTCCCACCGATTTGGCTAACGCCATTGCACTAGTAAGTCTCGGTCTGACCGAGAATTACAAGTCAGTGTGACTGATTTTAGAACTTTATGAAATCCTAGCAGTCTCGGTGCCACCGAACTGTGACTCGGTCTGACCGAGTTCACTAGTTTAGGTTCCAAAACTGCTTCGGTATCACCGAGTTTGAAAATCGGTAGATCCGAAATGCTTTCTGTGGAAACTAAAACTAGGTTTTTTTGAATCATTCTTTTGTAAAAATCTCTGCATTTTGTGATGCTCATCCATTCTATCTCATCTATAACTATTCACAGGGTCAGCAGTCAGTGATTTGCAGCATGTCAGACCAAAGTGATAGTCAGAACAAGTCAGCAGAGCAGATTCACATGAGTGAGGGCACTAGTCCCTCTAGCAGCTCAGATGAAGGGAGCAGAAGCACTCCAAGCAATTTGCCCAAAGCAGCCACAAGAGCAAGAAGGAAAAGAACCTCAGACTCTGAGGATGAGGATTATGTGGTTGTTGAAGATGAGGCTACTTCCAAGAAGGTAGTGCTCAAGAAGGTGCACAGCTCAACTGCAGTAAAGCCAAGCATGAAGATCAAAAGGCCTGCAGGAAGACAACCAATGTCCAAAGCTAGATGATCAACTCAAGTACCTGAAAAGCCTGATCCCAAAGAGCCAGCTGTAGAAGGAAAGAAAAGGAAGGAAAGGGTCAAGAAGACCATGGCCAGAGTTGTTGATCAACCTTCCATGATGGAAGAGGGAGAAGAGGTTGCTGAACCAGCACCCAAGGCACATAAGCTTATGGGTGATGCTATAAAGTCAGGGGCTGCAACATCAAAGCCCAAAGAAGCACCCAAAGCTGCCCCCAAGCCCAAGACTGCAGCTAAGAGAAATACCAGGAGTATACCAGCAGCTGAGAAGAACAAGGCCCCAATTCCTGATGTTGCTACTGAGGAAGATGAAGAAGGGCAGGTCCTAAGGAAGCTCAAACCCAAGATCCCAGACCACAATGATGCTCATCCTGTGGCTGAGGACATGAATATCAAGAGAGACTCAGGGTTGAGGCTATGGAGATTGTCAGATCCATATGCCACCAGCAGAAGGACTGATGTGGATTACAGGTTCCACACCAAGGACCAGCAGGACTTCTATGAGACAATCTTGTTGGACAAGAAGCCCATAGTGTATGATATGAGGTGGGTCGACTGGACCTACATGAAGGAGAATGAAGAACACTATCCTAGAGTATATGACAGTTTTTTTGCTTGTGGAGTTGCAGATTTTGTTGGGCAGAAGCTCACCAACTGGAATGATGAACTCATTATGCAATTCTACTCCACAACACACTTCTATCCAGATGGGAGGATAGTTTGGATATTTGAAGGAACAAGATACCAGTCAACCATAGAGGAATGGGCAAGTCTGATCAATGCCCCAGAGGAGAGTGAAGATGACTTGGATGTTTATGCCAAGAAGAAGATGGGACACAATACTATGTTATATATGTACAAGGAGATCCCAGACAAAGCTCTTGAGACTTTCTCATTTGGGTCAGTCCATTTTCTTCTGTCAGGGCTGCCTACGATCAACTGGATCTTAAGGCACAGTCTTTTGCCCAAATCAGGTGACCACAACATGATCAGAGGGCATGCAGTTAACTTGCTACACATATTTGATGTGCCATAGAAATTCAAAGCCATGAGCCTTATGGTTGAAACTATCAAAAGGACTACAGCAGACCAAAAGAGAAGTTGTGGATATGCCCCACAGATTCAGGAGTTGATTAACTCAAAGATGGGCACAGGAAAATATCTGTTGGATAAGGAACATTTTGCTCTCTATCCAGACTTTGAGGACAATCAAGTTGTCATTAATGAGAATGAACCATCATCAGTGCAAGCTCAAGAGAAGAAGGAGAAGGCAAGGAAAGAGAAGGCTGCCAAGATGCCAACTCAAGAGGAGGCATCTGAATACTTTTTGAAGAACAAACAGGAGCAGCTTGGTTACTTGATAGCATCAACACTAAGGATTGAGAAAGGGTTGGCCACCCAAACTCAAAACCAGGAGAGCCTGGAAAGAATCATGGAACAAAAATTCTATGATCTTGATGTCAAAGTAACTAAGATTCAGTCAGTTGTGGAACAGCTTCAGGATGACATGCAGGAGAGGAATGGCAAGACAACCACTGATGCATTTGCCAGAGTGCCTAGAGCTCAGAGGTCAGCTGCAGTGCCTGTGACAGACACTAGAGCCACATCATTAGCACCAGCTATAGCTCCTACAGCTCCAGGGCAACCAGCTCCAGCACCAACTCCTCCAGCTCCATCTACATCGACTGAAGCCTTCATTCTTGGAGTTATCCGGACACCACCACCACCTGAAGACCAAGCCTGAGAGTCGATCTAGCACTATGCATTTTCTATGAGCTTTTTGGTAACTTGTTGCGAAAGGGGGAGAAAATGTATAGATCACAGGCTTCGAGAGAGAGTGTTGCTTTTGTTCTCTCTTGTCTTCTTGGTTGAACTTTGTTTGCTTTTGATTGCTTGAGATACTATGCAATTACCTGTGAGACATTGATGATCATGTGTTTGATCATAAGCTACACTTGTGCTTGTTTGATGATATTATCTTACTTATCCTTATATGATCATTCACTTTGCTTGGTGATGAGTGCATGTATTCAATCTTTATTATTTTGAGCGCTCCACCAAGATGTATGTGACATGGAAGAGTAACCCATGAGGCTAATTCCATGTGCATTTGCAGTCCAAAGCAAATCTTAAAATATGCACAAATTTAGGGGGAGCTCTTGCTTATCACATACTTCTCAAAGCGACGATGTTTTTCAATCTTATTATCATTTGTTGAAGCTTTGATCTATATGTTGTCATCAATTACCAAAAAGGGGGAGATTGAAAGTGCAACTATCCCTAGGTGGTTTTGGTAATTCATAACAACATATAGCTCATTGAGCTAATGCTATTCCAAGACAAATATTTCAGGAAAGCTCAATGAATGTCATGGCATGGATGATGAAAGTGGATCCCTCAAAATATCAAGGACAAAGGATTGGCTCAAGCTCAAAAGCTCAAACTCTTCATTTTACATTTTAGTGATCCAAGATCACATTGAGTCTATAGGAAAAGCCAATACTATCAAGGAGGGATGAGGTGTTGCTTAATGAGCCTCTTGCTTAATTTGCTTAGTGATATGCTCCAAATACCCTCAACTACTTTCTCACATCCTCATATGACCTAAACCTAAAGTCAAAATCGGTTACACCGATTCTTTCTATCCGGCGCCACCGAGTTCAAATGTCACAGCCACTGCCACAAACCCTAAGAAAATCGGTCTCACCGATAGGGATCTCGGTCTCACCGAGATGGGATTGTAATCTCTCTGTTTCCCTTCGTAACGTTTCGGTCCAACCGAAGTGAGCGATCGGTCCCAGCGAGATTGCAATGTAAACTCTCTGTTTCCCTTTCGTAACATTTTGGTCTCACCGAAAAGAGCAGATCGGTCCCATCGAGTTTACCTGACCAACTCTCTGGTTAGCTAATTACCAAAATCGGTCTCGCCGAGTTTGTGTAGTCGGTCTCACCAAGATTACGTTATGCCCTAACCCTAACCATATCGGTCCCACCGAGTTGCATTTCGGTCCCACCGAAAATCCTAACGGTCACTAGGTTTACTGAATCAGTCCGACCGAGTTTGTTGATTCGGTCCCACCAAGATTGCTAAATTGTGTGTAATGGTTAGATTTTGTGTGGAGGCTATATATACCCCTCCACCTCCTCTTCATTCGTGGAGAGAGCCATCAGAACAAACCTACACTTCCAACTTACCAGTTCTGAGAGAGAACCACCTACTCATGTGTTGAGGCCAAGATATTCCATTCCTACCATATGAATCTTGATCTCTAGCCTTCCCCAAGGTGATTTCCACTCAAATCTTCTTTCCACTAGATCCAAATCCTATGAGAGAGAGTTGAGTGTTGAGGAGACTATCATTTGAAGCACAAGAGCAAGGAGTTCATCATCAACGCACCATTTGTTACTTCTTGGAGAGTGGTGTCTCCTAGATTGGCTAGGTGTCACTTGGGAGCCTCTGACAAGATTGTGGAGTTGAACCAAGGAGTTTGTAAGGGCAAGGAGATCGCCTACTTTGTGAAGATCTACCGCTAGTGAGGCAAGTCCTTCGTGGGCGACGGCCATGGTGGGATAGACAAGGTTGCTTCTTCGTGGACCCTTCTTGGGTGGAGCCCTCCGTGGACTCGCGCAGCCGTTACCCTTTGTGGGTTGAAGTCTCCATCAACGTGGATGTACGATAGCACCACCTATCGGAACCATGCCAAAAACATCCGTGTCTCCAACTGCGTTTGAATCCTCCAAACCCTTCCCCTTACTTTCTTGCAAGTTGCATGCTTTAATTTCCGCTGCCTATATACTCTTTGCATGCTTTCTTGAATTGTGTGATGATTGCTTGACTTGTCCAAATATAGCTAAAATCTGCCAAACTCTAAAATTGGGAAAAGGTTAAGTTTTTAATTGGTCAAGTAGTCTAATCACCCCCCCTCTAGACATACTTCAGGGTCCTACACACGTCAAGTCAATGTGTGGACATGATGAATAATTTGACCGACGTATACTAGTACTGCTACTGTACTACTTACTAGTCGTATTTAGTGTCACAATTTATACATAGGTTTAACTAACAAGTACACACTTGAAGCCTAACTGATATATATATATATATATATATATATATATATATATATATATATATATATAATATGCCTTCTGCACAACATCTCCATCATCATTATCAGTACATCCTACGCAGGTGAGTTATGATGCACTTGATCCCAGGAAGGTATCTATCCTTCAAACCAGAGGAGTGCTTCAAACTAACAACAGTACATAATATCCAACAAAAGATTGTCGTGCTACAGCAGCAGAATACATGGCTCAGTCTAGATATCAACATGAATCAAGTTGTGCATATTTGCTGTTGGCATGAACCACATCGCCGTATGTCGGGTTTGCAAAAGCCATCCATCACATGGAAGCTTGATGCCTTTCACACACTAAAGATTATCTGGCAACTAGCTGTGTTGACGAATCTCTAGATATGGTGATTCATGAAACCCATGGTATGATGTGTAAACACAACCCCCCCTCGCGAATGGAAGTTGCATAACACAGTAATTATTGCCGGTGATATGATCGATGATTGGTTGGATGATCGGATAATTGAGCCCGAGGAACAAGGAGTGGTTGCCGAGGTTGTAAACCTGCCTCTAGTTGAATACGGTTGGCCCGACGGAGCTGGGATCTTTCTCGAACACAAAGAAGCCATAGCCATCAATGTCACGAACGCCCCACGCATTGTACTGCATGTGGTTTGATGTAATGGTTTGGTCAATTTGGTACATGCGAATGAGCATCAAATGACCGCCGTCAGCTGAACGAGCGATAAACCACCACCCATCGCCCGGTATGATTCCAGGTCCTGAAATCATGAAGGCCAGCGCATTTGCGTCTGCTGCAACAATTCAAATTGGAGACCAAAAGGACAAAAATAAATAATCATGTTCAGAGTATGTGTGGAATTAAGATTATTATAACAGTGACACATATCATAGACAGAGAATTGCAATGCCGTGGTCATAATCATACCCCAAGTTAAAAAATAAGCCAATGGCTTTCATATTCTAGCAATATGTCATGGTTCAAACATCATGTAACAATGAGAGGAAAACAACTATGACAGCACCTACTCATATTCTACCATAGTACTTACTACTACTATTCTCATATCAACTCTAAGCAATAACATGCGTTGTTATAAAAATCTTGTAAACGAGAGTAACATATATCAATCATGATGTTATGCTCATAATATGTATTCTAACAATCATTAGATGCCAATTGTTCTCATATCAACTCTAACAATAACATGTGTGGTCATAAAAATCTAGGAAATGAGAGGAACATATAGCAATGATGTGGTTATAGACATGCTATGCATTCTAAATTTGTAACAAATGAACAGGCAGTTGTATTCATAAGGTAAAGATGAGATGAGATAGAACAATTACACGACGATAGATTCCACCAGTATAGGCAGCCAATCTGTGCGTCGACCGCGTAAACGATGTCATCGTGCACTATAGCATCAGACAGAAATGTTGCCTCAACAGGATTGATGATGAGCCATAACCATGTATGGCGACCGGATTCCAGATAGACTAACCCCATGTTGAACAAGGCAATGAGCTTGTAATCCATGTAGTCTTCTGATGGTGTGGGCACTTCGCAGATTACAACTTTCTACAAATAGAGGTCGAGCCAAAAGCTTGACGCGTCTCATGCGTAGTAGGCAGGAGTGTCCGGTGGGCCACGAGGCTCGATGGCGGCGGTATCCAACAATGGAAGGGTGATCTCTCGCTGGGTGTATATATCCATGAGACGCCACGGACTACCGGTGTGGCGGATGAGGACGATCCAGTTGGCCTTCATGCCTGCCCAGTAGTCGCCGCGCATGAGGGAAAGGTGGACGGGTAGTGGTAGCATGTCGAGGGGCACCATGGCAACCTCCGTAGGATCGTCAAGTCGGTGTCTGGGCCACCTGCGAGGATCGGGCATCAGCAAGCAGGGTGTCTTGAAAAGAGCCGGTCGGTTGCAGATGAGTAGACGGTACAAAGACACCGAGCATGCGGCTAGACGGACGGTGCTGAGTAGGTCCATACGACTACAGATCTGCTCCAAGAGAACATCGGGGAAGGAATTCCAATCGCGGCTCTGCGTGTCAGTCGGTTCTTCCATTGGGGTTTTTGGTGCCCGTGAGCCAGCGGGGAAGTGGATTCGGGCGGGCGAGCGAAGAAGCTTCTCCTCGTGTGGCCGAGCAGTGAGCGGGGGGATATGGTACGCGCGAGCTACCAAGGAAGATGGCGCGGGCGGGCAAGCAGTGAGCGGGGGTAAATGTTGTGTGGCTGACGATGGGGAAGAGAGGAGGAAGAAGAAGAGAGGAGGAAGAAGAAGAGAGGAGGAAGAAGAGTGGAAGACGGGGAAGAAAGTGCATTAAATCTCAATTCTACTAGAACTACTACCAGGATATACCGTCCTTTGGAGTGTAAATAGTTACACCGATGACATGTGGGTCTACCACAAGAGGGCCCATATGTCAGTTAATGGAGGACAGAGGTGCGTAGACGTATTTGTGGAAGCGTGCTCTACTGGCAAACATAATGGCAGTACTGGGTAAGGCTGATTTAGTAACACCAACATGCTGGTTCAGCTTATTAATTATGTGTCCCATCTACTGCAGCGTGTATTGTCACTTCACTGCGAAGACTAGTTGAATAGTTCTCTCTGACCGAGATGGGGAATAATGGATCGCGAGGACTTCCTTTCTAGAGTATCCCTATGCCTCTACGCTCACTTCACTCATTTTGCTTCGTACCTAGTCACTTGTTGAAATCTGTAGAAAGACAAATACTCCGTATTTGGGAACAGAGGGAGGCTTTTACTCCGTACTATTTGGGACCAGACGGAGTATCACCATATGGAGGGAATAGAGGAAGCTTGAAATATGAACATGTCAATGGGAGGGAGTAAGCCCCGTGCATGCATGCATGCATGCATGCAACATGCAACACTCACACGTACACATGGACGCACGCAGCACTCACGCACCCATGCAGCACACAGCACACGACGCAACACACACGCTTATGCTCAAGTGCTCAACCTACTCCCTATGTCCGTGAAAGACTGTACATTTAGAGATTTACACATTGACCAAGGCATAATTAACGCCCAAAAGTAGCAGACTTATGTGTGCATGCGACCATTGAGAGAAGAAGATTAAATGAAGGCTGTTGCATGCTGTAATTAAGGATAGACATGTAGCCTATACCTACAGCACAAGTTGGTGCATTAGTCAATCAATATCGATTTAGATTAAAGGCTAAATGCATTGGAAGTGTAGATGTACATCATGTACTACACTCTTTGTTTTATAGCCGATGTACACTCTTTGTTGGAAGACCGAGGGAGGACACATGCATGCACTCACATACACAGCCAGGGCGGTTCCCGCGCAAGGGTTGGACTCATGCCGCGCCTGCGTAAAGTTTTGTTTAACTGATTTCTTTGGTCTGCCAACTAACATGTGGGACCCAGAAACTAGGTGACAATTTAACCAGTCAACAAAGTGCCATGTCGACTATGTGGCCGGTCAGTAGGGTGCAATACGGTGCTCTACGATGAGCTAGTGATCGTATAATCGCTGCAAAACTATATATAGTGACCGTAAAGAGCGTATTGTTACATACGTTGACCGCCAGTGTATTTTTCTCGTTTCAAATTAAGCCATATTAATCGGAAAGGACACAGTATGGACTACTACTAGTACTAGTACTGCTTTGATGTGTCCCGTCAACTCGCCGAACGAGGAGAAGCTTGCTTACTACGCCTCTCCCTCGCCCACGCGCGCGGTGGTTTGCAGGACGAGGAGAGGGTTTTGACTACAGCACCCTCTCCCTCTCCCTGTCCCTCTCCCTCGCCCTCGCGGTGGACGTGCAGCAGTTCAATCGGTGTCAGATTGCTAGAAGCATATTGTACTGTAGTATCATCATTGTTGGACCTTCCGAAGAGGCGAAGAGCCAAGTGCAAGGTTCGCACGAGTACGAACTGTTGAACCTCCCAAAGAGGCAAAGAGCTAAGCGCAAGGTTTTATAGGAGTTGTCATCCTAGTAGGAGTGTACTACAACTATAGCGAACGATGCTACTGTATGATGCTGCCACGTCACGTATATCCAAAGCCGTGCCACCTTTTTTTCTCAAAGAGCATGTTGGAGCCCGTGCAACAACCACACAAGTTGCACGTACACATAACACATTTATTAGTAATAAATTCTAAAGGAAAAATGCCAGTATGCCACACAAGTTCATCTCCAATTCATGTGATAAATTTGTGCACGACTAGTCTACATATATTCACAGCGCTACCGTTCATAATTACCGTACTCCACTTACACGTTATAGATGGGCTACATGTCCTCCTCCAGGTTCCAGTCCCAGGTGTTCTTCATGGATGGCACGATCCATAGCGGTGGGCAACGGGAATCATTGTCGCAGCTTTCTAGTATGGTTCCACACGATGGAGACTCATCCAAGCTGAAGCGGCATAAATCAGGGATAGCGTGTCCCAGCATGTCGTTCATCCGGCGGTGCGCACTGAAGACACAACCATGCTTCATGAACGGCAGGCCTTCCGTGGTCGTGCAAGGAAGGTGGCATCCGCTTCACAATGGGGTAGCTGTCCCCGATGAAAAGCGAGTACTCTCCAAGAGTGTTCCTCGGCACCCACGTAGCATCACGGGGGTCGAACTCGGCGCCGTTCATTTGGTACACGCGGCATCCCAGATCTGGACACATGGTGACGTACATAGTCAAGGTCCATGCATAATAATGTTGTGCTCAAATATGGCGGTCAGTAATACTGTGCAGCAAATAGTACTACTCCGGTATAGAGGAAGTAAAATAACCGGCTTATTATATATAGCCACTCTTGGCTACATGGACGAGATAGTAAGACATGGAAAAACAAATATGGTGGCAGCTAGTGGGTTCAAGTCTTCAAGGGCCTAGCTAGCTATACACGTCCTCCAAGGTAAAAAGTACTCCTACTAGTACTACTAAGTATACTACTAGTACAACAATGAAAGAGAAGGCGAGAGGGTTAAAAAATGGAATACCTGGGTAGATGGTGACGGTCCGATCGTGGTAGATTGTGTGACCATGTTGCACATCAGTGGTACCATCGGTAACGACTGCTAAGATAGTTGATCCCAATATGCCAAAGTCAGCTACAAGGTTCCAGGTTAGACCGAATCGCGGATGCAAATGCACATCCAGGATTGGCAATCTTATTTTGATCGGGGGATGACTGGTCCCTGGAAAATAATGGAGTACCGTTAGGGATGAAAATGATGGTTTGTGCATTCCGTTTGTAATCTCCCGTACCGTAGGATGGCAACCAGATGAAACAAGTCCCCTGGCTTGTCACCGCGAAGATGCGGCCTAGATGGCGCACGACGTCTTCGAACGTGTAGGGGTACAAATCTGCCGCTGCCAACATGGGCCAGCCTCTGCCGTTACTGCCTCTTGCATTGATGGCAATCTTTATGTTGAACACCGCGATGAGATAGTAATCATCGTAGCCGCGTCGCTTTGTCGGCGGGTCCGCAATTGCTATCTTCTTCAATCTCATGTAGGCATCATCATACGTATTCAAGCCCAGTCAGTCCGGAAGGCCGATCCCAATGGTGGAGAAGGGGTCTACCAGAACGGCCGCACTGCTGTGGATGTTGTGCAAAATGATGGTGGTATCCGGCCGGAGGTATGCAAGCCAATCTTCGTTGGCACCGACCCAGACCTATATATAAGACGGTGGGCAGCGGAGAAATTACGGGATGGAAATGGAATAACTAAGTACTACATGATCAAACTCCATTACTGACCTGCTCATCGGACAAAATCCGACTACCTCTCAACGTCGGCAACTCTAGCGGAGTCAACGTGCAATCATGGCCAGGGAGTGGTGGACTGTTCGAAGGATTGTCCCATAGAATAACCTTCTCCTCGAGGACGCATGGAAGACCAACAAGCATGGCCTTTACCAAGCCTGTTTAAGCAGCATCTTGAAAAAGTTGGTGCAGGAAGCACCGAGTCTTGCGGTGATGAGGACGTCGGAGCGGCGTGCGATTTCTCCCAGAGGATCGTCGTCCAAGGTCTCCCAGCCCCGATGAGGAGGGCGAATCCATGGAAGCAGCGACGAACTGCCTTCTCTTCGGGGGGAGGGGAACTGGCGAGGAGGAGATAAGAGCATAGTAACCGCAGGGCCTCGTCCCTTCCAACTGTAGATCATTCCTCAGCGAAGGGGTGAGGCTATTATTTACTACTAGTACTAGCATTATGGAATGTCATGGGATTGCATTATACTGTAAATAAAAGCACTAGTAAGAAATTTTTGGCACTAGTAGTAGTTTTTGGCGTGGATTAAGAAATTTTGGGTATGTTTTTGCCATTTTTTGTACACGTCAACTATAGTGTCAAAAAATGTCTTAAATTATGTGACGGAGGAGTATGTACTCGTACTGTAGCAGTACTAGTACTACTTTTCTCAACTTGTAGTGCGATGTACTGTACTTCTAGTCTAGTGTAGTATAGTGCACCAGTTTTGAACTCTTGAATCTCAGGGCCAAGGAGCTACAGTTGGAAGTGGAGGGTACTACTGTTCTCTAGAACCATCGTTGTACTATCAATGCAGGGGAAGTACACCTGTGTAGTGGCCTAGTGGGTACTCTCGGTGCTCTATTTAGCCGCTCCTCTCATGTAGCTGGCCTACTCAGCCGCTCCTCTCAAGCACACACTAGCAGCCCGTTTATCAGCGACGGTTACTGCGGGGGCAGAACATTTGAGTTATTTGATACAGCGAGACTAGGCTTTTCGCTTCCATTTGTGGAGGTGTAATGGATCTCGTCGAACTTTGTTAGTAGTTCCTTCTTTATGAATGAGATAAGCAAAGATTTTGCCTCCGTTTAAAAAAACGTCAAGAGGAATTTCTTTTATAGTAGAGCCGATAATGGAGTGAAGTCCATGTGTGCAACGCCACAAGCTACAGAGTAGTAGTAGAGCACTTTACGTACAGAGCCATATTGCACTGTTCCCAATGCCCCGCCAGGCTTTTCCAGCTCCTCGGGCTTAATTGGGAGGCACTAGTTTAAACATTCTACTAGCTGATGAGGAAGCTGCAAGAAAGGTGCGGCTAGGACGAGCACGCGAGCCACGGGATGCTGGGAAGGAAAACCCGTTCACCTGGCTAGGCTATCCAGTGCACCCAGATTGTGGGGCCGCATGTCTGTTTGACTTCAAAACTCAAACTACCCGTGTAAAATATTGGCTCGCAGCGAAGTGTAGTAGTACTATTTTTCAAAAAAAAAGGCCACCGTGCGTTCGCCGGGATCACACCCGCAAAACAAGGTATACACTCCCGCAACCACTAGTAGTACTTGTTGGAGTACAACACAACCTAGAATCGCCTTTTGTCGCTAGTAGTACGTACATTGTTCCTTACAAGAAACCCCTAATAATGCAAGAAACCACTAAAATGCCAAGAAACTACTACCACTTGCATACGTGGCAGATTTAAGATAAGACTACCTTATCAACTATTGTACATGCTCTTACCAACAAAAATCCTCGAGTGACCTCCTAACTCCGGCCCGTCCACCTAGTCATCCTCGGCCATGGGACGCAGCTACCGCCGCCGGCAGAAGGCGAGGTCAAAACCGCCGGCGGTGCGGAGCCCATGTTGCGGCAGCCTGGATGCCAGCTCCGTCCGGCTCTCGCGGCCGCTAGCTAGCCAAGATAGCTCCGTCCAGCTGCTTGTCTGCAAGGTTTGCTAGCTAGATTAGCACGGCAGCGCGGCGGCTTGCTCGCGCGTGCCACGCTAAGGCCAGCCATCTGGCTCGAGTGAAGGCCAGCGCAGCAGCTTGCTCGCTCGTGAGTCACGCTCGGGCCAGCCTACCAACCTGTCCGGAGGCCAGCGCGGCGTCCGGCCCGTCCGGTGGAGCGGCGGCCAACTCTCTCATCACCGGCGCCACCGACGAACACGCATCAGTACTGTTTGAAGTAATGTTCAGGAAAAATAATGTTTTGAGGGGGAATTACAGGATAGAAGGTCAGGTGTGGGTCCCTCGTGTCAACGGTCAAACAAAATGTGTTGGTTTAAGCTGCCTCGTCAGCACGGGCGTGTGGGCAAACCCTGTCATAAATGGGTTTAAACGAACCTAATCGGTAGGAGTACTAGGTAGTAGTTTTTGGCGTGGATTAAGAAATTTTGGGTATGTTTTTGCTATTTTTTATACAATAGATTCTTCCTAGGGCTGGTTGAAAGTGGTAGTTTTTTGTTAAATACTCTACATATTGTAAGTAGGAGTGAAAGTTAAGCTTTGGAAGCCAATAAGCAAGGCTAGTTACATAGTGCATATGTGTACATAATTGAAAGTAAATATCAACCATGAGTGACTAATATCTTGATGGAGAACTCGAAACTATGGAATACTAGGAAAAAAAATGCATGGTTGGAAATACTAGCAATGTTCATGTCCGTTGCAACGAATCATAATTAGAATAATACTTAGTCACAAACTTGGTACAAAACACTCTAATTTTGATATACATATGTCACTAGAGATATATTTGTTTCAATTAGAATATATTCCTTGGGCTGTTTTGGTGAGGTCAGGGAGGGATGTGGTTGGTTTTAAGATACTAATTATGGGTTTTTCTGCAAATTGGTAGACAAGTGGGATGTTGGTGAGAAAAGGCAACAACTTACCTCACAATCATTAGATGTAGATCTAATGGTCAGAAACGACGGATGGCAGACACACCAGCATCACCAACTTAGTCTTGTGTAGTAGCACTAGCAAGATCCGTGCATTGCTCGGAACATCAAGATGGATTTTTTTATAAACACTTGTTGTGATTGACCCTTGTGGGAGTAATCCCATGTGTAAAAACTAATAATATCTCAAGAAATATGAGATAAGGTGAAGAGCAGTGGGGTGTGGTGGTGGTTGGTGGTCGGACTGAGCGGAGGTATGGGGATTGACGAGGCCGGCAGCGGCCACTAGGCCAGTTTGTTCCAGAGGATTCCTTTCTTAATTGCTCAACAATGAGGTTTGTTGGAGATAAGGATGAACGAGGGAAGGCCTTGTCTGCAAATGTGGAGAGGGGTGCGGGTATCTTTTAGTTTAATTTCCATCCGTCGGATATAGATCAGACGGTCTATATTGCAAGATGGCACACATACCACCATCACCAACTAGGTTTTTTATAAGAGAAGAAATATAAGTATGGAGATACAAACGTATTATCGATACTTGCTTCCGTAAACTAGCATCTACATTCTATTCAACGCCTCGGCATGTGGGGCCTTATCACAATGACTTCTCGACTATGTAAAACAAAGATTTTCGCGTCGCCGACAAGGAGGGGGTGACGGCGGCGCGCTTTTTGGCTTGCTCTAGTCCTAGTAGTCATACTAGGTGGTCTAAGCACGTGTAGATTTATTCTTTTTCATGTCTCGTGTTCGCCATACTGCCACGACTGTTGATGAATAGACGGTAAGTTATTCATGGGGAAACCCTTGGTGAGCGTGTTTGCGAGAGAGAGAGAGAGAGACAGTGTGCGTGTGTGATATGTTAGAGACTGAGGCAATGATAACATTCTTTGTGTCTATGTGTGTGGAGGATAGAGAGAGACATGTACATGGGGCTTTGTGTTGTGTAACATGGAGACACATATACATAATTAGAGAGTGAGTGTGTGAGATACACATGCGGACATGGGGAGAGATGAGGATCTAGATAAATGGGTGTTTGTGCGTGTCTGTGTGTGTTTGTGCATGCGTTTGTGTGTGAGAGGGAGAGAGTGTATGTGGAGTAGAGAGACCACTGATGATGTAAACCTAGTATAAGGGAAGGAGGAATGGTGTGACATGTGTAGTACCGAGATAACACAGGTGCGGGCGAGGGGAACAGACTATTTGGAAGAGACATCAAGTGTGTGTGTGGGAGAGGGGTGTGAGAGCGAGAGAAAGAGAGAGCTAGCAATGGAGAGAGAGAGAGAGAGAGAGAGAGAGAGAGGAAGAGAGGGGGCGAGAGGGGCCGTTTGTGTCCATAAATGATGTATAGATAGGGAGACAATGTTGATGTTGTCTGAAATTGGCCTATGAACGGAGACGCGAGGGAAGCGAGTCATCGTGTGTGTGATAGGGACTTCATGAGAGATCTAGAATATATGATGTAGAGAATAATGTGCGAAATCGAGAACGATTATACATTAGGGAGCTATGCAAAGAGTCACGACATATATGTATACAGGGAAGGAGCTGGGGCGGGTCCGCATGTGGGAGAGATAGAAAGAGGAGAGTGGTGCACAAGGAGACAAAGTGTGCTTGTTTGCAGTGGGGGTGGTGTGTGAGGTGAGTGCGCAAGAACCACATAACTAGGGAGATAGACGTTTGGGGGCGACGTTTTGTGTGTATGGGAAATATACACTCTACATAGTTCGTGTGCTTGGGTAAGAGAGATAGCGGGAGACCTAGAGAGTGAGGGAAGAGATGTGTGCATGCCCGAGAGACAAAGTGATAGAGACCTATGTTGGGGTCCGGACTTTACAAGAGATAGGGGTGTTAATGTGCTCGTGTGTTGGTGTTTGGGGGAGAGAACGACTTCTCTCTATGTGTGTGTGTGTGGTGGGGGGGGGGAGTTGACTTCAGATAAAGAGTGAGGTGTCTATATTTGAGGGACTTAGCGTAATTGAGATATTGTGCACTCATGGTTGATCAATTTGTTTCACAGTTTGTACTATGAGATAACGATACTTTTGAACATGCGTGATATACCTTGATGTACCAGAATTACAAACCTAAGATTGGAATTTTGGAATTCGACACCATCATTAGCTTTTGTAATTCATTTAAATGGAGGTACATTTTTTTAAGCCGGGATTTCGTGATTTCAAATTCATATATCAAACCTAGAGATATACACATACGGGCATGTTCAAACTTTATAATCATCCACTTTATTCATACACATACACATTTTTGCTTTTGTCATCATATTTAGGATAAACACATTTGGAATTTCATTTGAATTGGACCCTATGATGGTATTTGCTTGTAGTATCTCAATGATCCATATTTGAATTGAATGGACAATCTAAGTTTCAAGTTGGAGACATTGATTTTCAAAACTTGCACATTTTTTTGCGTGCAAAACAAACAAATTGTCGGCCATGATATCATAGTCGGCCGTACAAAAGCAGAATACTTATAATTTTAGACGCCAAAAGCTTTCAAACTTCCCGCTCACATCGAAATATCATGCGCCCGAAAGTTTAGCCCTGCGATATTCCTATTTTTACCCCTGCCACATGAACGGAAAAGGGCTGCTTTGGTAACTCCATTGTTTTCCCCTCTTTGCCCCCGACCCCCCCAACCACGGCAAGCCGCCGAATCTAGTCCTCCGCCACAGTGGTGGACCTCACACCCCGCCAAACTGGTCGTCAAGCGCCGCCATGCCACTATTGAGCGACAGCACGCAGCAACCGAAGGCAGGATGGACGTCAGGATCTCCGGCTCGGAGATCCGCGTTGACTGGCGACATGATAGTGCGCTTGAGTACAGGGAGTATAGGAGGGGGATTTGGGGGAACTGGAGTAGGAAGCGAGATTCCAGAGGTGGGGGAGGGGCGGGAGACTGGGGATGAAAAGGTAGCATGAATTTCGAGCATGCGCCAATATGCTCTCGGCGCGCAAGCGCACGAAAACACCGGTGGCGCCCACATGTCGGCCTAAGAGTCCTTATTCTTTCTTTGTTGGAGAGCCCGGCCTTTTTTTCAGGATCTTTTGAGAGCCCGGCCCAAGAGTCATAATTGACCTGTTTGGCATTGCGTTACTACTCGGCCCATATTCAACGACACCTCATTGGCCCAAACAAGTGTACATCATCGAAAAGACAGTGAGCTCAAATTATATAACTTGAAAAAAGGAGATATACTCTGAACACTGGAGAATGGTGATGCCCTCATTTAGCCCACCAGTAGTTCGAGACAATAAACAGTTTGAAACAACGATATATACAACATTCAAACACTGACTAGTGACTACTACTGACATAAACAACAAGACATGATAGTTCATAAGAAGTCTTGCTCACCACCAAAACGTACCCATCTGCAGCACTCAGACTCTCGTGATCCAGACGAGAATGACATTCTAAACAGAAGCAACTATTACATAGAAAGAGTGACATAGACGAGGATGACCAAATGAAAAGGAATATGCAGAACAAAAGAAAGAACTACCCATCTAGAACCAGCAGCAAAGACAACAAAGTCATTCGCAGAGATGATCCAACACCATCATAATTTGCAGCCCCGCTTCAGCGACCAGTGATCCGGAGACACCAGTACTCCACCCTTTCGATGCAACAGCCCAATTACCTATCAACCTGAAGGCTTGAACCACATCACTACCTGTCGTAATTGAGACATCCAAGGATCAAAGTTAATCTGGATGCCTTTGTCATTCTCACCTTCTTTTGGCTGCAGGCTGTATCGTTGACAATCAGGGGAGTATGCTCCCGAACTCCTAGGGCTCGCCGTGCAGACACAGTTTTCCATAGCAAACAGAGCCTCTCTGCCATCAAGGTCCTTGCCAACGGTGATCTCCTGGTTAATCGAATAATTGAGTTCGAGAAACAGAGAGTGTGAACCAAGGCTGTTTACCCGCCTCCAACTAAAAAATCCTAAAGGCCCCAACAAGCTGGTATCCTTCTCATAGACGTAACAACCACTGTCCGGATACTCACGTATTACACGATGCTTGTATACAATGGGTTTTTTGCAATATAACTTTTTCCGGCTCATGTGTCCGAATTATCATCAGACTTTTGTCGTCGTCTGATCGAGCGAGGAACCAGTTGTGCTTCCCTGTTTTTGGCAAAGGTGGTGTAATTACAAAGGGCAGTAAATGTAGGGACACTGCATCATATCAAAAAGGACAGGCATTGTTAATGTAAGATCATCATTGTTCAGAGTATGAGTAGGATAATGCAAGAAACAACATTGATATGTCCCTGTTGGAACTGGGAGGAAAATACAAGGAAATGTATACTGGGTACGAAAATATAGAAGTGCCATGCATGGTTATACTCATGTTATCTTGCAATCGATTCTTCACAGGAAACTACCATGTCATGCATGTTATGCAATCATGTTCTGTCCTCACAAACAAATTCTTCAAGGTAACTAACAGACCATGTATTGTTATATACTCGTGTTCTGTGGGAAAAAAATTGTGAGGATATTATTCTAGCCATTGATTGCTGAAGGGCGAATATAGGTATGTACACATGGTAAGCATTGCAGGATTTCACTACTTCCAAATATAGAGTTCTCCATATGCACATTTACTTCCCTAATGTATGGTTAGATGAAACCAACAGTGTGGTGCATGTTTCTACATCGCGAAAATGAGGAAACTAACATGCCCATTGATACACACTCATATTTAGTAGTAGTATATAGATTACTTTAAAATAAGGATAATATCCATATATTCCTAACCGTTTGATTATTCAGGGTACAAATTGGCTGTAATGACATGGTCACAATCGCATGAATTAACTCATTCCAAATATAGCTGATTTACGGCGTCTCTAATATATTGCCATAGTTCTACTCAACTTCTGCTCAAACAGGGATATGCCAATCATCACAAAAATTTCAAACAGTGTCATGGCGTCATCATTAACATGAGACGGAAACAACTTACACGTGCCGTCCTAGCAATACATGGTGCCATCTGCTTTGTCGATCGCGTAGATGATGCCATTGTGTTCAATAGCATCACCGAAGTGTGTATCAGCTTTGACGATGATCCACTGCGAGCCAAGTTGTCTCTAGCTAAAAAAGGCATCGGCATAAAGATAGGCGAGTCTGCGGTCGAACAAGGAAATTAGCTTGAAGTCTGCGTAATTCGCATGTCGTGTGGGTACTTGGCAAATTACAATCTTCTGCAAAACAAGGTCCGTCCAACTGACATAGTAATCTAGATGACTTGGACCGCGATGGTAATGCTCTATATAATCCAACGGAGGAAGGATAATCTCATGGGAGGTTTGGAAGTTCACGAGCACCAACTTTTTACCATCTTCTCTGAAGGCAGCCATCCAGTGGGAGTTCATGCCGACCCAGTACATACGTGCCAAGAAGTTTTGGGCGATGGTGATCGGATCGATGTCGAGGGAAATGATGTATGGCGACACACTACATACCTGCAAAGAAGTTTCGGCTAATGGAGATCGGATTGAAGTCGAGGGGCATCATGCATGCCTCCGTATCATGGTGAGCCAATCTCGCAAGACCAGATAGCAGCAAGCAGGGTGTCTTGAAAAGCTTAGGCCTCACTTCGATGATGGCCGTGTGCATGTCCCTCAAGCATGCAGCCAGCCGCAGGGCGGTCAACATATCCATACACGAACAACAAAGGTCGAGGATGTCACTGGGGAGATTGCTCCAATTGCAGCTCATATGGATGCTGCGCGGTTCGCGTTCGGCCATGGTGGAGTTTGGAAGGGGGCTTGATTTACAGGGGAGAAGGATGTCGGTGCTGGAGCGGCTAGCGAGGGAATAGTGGTACTGGGGGAGGCGAGTGAGGCGATGGTACACGGGGGCACAGTGAGATGGAGACAGAGATGGAGACGGAGAAGGAGATGGAGATGGAGTGGTGCTATGGGAGCGGAGAGGGAGACGAGGCGAGGCGCCAATGTGTTGTACAACAGCGGTGATAGACTGCACAGTGCACAGGGTGAGGCTTACGTTGGTAACCCGAACACGCCGCCTCGCCTGGACTAGTGTCAGACGCAGGGTGTTGTCACTTCACTGTGAGGACCGGATGAATAGTATTTTGACCATCAAGTGTACCACAGTTGTACTACTACTACTACTACTACTACTACTACTACTAGTAGTAGTAGTAGTAGGAACATGAGTACTCCAGTATTGTATAGCGGAAATAGGTCTCCCGTGCTAGCATGCCTGTTCACTTCATCGTTCAGGTATCATCCATATTGCGAGCAGAACCAAATTCTCATGCATGCCCAATCAACGCCCTGCCGCGATGCATGCAGTGGTCGTTCTGGTGCATCAAGGACGGCATGCAGATCGTTCCACACTTGAGAAGAGGAAAAATGGAAAGGTAAAACGCAGCAGCAAAGGAAGAGAACGCTGGCTAACGAGGCTGGGAGGGGATCGAGCAGGAAGTTAATGCTCCACACCTAAAGGTTTTGGGAAAACATGATTTTCATAAGGTGACTTATACTACTCACCTAAACAGAGGGAGTATTCCTTAACCAGAGAATGTTGTGTCTCCCACTCACACGCTCAAAAAAAAAGCTACGACACATTTTTTATCTGTTTGCATAGGTCCCACCTATCAGGAAGGATGGGCACGTACACGAACAGGTACGACTCCTCAGTCTACCCACGTAGCCTTTTCGTTTAGTCTACCTAGCCGTCTAATCAATTGCCTGCACGCCACTTCTCCCATTTACTTCTCCATCGGGAACAGATTCGCCTCGGCTTCTTCACCTCCCCTTCGTCTTCATTTGCATCCAAACCCCACTGCATTCACATTGTTTTAACCTCTTTAAATAATCATCTACTACTTCAGTTAGACTAGCCATCTAATCCTAATTCTCCAAACCATAGCCCTCCGTTCTAGCGGTTCCAAATGGCGAAAGAGATCGAGATGCAGGTTTTTAGCATCCAATGTGTCCTCGTCGAAGGCTCGATGCGCATAGTTGCCACCGTCACCGTCCACCCAAGGGTTGTTCGGCAGTGGATCAACAATGTATCCAACTCCCTCAAAAAGGTAGAGACGAGGGTCATCGGTCTCGACACAGAGTACACTGAGTGTGCCCCTGGGAAGATCCAGCGCGACGCCGTCCTTCAGCTGTGTCTCGAAGATGATGTTTTGGTGTACCATATCATGCACTCGCCCTCCATACCAGGTGAGCTTCACGATTTCTTGTCTCGGGAGGACGTATACTTCTGTGGGGCAGCCATCGAAGGGGACAAACAGAAGCTGGAGCCGTACAACCTTGATTTGAAAAGCATCGCTGACCTACAAACCAGAATCAAAATTCCTGTAGAAGATTGTGCTAAACAGACACCATCCCTATTCGACGTAGCAAATTTTGTGCTCGGTACAAATCTTCGGAAGGGTGACGAGACGGTGGCATTAAGGTCGTCCGGATGGGAGAATTATCCCTTGCGTACGAGCGGATAAAATATACTGCCCTCGATGCCCGTGTGAGTTTCGAGATAGCTGCAAGGTCCAAAGAGCTTGTTGCGAAGCCGTCTCCCATAGAGAATGAGAACAAGAAGAAGAAGAAGAAGAAGAAGAAGAAGAAGAAGAAGAAGAAGAAAACGTTGCACCAGCAGGAGGGCATTATGGATGGATGAACTATTTCCTCTCTTGTAAAAAAAATTATTCCCTCTCGGTGTATATTGATATAGATGGACTATTTCGATGGTGTGGATGTCTTTGGAACATAGTAGTAGCATGGGTCCGCTTGACTATAAGGAACTATTTATCCGCATATATAGCTTTCTCTGCTACTCCTTCTAGTGATTGGTATGCAGTGCATGTGTCCGTAGACATGACAGCTTGTCCATGGAAGTTCAACTACGGCGACCATCACGTTTCATCTCGCGATTCCCATGACGCCTCTCCAACCCACGGCACCACGCCCCCCGACGTGCGCCTCACCCCTCTCGGCCGCACCGCTCCTCTGCCTTTGTGTGCATGACATGTGGGCCACCTAAAATGCAGCGAGCATCAAGTTTCTACCACAGCCACCCACGATTCCCACGACGCAGCTCGAACCCATGAAACCACACATCCCCCGACCTGTGGCTCACCCCTCTTGGCCCCACTGCCCCTCTGCCTTCGGGAGCATTACATGTGGACCAGTCACCTATCGGGTCCACATGTTATTGACTCAAAGGTAGGTGTAGTAAGGCACTGAAGCTCAGTCCCGACGGCCCTGAGAGGGAAATGTAACTCCTGCGCCAGGGCTTGTGGTGCTCCCGCAGCACGAACTCGTGCCAAACTCGAGATTTGTTTCTTGACTATACATGCATGCAACGATTTAATGGACATTCTAATCTCAACATGTGATGGGGAGCTCTAAATTTGAATTTGAAACTTATAAAATGAAAAGATTCAAAACAAATAAACTGGGAGAGAGGGAGTATATCGTAGGATGTGTCCCATACAAAATACGTCCCCTGGTTTGTCACCGCGAAGATGCGGTTAGAAAGGAGCATAGCATCTTCCTACTCGTACGGCAACAAATCGGCTGCAGACAGCATGGTCCGCCTTTGACCGCCATGTGCAAGGTTCGTGCTATCTTTTATTCAATCTCACCGTGGTTCCATCGTACCAATTCATGCGGTGGCCTGTTGCATAGCTAATCCCAATGTTGGACAGAGGTTCTACGGGAACGGTGTCACCGTGTAAATCTTGTGCAAATTGATGTTGGTACCCTCCCGTACATATGCAAGCCAATCTCCACTCGCACCGAGCCTAGCCTGTCAAACAGTGGGCAGGGGGAGAATTAGGAAATGGACACGGAAGTAGTCTTTAGAATGCATTTACTACATGATCAAACTCATCTTACCTCCTCATCGGAGGAAATCCGAGTGCCCCTCAACATCGGCATCTCAAGGGGTGTCAACTTGCAACTACGGCCACGCCGCGCTGGAGAGACCCCCAAGGAAACATCCTCGTGTGTTCCACGGAACATCAAGATGCATTTGTATGAGTAGTTTATCTTGTGAGAGAAAAGGATGAACGAGGGAAGGCCTCTAGAGATAGAGATGGACACTACTACTACCAATGTGCTGGCCCGTGCGTTGCAATGGATCCAAACTAGTAGAATAATACTTGTTCACGTGCTTGAAATATAAACACTCTAGTTTTGATATACATGTGTCAGCAGACACGACAGCTTGTCCATGGAAGTTGAACCACGACGACCATCACGTTTCTTGTTTCTACCACTGCCACACCCACACGCGATTCCCACGACACCGCTCCAACCCACGGCACGACGTCCCCCGACGTGGACATGGATCCTCTGATGTGGTTATCACTGCCTTGCCCTGCCTTTCCTTCGCTGACAGGTGGGACCCACACTTATGGGTCCCACATGTCAGTGACAGAATGGTAGGATTGTTCGTGCCCCTCATCCCTCTCGGCCCACCGCTCCTCTGCCTTTGTGTGCATGACATGCAGGCCAGCTGAACTGCGGCGACCATCAACTTTCTACCACAGACACACCCGATTGGACGCGGTCTTCCTGCTCCGCTGCTGTGCTCCGATCCGTACTCCCGCACCATCTAATTTTCATCCAGCGGCTGTGACACATTTCGTCCCGGGCATAAATCCTCAGCTGGAGTACTTATGTACTACAGGTAGTACCCGCGGGTGTGGCCATCTACGCCTCGTAACGCCCCGACGCCCAGCTGTGGTACCCTCGCCACGGCCATGCCACCACCGGCCGGTTCATCTCGAACGAGTGAGTCGCGAACCACGCCACCACCATGAGAATGACATGTGGGACAGCCGCATTTAAGGCCCGCATGTTATTGACTCATAGGCCGGGCACTAAGCCACTGAAGTTCGGTCCCGTGGGCCCCGAGAGGGAAATGTAACTCCCGCGGCAGGCCTTGTGGTGCTCCCGCAGTACGAGCTCGTGCCAAAACTGGAATTTGTTTCTTACTACTACCAACTAGTACTACTCCAGTAAGGTACACGTGCATTGCACGCATGAGATTCTGGTGGTTTGTGCATTATGCTTCTACATGTGGAGTTTTCTGGATTCTAACATGTGGCAAAATCTGGTGGAATGTAAGGTTAGGCAAGTTTGATTAACTTAGGTGAGTGTTTGGTTCAAGCCACACCTTAGGCAAGCCACACTGGCCCCACATGACATACACACAAAAAAGTGGCAAGATTCCCTTAGGATTGCCAACTTGTGGCTCTCATTTTGAAGAACTTATTAATAACTTTGCCTGAGCTTAGTTGTGGCAAAGTTAGTCATGAATTAAGTTCAGCCATGGAGTCTTCTAGATAATACATGTGGCAGAATCTGGTGGATGATATCCAATGGTCAGTAGTGCTCAGATTTGCCATCTTTGTACCGTCGGATTGGCTTCATCCAACCACCAACTTTCAAAGTTTTTCACACACTATATAGGGGGTATAGATATAGATGTGTCGGTCTGTTGCAATGGATCCAAAGTATATCTATTTAGTGGAGTGCACTCTAAACACATTATCTATTTATTTTTCTCTCACCTTCCGTAACCATGCAACCAAGCCACATAAGCTTCAAGGGTGCCCCCCACATCATATTATTCATACTACATTGATTGAAAAAAAGATAAATCACCCAAAACAAGATCTTCCCGTTTTTTGTTCCTACGATGTTGTGCCGTGCACGTATCTACTAGTTTTATAGTGGTAGTACTAGTAATATAGTATTAGGAGTACAAACTTGGTAAGTACTAGTAGGAGTAGTACTAGTACGGAATGCTCCTACTCTATCAACGAGCCCCGTCTGACACAAAATTTCTTGGCTTCCGTGCTACAGCTAGATCTTCCCCTTGTTTCTGTTTTCCAACCCGGCGGCGGGCGGGGTGTCGGTTTGCTCAATAGGCGGTCCCACATGAAAGTGAAAATGCTAGCCACAGGGGCGGAGCTATGTGAGGGCCAACACGTGCCCTGGCCCGCCCAACCTAGCAGGATTTTCGTAGTTGTACATCCAGTTTTGAGGCATGGAACGTCAACGCAAGGGTAATTTCTATAGCCTGGCTAGACTGGCACGCCCAACATTTTGCTTCAAGCTCCACCACTGCTAGGCAACACGCCTTCCCTAAGCTATGTGTTGTGCCGGACGGGCCGTGTTGTACTCCCGATTCCCAGGCGTGTGGGGGTGCGACGAGAACGTGGCAGGCCTTTTCCTTTTACTAGCAATGTGCCCGTGCGTTGCGACGGATCCAAAGTAGTAGAATATTAGTATTTGTTCACAAACTTGAAAGAAATCACTATTGTTTTAATATACTCCTAATATATTACTCCCTCCGTACCTAAATATTTGTATTTTTTGAGATTTCAAATGGACTATCACATACGGATTATATAGACATATTCTAGTCTTTCTAGCAAGATGCCCGCGCGTTGCACGAAGTTGATGTAAAAGGTAAGCAGAACTTATAAATTGACGGATGGAGTACTAGTTACAGTGATGCATATAATTAAGCAAAGGGATCACACATGTCGGTATTGACTGGAAGAGAATGCAACAGCACAATAAGAATTAAGGCCACGATGATGCGATTGCAGTGGTGGTTACAGAAGGCAAGAAGAAAGATGGATCCACGAACGTACGACCTCCTCCTCCTCAACTTAGTGGATCGGGCCACCGACCGGCGGCTAAGGAGCGGCGGCTTTTATGGCGAGGTCGAGGTGCTTCTCAACAAAGGCATCCAAGGCTTCCGGCCGGTTGAGGAAGGCCAACATCGTAGCGTCCTCACTGGCCTTGTGATACCTATGTACATGATTTGCTCGTACGCGTGGATGTGTAGGTCGATGAATTCTTGTAGGGCGAGGCGCCTCGCAGCGAGCGCGACCTCCAGGTGGACATTCTTCGTGGCGTTGGCGGGCAGTCGCAGGGCCACTAGTGCTTGAAAGAGGTTCCGGCCATGGAGGCCGATTAGGGTGGCAGGCAATGAGGAGCCAGGGCGTGCGGGCTGGAGGAGTACGGCGATGTCGTCCACGAGCTTCTTGAGGACGGTGAACTTGTTGCTGGTGGCAACGATCATCTGGTCCAACTGAGAGTCATAGTTGGCGTCGACGGCGGCCATCCACCAGCCGGTCTCCAACACCATATCGAGACGATCCTCGGCGCCATGCCGCAGGCCAGCGTCGTGGACCATCTGGCGCAGCCGCTGGCCGCTCATGCGCATCGCCGCCATGGGTCTGGAGTGAGCTCTTTTGCTCTTAGTGTAGGTGCTTAGGCAAGTGCTTAGGTGCGTACGATGTGGTAGATGCATTGGAATGGAGGAGGGGCGCCTTTATATGAGGGCAATGAGGGCAAATTGCGTTGCATTCACATCGTGCAGCCTCTTTTCCTGGACCTCCTCCCATTACTTCCCTCATGCATTAATTGAAGGAGGATGCATTGGCCATTCAACATATCGGGAACCGCTACTCCCTCCCTCGTCTGCATTAAAGGCGTATCGGGAACTACGCCGCCCGCTGTCAAATCGAATACTCCCTCCGTCTAGGTGAGTATTAAGTCATCTTACGAAAACCAAATACTAGTAAGACTAGCCACAATGGGAGTAACTTCAGCAGTAACATCGAGTCCAACTCAGCAAATTTGCTTATGTGGTAGTGAGTTAATGAGGAGAGAGGTAGTTATAGTAACTTAGCTAGTTACTGTAACATCACATATCCCAATGCAATATGAGTCTATAACCTAATAAATGAAGCTTTGCATGTTACCACACTTATGTTACTACTACCTCTGTCCGGGTTTATTGGTCCCCATTGTATTTCGTGCCAAATTTTGACCATAGATTAAACTAAGAAAATGTTCACGCATGTCACCAAATATTATATTTTTCAAAACTATGTTCAAATACGAATCCAATGAGATAATTTTTCTTGACATGCATTAACATTTTGTTAGTTAAATCTTTAGTCAAAATTTGGCACAAACTATAAAAGGGACCTATAAACCAGGACGGAGGTAGTTCCCGCTATGAAGGTAGTAACATAGTCTAGGGATATGTGTATGTTACTAGTGTATGTTACTCACCATTGTGGCTAGTCTAAACACATAGGCGTGGTGCATTAACTCTCACGTTGTTTCTTATTTTTTGACATAAATAGAGGAATCAACCAAGAAGAGATGTGGGGCTTGTATGCTTTTAATGACTTGAGACTATCAACCATGACATGCAGTGGTCAGTTCGTTGCACAAGAACAAATACAACCCACGTCAGCACACACACATCTTATAGCATCACATCCAATGGCTATAAAATATGAATGAGACCAAATTATATCTCATCTAGATGAGTTCTAGCAAAACTGTATTAATAATACTTAGTACTCTTGCGCCATGTATCATATAAGTATCATGTAGTACTTTATTTATTGCCATGTATGACACATAGTTCACGAGCGCTCTCTATATGTACCACCTTTTTTTTAATTTCAAGTTTTGCTCCATGGCGCAATCCATTGATACTACTACTGTACAAAAGTGGAGTATATATTTTTTAAAAGGCTAGAGGGCGGGGCAGTCTAGCTCGGTCGGTTTCACGAGAGGCGAGGGCCTTTGTGATTTGACGGCTCATTAATGTTGTCAAATCGAATAGTACTGTGCCGCCCGCTGCATGCCCGGAGCCTCCATTAAACCCACATGCAAACCGAGAATCCTACTTTGGCCACACATCCGTTCATGAGCGGGCCGGAATTAAACGCAACACCGGCCGAGCTCCTCCCGCCCGCCCTCAGTTTAAACGAGGCCAGACGCCGGCCAAGCTCCTACCGTCCGCCCTCTATTTACACGAGGCCAGATGGACAGTGGGCAAGAATCGCACCCCTCCGCCGCTCCCCCATCTCCTCCTTCACCATTTTCTCCATCCTTTCGATGGCTTCCGATGAGCCGTTCTCCGGCATATTACCCGGCTGGGTGGCCCACCAAGCCCTCTGGATACGGGCGAGGCCGCTCAGTGCTTCACCAACCTCGCTTGGCCCGACGGAGCCAGTTGCCGCCCCAAGCAGGCGCGTGGTTCAGCAACTCGCCGCTCCAGTTCAGCTCGATGAGGAGTGGCGAGTTGCTCCGCGCCGGCACAGCGGCGAGCACGCGGTACGGGCGTCGTCGCTGCCTCGTCGTACCGCGCCACCAGTGTCTACGGTGGTCGCGCCTCCCGTGTCTGTGGGCGCGCCTCCCATGCCTGCGGCAGCGCCATGCATGCCGAGACAGAAGCCGGGTGCGTGGAGAGCGACAAGTCGGTGGCCAGCTTCTCCGTGTCCGCCGCCATCATCGAGGAGAAGTAGAACACGGGAGGCCGCCGCCACTTGGGACCCATGAAGGCCACCACCGAGGCGATGACCGCGGATTCAGGTGGTTTCTTTGCTGCTTCGTCTCTTCTGAGGACCTTCGTCGACCCCACAAGTGTCTGACGGACATGAGGAAGACAAAAGGATCCGCGGGCGGCCATTTAGAACTAAAATAAGTCTAGATATATCCATTTCTAGGACAAGTATTTCCGGATGGAGGGAGTATTAATTATAGAAGAGAGCCGGATTGGCACCTCTTAGTTCATGTAATGTAATGAAATCCATCATGTTTATATGAAGATCCGGCTTTTTTATATGAAATCCTTCATGCTTATATGAAATCAGTCCGTGTTTGCACGAATATCATCTGGTTTGTTAGAGTTGTAAAAATGTATGCCGCTGGCGTTTGATGTCGTCCTCCACGGAAGGAAGCGGGAGGAAATTTGCCGGCTGCCGTTGGAGATGCTCTTTATGCTGGAAATAATAGAGTGACATCCAATCCATTTGAGTTAATTGCCTGTATGATTGTCCCTCTATAAAAAGTTAATTGCATGTACAGTGTACACGTGACTTGCAGGGTGGCTACAGCTTCATACAGAAAGTTAAAAAGAAACAAGTCCATCCTGAATATTCTAAGTACTCTGTGGGTTCCACTGTCAGTACAGTAGCGAAAGAAGTATATATTAAATAAGTAGAGTAATATATAATATACAAATCTAAAGTTAAAAGACAGAATTCGAACTCATGTCATCGTGTTGCGAGCATCCGGTGCTAACTAGCCCAACACATTTTTGTTGTAGACCATGCTGGAGGTATATCTCCATGTCTACTCTTATATATACTCCATTTGTTCCTAAATATTTGTCTTTTTCAGATTTCAAATGGACTACCACATACGGATATGTATGTAGACATATTTTAGAGTGTAGATTCACTCATTTTGCTACTATGTCTTTTTAGGAAGGGGTAAGATTTGTCCTTGATTTATTTATGAGGTATCCAGATGGCACTGCACCGCCAAGAAAAGAGGGTAACATCAAAATTATGGACTACTTTTTTGAGTATGTTGGTAAGGTCCGGTCATAGTCACTTGTTGAAATCTCTAAAAAGACAAATACTCCCTCTGTCCGGAAATACTTGTCATCAAAATGGATAAAAGGAAATGTATCTAGACGTGATGACAAGTATTTTCGGACGGAGGGAGTAGAAAACAGAGTTGGTGATGATGGTGTGCGTGCCATCCTGCAATATAGGCCGTCGGATTTATATCTAACGGATAGGAAAAAACTATGGCAATTTTGCAAAAATATACCCACACGTCTCTCCACGTTCGCAAATAAGGCCTTCCCTCGTTCATCCTTTTCTCTCACAAGATAAACTACTCATACAAATGCACCGTGATGTTCCGTGCAACGCACGGGCAGCTAGCTAATTTCTTTTAAAATAGTTGCTGCGATAATTGGGTTGAAGTGATATATTTTATGTCTGCCCCGAATGATTTCAGATTCACTAGTAGTAACAAAGAAAAGGTTGCCTTGTTAATTAACAGAAAACAGGGTGAAAACTATCACATGAGGCCGGTAAAAACAAGGCACACTGGGTTCAGCGTCATCGTCACTACAGCTGTGCGCGCGCGAGAAGTCTACATATCGAGGGGGCTACCGAGCGAGGCACCGAGACACAATGTTTGAGAGAGAAACCAATTGACAGATTATGATCAGATCGAGTTGTCACCCTTCTGCTGTCATTGTTGGGGGGAGGGAGAGAAAGACGTATCGAGAGTGTGCGCGGTAGGCACAGAGGCACAACTGGCGAGTGTGTGTGTGTGTGTGTGTGTGTGTGTTTGAAAGAGGAGTCGATAGATTATTATCAAGATCGATGTGCCACCCTACTCCTTCGGTGCCGGGTAGTGTGTGTGTGTGTGTGTGTGTGTGTGTGTGTGTGTGTGTGTATGTTTGAGAGATAATCCAGTCGATAGATTAGCTTTCCTGCAAAAAATCTTAAACAAGAGTTGTATAGCAAAACATGATCACCTACATTAAACTCATGCTTTTGTATCCTTTTTTCATGCCATCTTTTAACTTTTTCTTTAAACAACTTGGCATTCTCATAGGCTTGGGTTCTCCATTCATCAAGTGAGCTAATGTCAAATAACCTCTTCTCATCGGCAAGTTTCAAATCATAACTAAGCTCTTTAATAGCCCAATATGCCTTATGTTCTAGTTCAAGAGGTAAATGACATGCTTTTCCATAAACCATTTTATATGGAGACATACCCATAGGATTCTTATAAGCAGTTCTATAAGCCCACAAAGCATCATCAAGTTTCTTAAACCAATCTTTCTAGATCTATTAACAGTATTTTGCTAAATTAATTTAATCTCTCTATTGCTCAGTTCCACTTGACCACTAGACCGAGGATGATAAGGAGATGCAATTCTATGGTTAACATCATACTTAGCAAGCATTTTACAGAAAGCACCATGAATAAAATGTGAACCACCATCAGTCATTAAATATCTAGGGACTCCAAACCTCGGAAAAACAACTTCTTTAAGCATCTTAATAGAATTGTTATGATCAGCACTACTAGTTGGAATAGCTTCTACCCACTTAGTAACATAATCAACGGCAACTAAAATATGTGTATACCCATTAGAGGAAGGAAAAGGTCCCATATAATCAGAGCCCCAGACATCAAATGGTTCAATAACAAGTAAATAGTTCATAGGAATTTCCTGACGTCTACTAATATTGCCAATTCTCTGGCACTCATCACAAGATAAGACAAACTTACAAGCATCCTCATAGAGAGTGGGCCAATAGAACTCGGATTGCAATACCTTATGTGCAGTTCTATCTCCAGCGTGGTGCCCTCCGTAGGCCTCGGAGTGACACTTGCGTAGGATCTGTTCCTGTTCATGCTCAGGTACACAACATCTAATAACACCATCTACTCCTTCTTTATAAAGTTGTGGGTCATCCCAAAAGTAATGTCTTAAATCAGAGAAAAACTTTTTTTTTGCTGGTATGCGAAACTAGGTGGTATAAATTTAGCAACAACATAATTAGCATAATCAGCATACCATGGAGTATTATGAGAAGCATTTATGATGTTTAATTGTTCATCAGGAAAGCTATCATCAATAGGTAGTGGGTTATCAAGAACATTTTCTAACCTAGACAAGTTATCTGCAACGGGGTTCTCAGCTCCCTTTCTATCAATAATATGCAAATCAAATTCTTGTATCAAGAGAACCCATCTGATAAGTGTAGGTTTAGCATCTTTCTTTTCCATAAGATATTTAATAGCAACATGATCAGTGTGAACAATTACTTTGGAATCAATAATATAGGGTCTGAACTTATCACAAGCAAATACAACTGCTAAAAATTCTTTTTTAATAGTAGCATAATTTATGTGGGAGCTGTCTAGAGTTTTACTAGCATACTGAATAACATTTAATTTCTTATCAACTCTTTGTCCTAGAACAGCACCAACAGCATAATCACTAGCATCACACATGATTTCAAAAGGCAAGATCCAATCAGGTGGCTGAACAATAGGAGCAGAAATCAAGACTTTCTTAAGTATTTCAAATGCTTCTACACAATCATCATCAAAAACAAAAGGAACATCTTTTTGCAAGAGATTAGTGAGAGGCCTAGAAATTTTAGAGAAGTCTTTAATAAACCTCCTATAGAAGCCAACATGACCAAGGAAACTTCTTATACCTTTGATATCTTTAGGACACGGCATCTTTTCAATAGCATCTACTTTAGCTTTATCAACTTCAATACCTCTTTCAGAAATTTTATGCCCCAATACAATACCTTCATTAACCATAAAGTGGCATTTCTCTCAATTCAAGACAAGATTAGTTTCTTCACATCTCTGCAAAACTCGATCAAGGTTGCTTAAGCAATCATCAAAAGATGTTTCATAAATGGAGAAATCGCCCATGAAAACCTCAACAATCTTTTCACAGAAGTCAGAGAATATAGCAGTCATACATCTTTGAAAGGTAGCAGGTGCATTGCATAAAGCAAAAGGCATACGTCTATAAGCAAAGGTATCGAAAGGGCAAGTAAAAGTGGTTTTCTCTTGATCCTTTGACACAGGTATTTGGGAGAAACCAGAATAACCATCTAGAAAGCAAAAATGAGTATGTTTGGATAGTCTTTCTAGCATTTGATCGATAAAAGGTAGAGGGTAATGATCTTTTCTAGTAGCTTTATTTAATTTGTGAAAATAAATTACCATTCTATAACCTGTAACAATTCTTTGAGGAATCAATTCATTCTTATCATTAAGAACAATAGTGATACCTCCTTTCTTAGGGACTGATAACCCACAAGTATAGGGGATTGCAACAGTTTTCGAGGGTAGAGTATTCAACCCAAATTTATTGATTCGACACAAGGGGAGCCAAAGAGTATTCTCAAGTATTAGCAGTTGAGTTGTCAATTCAACCACACCTGGATAACTTAGTATCTGCAGCAAAGTATTTAGTAGCAAAGTAGTATGGAAGTAACGGTAACAGTAGCAAAAGTAACGATAGTAGTTTTGTAGTAATTATAAGAGTAGCAACGGTGAAGTAAATAAGCAAAGCACAATATGCGAAAAGCTCATAGGCATTGGATCGGTGATGGATAATTATGTCGAATGCGATTCCTCATGTAATAGTTATAACATAGGGTGACATAGAACTAGCACCAGTTCATCAATGTAATGTAGGCATGTATTCCGAATAAGGTCATACGTGCTTATGGAAAAGAACTTGCATGACATCTTTTGTCCTACCTTCCCGTGGCAGCGGGTCCTAATGGAAACTAAGGGATATTAAGGCCTCCTTTTAATAGAGTACTGGACCAAAGCATTAACACATAGTGAATACATGAACTCCTCAAACTACGGTCATCACCGAGAAGTATCCCAATTATTGTCACTTCGGGGTTGTCGGATCATAACACATAATAGGTGACTATAGACTTGCAAGATAGGATCAATAACTCACATGTATTCATGAAAACATAATAGGTTCAGATCTGAAATCATGGCACTCGGGCCCTAGTGACAAGCATTAAGCATAGCAAAGTCATAGCAACAACAATCTCAGAACATAGTGGATACTAGGGATCAAACCCTAACAAACTAACTTGATTACATGGTAAATCTCATCCAACCCATCACCGTCCAGCAAGCCTACGATGGAATTACTCACGCACGGCGGTGAGCATCATGAAATTGGTGATGGAGGATGGTTGATGATGACGACGGCAACGAACCCCCTCTCCGGAGCCCCGAACGGACTCCAGATCAGCCCTCCAGAGAGAGATTAGGGCTTGGCGGCGGCTCCGTATCGTAAAATGCGATGAAACTTTCTCTCTGATTTTTTTCTCCGTGAAAGCAAATATATGGAGTTGGAGTTGAGGTCGGTGGATGTCCAGGGGGCCCATGAGGCAGGGGGCGCGCCCAGGGGGAGGGGGCGCGCCCCACCCTCGTGGACAGGGTGTAGGCCCCCTGGCGCTATTTCTTTTGCCGGTATTTTTTATTAATTCTGAAAAGTTGCTCTGTGGATTTTCAGGTCATTCTGAGAACTTTTATTTCTGCACAAAAATAACACCATGGCAGTTCTACTAAAAACAGCGTCAGTCCGGGTTAGTTCCATTCAAATCATGCAAGTTAGAGTCCAAAATAAGGGCAAACATGTTTGGAAAAGTAGATACGACGGAGACGTATCAACTCCCCCAAGCTTAAACCTTTGCTTGTCCTCAAGCAATTCAGTTGACAAATTGAAAGTGATAAAGAAAAACTTTTACAAACTCTGTTTGCTCTTGTTGTTGTAAATATGTAAAGCCAGCATTCAAGTTTTCAGCAAAGATTATGAACTAACCATATTCACAATAACACTTAGGTCTCTTGTTTACTCATATCAATGGCATAATCAACTAGCGAGCAATAATAATATAACTCGGATGACAACACTTTCTTAAAACAATCATAATATGATATGACAAGATGGTATCTTGCTAGCCCTTTCTGAGACTGCAAAACATAAATGTAGAGCACCTTTAAAGATCAAGGACTGACTAAACATTGTAATTCATGGTAAAAGAGATCCAGTTAAGTCATACCCAATATAAATTAATAGTAATGCATGCAAATGAGAGCGGTGCTCTCCGGCGGGTGCTTTTTAATAAGAGGGTGATGACTCAACATAAAAGTAAATAGATAGGCCCTTCGCAGAGGGAAGCAGGGATTTGTGGAGGTGCTAGAGCTCGATTTTAAAATAGAGATAAATAACATTTTGGGCGGCATACTTTCACTGTCAACGCAACAACTATGAGATCTCGATATCTTCCATGCTACACACATTATAGGCAGTTCCCAAACAGAATTGTAAAGTTTATACTCCCCCACCACCAACAAGCATCAATCCATGGCTTGCCTGAAACAACGGGTGCCTCCAATATCAACAATCCTGGGGGAGTTTTGTTTAATTATTTTGATTTGATTTGATCTTTTGATCATGGGACTGGGAATCTCGGTTACCAGTCATTTTCTCGTGAATGAGGAGCGGAGTCCACTCCTCTTGAGAATAACCCACCTAGCATGGAAGATACAGACGGCCCTAGTTGATACATGAGCTGCTCGAGCATACAAAACAGAATTTCATTTGAAGGTTTGGAGTTTGGCACATACAAATTTACTTGGAACGGCAGGTAGATACCGCATATAGGAAGGTATGGTGGACTCATATGGAATAACTTTGGGGTTTATGGAGTTTGGATGCACAAGCAGTATTCCCGCTTAGTACAGGTGAAGGCTAGCATGAGACTGGGAAGCGACCAACTGAGAGAGCGACAACAGTCATGAACATTCATTAAGATTAATCAACACTGAGTGCGAGCATGAGTTGGATATAATCCACCATGAACATAAATATCGTGAAGGCTATGTTGATTTTGTTTCAACTACATGCGTGAACATGTGCCAAGTCAAGTCACTCGAATCATTCAAAGGAGGATACCACCCCATCATACCACATCACAACCATTTTAATAGCATGTTGGCACGCAAGGTAAACCATTATAAGCTCCTAGCTAATTAAGCATGGCATAAGCAACTATAATCTCTAATTGTCATTGCAAACATGTTTATTCATAATAGGCTGAATCAGGAACGATGAACTAATCATATTTACAAAATCAAGAGAGGTCGAGTTCATACCAGCTTCTCTCATCTCAATCAGTCCATCATATATCGTCATTATTGCCTTTCACTTGCACGACCAAATGATGTGTATAACAATAATAGTGCACATGCATTCGACTAAGCTAGAATCTGGAAGCATTCAATTCAAGGGAGAAGACAAGGTAATATGGGCTCTTGGTTAAATCAACAATCATGCATATTAGGGCCACTAAACATTTTCATTATGGTCTTGTCCTCTCGACCCCCAAAGGAAAGAAAAGAAATAAAACTATTTACACAGGAAAGCTCCCAACAAGCAAAAGAAGAACGAGAAATCTTTTTGGGTTTTCTTTTTAATTACTACTACAAGCATGGAAAGTAAACTAACTAATTTTTTGGTTTTTCTTAAGATTTATTAAACACACAAGAAGAAAACTAGAAAAAGAAATTAAACTAGCATGGATGGTACAATAAAAAAGTATGAGCACCGACAACTAGAATGAGTGTGTGAACATGAATGTAATGTCGGTGAAAAATACGTACCCCCCAAGCTTAGGCTTTTGGCCTAAGTTGGTCTATGCCCATGGATCGCGGCTACTCTTCCCGGTGTACTGAGGAGTGTCATTGTACTGCCACTGACTGGCGATCTCCTCCGGATCCCACTGATAAGATGATGGACGATAAGGGTCAAGTGGTGGTTCTGGCTCAGGCTCTGGAGCTGATGTCTGGCCTCGGCATGCGTAAACAACCGCCGGCAAGACGAGGTAATGGCCTGCAGTTAAACAAACAAAGAGGGCGCAGGCAAGATAATAATCTCATTGTGTTCCTTATTAAATCTCAGATTATATAGAAGCATCTTATCATCATTGTTAACAATAAACTCATGTGCTACCATGCTCTTATAATCTAGAAAAGTAGGGGGTAGCAGTTTTTCTTCTTTCTCAAAATGCCTAATAGGTATCCTGAAATGTTTAGCAAGGCGTGCAGCATAGATACCTCCAAAGATGGGGGCCTTTGTACGGTTCAGACTTAATCGTTTAGCAATAATGGCACCCATACTAACAGAGTTATCACGAAATAAGGCATGGAACAAAATAATAACATCAGGAACACTAAGGTTTCCATAGTTTCCACGACCAATTAAGCATCGACTAGCAAATATTGCAAAGTAGCGTAAAACAGGAAAATGTATGCTAGTAATTCTTGCATCGAAACCTTCCTAGATTCCCCTACAGTAATAGTATCAATAAAACCATCCACATATTTATGATGTGGTTCCTCTAAGCTTCCCTCGAAGGGTATTCTGCAAACCGCGCAAAAATCACGTAATGACATCTCCCTAGCCACATCATATAAATGGAAAGCTATTGAAGGAGGTGAATTCTTAGGATAATAGTAGAAGTTTTGCATGAAAGTATTGGTGAGTAAGAGATACTGTTCAGCTTGGTCGTGGAGGAAGTCGGTGAGGCCCGCATTATCAGCCAAAGAACAAAAGTCTTCATAAGTCCCGGCTGCTTTCAAGAAATCATCACAAGACCATTCACACGGCCGTACTTCCGCTACGCGAGGAAGATTATACTTGGCCTTTTCTTTCTCCTTAGCTTGTTTATCCTTGGAGCCTTGGCTAGAAGAGCCCCTCAAGAACAATCTCTTCATCTTCTTCTGAAATTTTCTGAAATTTTTAGTAACTCAAAATAAAAGTGAATCATACTCAATAAAACTGATAGCAACTACTCCCACAAGTGCCTAGAGCTTATATCATGCATTAGAATTACTTGAGACCTCATAAATTTGACATGCAAGCTCAAGAACAGGGTCACCAAGGAACAATCTCCCAAAGCAGTTTTGTGAATGGAGCTTTGAGCAAGGAGATAAAAAATCGCAGCAAAGTGAGCTAGAACTCGTGCTTGAGCTGGATGGTTATTTTTTTGGAGGAAGATGAGGTGTGTGGGTGCAGGAATAAGTGGAGGGGGCCCACCGTGGGCCCATGATGTAGGGGGCGCACCCTATAGGGGTGGGCGCGCCCTGGACCCTCGTGGCCAGGTGCCAGCTCCCCCTGTTGTGTTCTCAGTGCCAGATATTCTCAAATATTCCAGAAAAAATCATACTAAATTGGCAGGGCATTTGGAGAACTTTTATTTTCGGGTATTTTTGTATTGCATGGATAATTTAGAAAACAGACAGAAAATACTATTTTTGCTTTATTTATTCTAAATAACATAAAGTAAAAGAAGGGTACAGAAGGTTGTGCCTTCTAATTTCATCCATCTCATGGTCATCAAAAGGAATCCACTAACAAGGTTGATCAACTCTTGTTAACAAACTCATTCCGAATAGCATGGAACCGGAGAAATTTTGAATAACACTAGGTTACCTCAACGGGGATATGAATATCCCCAACAATAAGAATATCATATTTCTTCTTGGCAGTAGGAAGAGGAAATTCAAAACCTCCAATAATGATAGTTGGAATTTTTCCAATAGAATTGATACTGTGAACTTGAGGTTGTTTCCTCGGAAAGTGTATTGTATGCTCATTAGCATTAACATGAAAAGTGACATTTCCTTTGTTGCAATGAATAACAACCCCTGCAGTATTCAAAAAGGGTCTACCAAGGATAATCGACATACTATCATTCTCGGGAATATCAAGAATAACAAAGTCCGTTAAGATAGTAACGTTTGCAACCACAACAGGCACATCCTCACAAATGCCGACAGGTATAGCAGTTGATTGGTCCGCCATTTGCAAAGATATTTCAGTAGGTGTCAACTTATTCAATTCAAGTCTACGATATAAAGAGAGAGGCATAACACTAACACCGGCTCCAAGATCACATAAAGCAGTTTTAACATAATTTCTTTTAATGGAGCATGGTATTGTTGGTACTCCTGGATCTCCAAGTTTCTTTGGTATTCCACCCTTAAAAGTATAATTAGCAAGCATGGTGGAAATTTCATCTTCCGGTATCTTTCTTTTATTTGTAATGATATCCTTCATATATTTAGCATAAGGATTCACTTTAAGCATATCAGTTAAGTGCATACGTAAGAAGATAGTTCTAATCATTTCAGCAAAGCGCTCAAAATCCTCATCATCCTTTTTCATGGATGGCTTAGGAGGAAAAGGCATGGGTGTCGGTGTCAAAACCAGCGGATCTCGGGTAGGGGGTCCCGGTCTGTGCGTCAAGGCTGATGGTAACAGGAAGCAAGGGACACAGATGTTTACCCAGGTTCGGGCCCTCTCGATGGAGGTAAAACCCTACTTCCCGCTTGATTAATATTGATGATATGGGTAGTACAAGAGTAGATCTACCACGAGATCATAGAGGCTAAACCCTAAGAGCTAGCCTATGATGGTATGAATGTAATTGTGATCGGCCTTCTAAGGACCAACCTCTCCGGTTTATATAGACACTGGAGAGGGCTAGGGTTTACATGGAGTTGGTTACAAGGAAGGAAATATAATATCCGGATCACCAAGCTTGCCTTCCGCGCCAAGGAAAGTCCCATCCAGACACGGGCCGAAGTCTTGAGTCTTGTATCTTCACGCTTCAATAGTCCGGACGTTGTACACAGTCCGGCTGTCCGGATACCCCCTTATCCAGGACTCCCTCAGTAGCCCCTGAACCAGGCTTCAATGACGGTGAGTCCGGCGCGCAGTATTGTCTTTGGCATTGCAAGGCGGGTTCCTCCTCCGAATACTCCAAAGTGGTTATCGAACATGCAGACCGTGTCCGGATCTGCAAGATGATCTTTGTATGGTACAGATTTGATTTGCTGGCAATCTCCGTGCGTCGTGCCCTTGCATCGTGGCTCGGTCCAACGTGAATCGGCGTTTCCTACCCCACAACGACTCGTGTTACGAGGCGGTTTTATTGGCACGTCCCGTCGAGGCAAAGATCGTGTCCCTTTACCCGAGATCCGCCGGTTTTGACACCGTCATTGGTGCTTTCATTGAGAGTTCCTCTGTGACGTCGCCACAAGGTTTGATGGCTCCTTCAATCATCATCTGCAACACTGTCCAGGGTGAGGCTTTCCTCCCCGGACAGATCTTCGTGTTCGGCGGTTTCACACTACGGGCCGATCCGCTCGGTCATCTGGAGCAGATCGTGTCAGGATCGCCGGATAGTCATGATGAGCATGGCTTGGACCTGCCGTCAGACGATGCTCGGGATATTACCCCGGCAGAAGCCTTAGGTCTAAATCCGGGGCAGGTTGTGTTACCTAAGGACGGAGGGCTGGTCCCTGTCCCGCAGGCCGTATCCTCGTTGGCGATAGAGCCGAACACAGGTCTCACCTCCATGGGAACCTGTGACTCTGGACCCCCAGATTCATATCCGAACGTAGGTTCCAGTTCGCGCGTCCTCGAGCCCGCCGATCCTGGTTGGGCTCCGGTGATGGAGTTCACCGCGGTCGATATCTTTCAGCATTCGCCCTTTGGCGACATACTAAACTCATTTAAAACCCTCTCTTTGACAGAGAACTTCGGGCCGAACTATGTAAGGCTCGAGTGGGAAGCAGGCGACGAAGAAATTCGTTACCCACCCACCACCCACTTGATAGCCACGGTTGATGACTTAACCGACGTGCTGGACTTCGACTCCGAAGGCATCGACGGTATGGACGAGGATGCAGGAGTAGACTCAGAATCTACGGGGTATCGGATTCCCACCTCGTCACACGACATATACATGGTGGATACGCCCCAGGAAGGCGATGTTGACAATCCAGAAGATAACACCCCTGGGCAAAAACCAAAGCGACGGCGCAGATGCCGTTCCAAATCCGGTAACAATAACAACATCAGGAAGAGCGCCAGAAGAATGGATACTCCGGTCAACCCTGAAGGCAATAATGACCAAACGGAACCAGCGATGGAGCAGGACGAACTAGGTCACGCCGAACATAGCCCGGAGCGTACGCCCGAAGAAAACGATCCAGAAGGACGAGTTCATCAAACCGGCCCAGGACAAGAATATAGTCCGGACAACGACGCATACATCGTTCCGGAAGAACGCGTGGAACGAGAGAACCTCCACAGAAAGCTTATGGCCACAGCGAGAAGTCTGAAGAAGCAGAAGCAACGGCTTAAAGCCGCACAGGAAATGCTCAATCGCAGATGGAACAAAGTGCTAGACATCGAAGAAAGATATGGCGACGATCGCCATACAAAGAGCTACCCAAAACGCAAGCTACTACCGAAATTCGACGACGAGGCCGTGCACTGAAGAATAACACGACCAGGAGACCAGGAGTACCACTTCATAACCGCAATAAATCAGCTACCGAAGACGCCCACGATCTACGTGAGCACCTGGAGAAGAAAGCTGGTGTAGCTAGGTCCATTTACGGATCTAAAGGACACACCCCGGCGGGGGACCATGGTCGTTAACACAATTATGACAACCAAACACCAGTTCGGAATAAACACCGAACACAACAACAGCCGACGGCATGCAACAGCGTGTCCAGATACAGAGGGGCTGCTCACCCCCTGTGCTTTACTGATGAAGTTCTGGACCATGAATTCCCATAGGGCTTTAACCTGTAAACATAGAGGCATACGACGGAATGACAGACCCAGGGGTCTGGACCGAGGACTTTATCCTCCACATACACATGGCCCGTGGGGATGACCTCCACGCCATCAAATACCTTCCCCTCAAACTCAAGGGACCAGCTCGGCACTGGTTGAAAAGCCTCCCCGAAAATTCAATCGGGAGCTGGGAGGAACTAGAGGACGCTTTCAGGGCCAATTTTCAAGGGACCTATGTCCTGCCTCTAGATGCTGACAATTTAAGTCACATAATCCAACAATCCGGAGAGTCCGCCCGCAAGCTTTGGAACAGATTCCTCACTAAGAAGAATCAAATCGTTGACTGTCCGGATGCCGAAGCCTTAGCGGCATTTAAACACAGCATCCGTGACGAGTGGCTCGCCAGACACCTCGGCCAAGAAAAGCCAAGGACAATGGCAGCTCTAACAAGCCTTATGACCCGCTTTTGCGTGGGAGAAGATAGCTGGCTAGCCCGTAAAGGCACCAGCGACCCCAGCACATCCGAAATAAGGGATGGCAACGGGAAGCCATGGCGCAATAAAAACAAATGCCAAAACAAGGAAGAGAGCCCGGACAACACAACGGTTAATGCCGGATTCAGGGGCTCTCGACCTAACCAGCAAAATAAGCAACCTCAAGGCAGTAAAGAGGGACCGTCCAGTCTGAACAGAGTTCTGGACAGACTATGCCAAATTCATGGCACCCCCGACAAACCTGCGAACCACACGCACAGAGAGTGCTGGGTCTTCAAGCAGGCCGACAAACTAAACGCCGAACACAAGGGAAGGGAAACATCAAGTGAAGACGAGGATGAACCTCGCTAGCTGAACACTGGGGGACAGAAAAAATTCCCGCCAGAGGTTAAAACAGTAAACATGATCCACACGACTTGCACGTCCTTGGGAAGGCACGAACGCGCCCATAAAGACGCGCACGATATAAATCCCATCGTGCCCACACCTAAAAACTGGATGACTTGTCCGATCACTTTCGATCGTCTGGACGGCCGAACTAGTATTCGGCGCGAAGGGTCAAACGCCTTGGTGCTTGACCCAATAATTGACGGATACCATCTCACTCATGTCCTCATGGACGGCGGCAGCAGTCTCAATTTAATATATGAGGACACTGTCCGCGGGATGGGGATAGACTCATCCAGAATCAGCAAGATCAACACCACCTTTGAAGGGGTGATACCAGGCGTTGAAGCCTACAGCAGGGGCTCCGTCATACTGGAGGTAACATTCGGCTCTCTAGGCAACTCCAGAAGCGAAGAACTAGTCTTCATCATCGCACCCTTCCAAAGCAGCTATCAAGCACTACTTGGGAGAACGGCCTTCGCTCGCTTCAACGCATTATCGCACTATGGCTACCTTACACTTAAGATGCCCGGTCCTCGCGTCATCACCGTTAGCGGAATAACAGAACACTTTTCACACGTAGAGGAATACGCGACGGCCCTAACGGCCAGACTATAAGCGGCCTCTAACAAAAATATACAGGGTCGTTAAGACTACGGACACGGTTAGACGAGTCTGGCAGCCCATACTAAACTAGGGCACTGTATATGTAATCCTATAGTGGACACCAAGGGCTAATAATTAAGCTCCACACTCGGCTCAACCTTATGGGCAGGCCAACATCTTATATTTTCTACTATCCATCGCATACTTACGTTGCACTCTCCTATGAGATTCCCTTTTCTACAGACAACGTTCGCGCGATACCCTTCCAGGATGCGGCACAACGGAGACAAAGCCGCAGACATGCAGCAGGGCCCCGTTCAACAGGTTTCTTTTTAGATTAAGCCCCTGTGTAAACCTTTTCTATTGTCTCTTGTTGTTTCATCATCCCATGGGTTCTATACCCACAGAGGATACTGCCGTTTTTGGCATTTCGCCACGACAGATCAACGCATGTACCTGGAAATACAGGGTTTATAATGAATGGGCATTCTTGAGCTCATCATCTGTTATAAAGTCCGAATACCTTCGGGAGTGTTCGGCGTCACGAGTTTGGCCTTATATGCATTAGCTCCGAATCATGTCATTGGTCAAATGTTTGGTTTGCCGCCTTACGTTCCGTCATAATCGGCTAAAGTGGCTAAAGGAGAACTACTGTGATTGTGCCCTGGTTATTCTGGATGAGCACCTCAGTAGAGAAAGCCGAAAACTGACCATCATGATACAGCGAGAGACTGGTTAACCACTCGACGACTCACCGGAATCTCTAGGATTCCTCCACGTTAACGAAGGACCATTTCCCGGCCGGGTACATACGCGCCCGTATTCGGATGCATGCGAAGGTACCAGGGCTACATACTAGCCCCAACGTTAAAATCCCGTGGCTAAGCGAAAGTGTTACGGCTATATAGTCCGGTTGCCTAGTTCGACGTGCGGTCACCTCCTTGCTGGACCAAGACATTGGATAAAGAGTGATCAAGCACATTTTTTCGTGAACACCCCCGCATTGTATGCGTGGGGCTGAA
>NC_041389.1:287462359-287559274 GCF_002162155.2 Triticum dicoccoides
CAATCATATTTTCTGACAAAAATTACAAATATAACCTTCTAATCAAATTTTTTTTACAATGATTTCAATCATCACTCGAAGAGGAGATTCTTCGGGCACTGCGCCTCTATCAGGCGGGAACCCTCCGTGACCTGCGCCAAGTAGTGCTCGGCCGGATGCTGGCCCCCCACCGGATCCTGAGACGCTACCATAGTGGCATCCATATCCGTCCAATACGCTTTAACGCGAGCAAGGGCCATCCGCGCACCCTCTATGCATGCTGACCTCCTCATGGCATCGATCCGAGGCACGTCCCCAAGGAACTGTTGCACCAAACCAAAATAACTGTCCGGCTTAGGCCCCTTCGGCCAAAGATGGTCTATTATAGACCGCATTGCAAGACCGGACAGACTGTGAAGCTCCGCTACAGCAGCCATCCTATCACTTAACGGCAGCGGGCGAGTGGGAGCATTGAACTGCGACCAGAAAAGCTTCTCCACCTCCTCACCCTGATCTTTGAAGAACTCCACAGCATCAGCCGTACTCTTCGCCAGGTCCGCTTACGCATTTGGCAAGCTCAAGCGTCCATCCAGGGGAGCATACTTCGGATCGAAGAACTTCGTCCGCAGCAAATAAGAGCCTCCAGCCGCGATCTTACCGGCCTGTTAAAGCTCCTCCCGCGCACTTCTGAGCTTGGTCCGTATTTCCTTGGCGGCATTAAGTGCCTTGCTCAGGTCAGCCGATTTATCCTCATGCTCCTTTTTCAGGAGCTCATACCGGTCAGCGGCATTTTTTAACTCGATAGCCATTTCGGCTATCTTTTCCTCGCTTCAGCGATGGGCAGCCTGCTCGGCTCTCAATTCCTCGGCCGCCTTTAGGGCAGCCTCATTGCTCACCCAAGCTTGTTCCTTGGCTAGAGCAAGTTCCGCCCTTGGGGCCTCCATGGTAGCAGCACCATCTGCAGTCCGAACAAATTATATTAATATGTGCCACCTTAATATTTTCCTATGCAATGGGAGACAGGGCACATACCTTGCGATTTATCCAGCTGCTCATTCATCAGAGTGATATCGGCATCAACCGAACCAATTTGCCTCGTCAGTTCGGCCACTTCAATGGACGGGCCGGCGGCCAGACCCACAGTTACCTGCACATATTTACAACATAAGTCTTTGGTTTATGATCCCCCGTTTGCCGCCTAAGGCGGGCAACCAGAGTCTCAGGGGCTACTATCTATATGGAGCACACCTAGCGTGTGCATCACAATTAATGAAATGGTGGATTATCCATTACATACCTCAAAGCCTCTGAGCAGGCTTGTGAATGCTTCATTCAAACCGCTCGTAGCGGATGAAATCTTCTTATGCACTGCGCTCATTAATGAGCGGTGCTCCTCCGAGAGCGCAGCTCGCTCCAGCAGGCCCGCTAGTACATCCGGCCGGACATCGAACTGTGCCGGACTCCTCCCATCGCCCCCTGTTGTAGCCAAGTGCTCCGGGCACAGGGCGGCTAACGAATTGACAGCCGGATTAGGCAGACCCGGACTCCTCCGTGACGACACCTCGGTGTCACCCGCTTCATGAGTCAGAGAAGGGGGTGGGGTCTCGCTCTCCATCATCTCTGGAGGAAGGTCCCCCGAAGACGAACCCTGTTGAGAGGAGCTGCTGGCCGGAATGCAAAAATTTGAATCCTGGTTACTGACCGAGGAAGAAATGCAGTACCTTCGGACTGTAGATTGACTTACAGCTCGGTGGAGGGCTGGCCCGTTGGAGGGCATGGTGCGGTGAGGGTGCCTATCGGGGCAAGGCCCCCTGGGGATGCCTTTTTCCCCAATTTGGGCATCTCTGCCTCCAAATCTTCGGAGGCGGCCCTCTTCTTCCCGCGCAGGGAGGAGGCCTCGACCTATCCTCCCCGACTATCCTCCTTGGGGGAGGTAGCAACTCCCCTGGTTCGGAGGCGTAGCGTGTGGGGTTCGGATTTTTCATCCCTCCCCTCGCCTTTCCCCGAGGGCATCCTGCTGAGTACTCGGTCGAGCATCTTGGCCATGGTAGGAGCGGGCGAGCCTTCGGGAAGTGGCGCCGGACACCTAATTCTCTCCGCCTTGCTGAGCCATTCCTGGACGCGGATGATTTTCAGAATAAACAATCATGATAAATACAAAACGGGGTGTCCGGTATCAAGGCTACTTACTCGAGTGTCTAGGCGATTGCAGCTTAGGCCCGCATCTTTGGTGGTGTCCAGACACATCACTTTCCGTTCGAAGAATAATTTGCACATCTCTTCGAGCTTCAGGCCGAAGAAATGCTTGATGGTCCGCGGACCCTCCGGATTGAACTCCCACATCCGGAGAGGCCGACGTAGGCACGGCAACATCCGCCGGATCAACATCACTTGCATTATGCTGACGAGATTAACGTCCCTTGCAAGAAGCTCCCAGATGCGGTTCTGTAGTACTGGTATATCACCAGCAGGTCCCCAATTCCGCCCTATGTCTGTCCAAGACGCCAACTGTGACGGAGGGCCCAAACGAAACTCAGGGGCGGCAGCCCACTTTGTGCCTCTGGGAGCCGTGACATAAAACCACCTCCGTTGCCATACATCAGATACTTCTGGAAAGGCACCCTCCAGCCATGGGGCGTCGGTGTTTCTGCTTATTACGGCACCTCCGCACTCCACATGTCGCCCCCGATCATCTTCGGCTTCACATTAAAGGTCTTGAGCCATAAGCCGAAGTGTGGGCTAATGTGGAGAAAAGCCTCGCTCACGATAATGAACGACGAGATATGGAGGATGGAGTCCAGAGCTAGGTCATGAAAATCCAACCCATAATAGAACATGAGCCCCCTCACGAAAGGATCGGGGGTGAAACCCAAACCGCGGAGGAAGTGTGGGACGAAAACGACACACTCATTGGGCTCCGGTGTAGGGATGACCTGCCCTAGAGTAGGAAGCCTGTGCTGGATGTCTGCGGTCAAGTATACGACCTCCCTAAGCTTTGCAATGTCCTTCTCTTCAATCTAGGAGGCCACCCACCGGTCTTGAGGGTCAGATCCGGACATATTGGAGGATTCCGGACGGGAGGAGCTTAGGTTTTGAGTGTTAGAACTCGAGGTGCGAGAAGGCGCGATGAAGGTGAAAAAAGAGGCGTAGGTCTCGACCCCTTTATAAAGAGGGTGAATATCAAGGGTCCCCGGTGTGACCATTTGAGGCTTATCTAAAAAAACACAGGGTAATGCCAACAGCCGTCGTGGGGTCACGCACGCTCATATTGATGGAAAATCCCGTAATAAAAGGGACATGATCTCTACCTCGACGGGACATGCCAACAAAACCGCCTCGTAAAACGAGTCGTTGTGGGGTAGGAAACGTCGGTTCACGTTGGACCGAGCCACGATGCAAGGGCACGACGCACGAAGATTGCCAGCAAATCAGATCTATACCATACAAAGATCATCTTGTAGATCCGGACACGGCCTACGTGTTCGATAACCACTTTGGAGTATTCGGAGGAGGAACCCGCCTTGCAATGCCGAGGACAATACTACGCGCCGGACTCATCGTCATTGAAGCCTAGTTCAGGGGCTACTGAGGGAGTCCTGGATAAGGGGGTATGCGGACAGCCGAACTGTGTACAACGTCCGGACTATTGAAGCGTGAAGATACAAGACTCAAGACTTTGGCCCGTGTCCGGATGGGACTTTCCTTGGCGTGGAAGGCAAGCTTGGCGATCCGGATATTATATTTCCTTCCTTGTAACCGACTCCATGTAAACCCTAGCCCTCTCCGGTGTCTATATAAACCGGAGAGGTTGGTACTTAGAAGGCCGATCACACAATTACATTCATACCATCATAGGCTAGCTCTTAGGGTTTAGCCTCTACGATCTCGTGGTAGATCTACTCTTGTACTACCCATATCATCAATATTAATCAAGCTGGAAGTAGGGTTTTATCTCCATCGAGAGGGCCCGAACCTGGGTAAACATCTGTGTCCCTTGCTTCCTGTTACCATCAGCCTTGATGCACAGATCCGGACCCCTTACCCGAGATCCGCCGGTTTTGACACCGATAATGGGTTTCTGAACCCATGGTTCTCTCTCCTTACCGTGCTTCCTAGCAACAAAGTCTCTCTTATCATAACGTTGATTCTTTGATTGTGGGTTATCAACATCAACAGCAGGTTCAATCTCTACATCATTATTATTGCTAGGTTGAGCATCAACATGAACATTATCAGTAACATTATCACTCATTTCATGTTCATCACCAGATTGTGTTTCAACATCAGAAATAGAAATATCATTGGGATTCTCAGGTGTGTCAATAACAGGTTCACTAGAAGCATGCAAAGTCCTATCATTTTTATTTTTCTTCTTTTTAGAAGGACTAGGTGCATCTACATTATTTCTCTAAGAATCTTGCTCAATTCTCTTAGGGTGGCCTTCAGGATACAAAGGTTCCTGAGTCATTTTACCAGTTCTAGTAGCCACTCTAACAGCAAAATCATGTCTATTATTTAATTCATCGAGCAAATCACTTTGAGCTTTATGTACTTGTTTTGCTTGAGTGGTAACCATAGAAGCATATTTACTAATGAGTTTAAGTTCACCTTTAACTCTAGCCATATAATCACTCAAGCGTCCAATCATGTAAGCATTACTCTTTAATTCTCTACCAACATAAGCATTGAAATTTTCTTGTCTAGCCATAAAGTCATCAAATTCATCTAAACATTGGCTAGGAAACTTAGTAGACGGGATTTCAACTTTATCATATCTATAGAGAGAATTTACCTTTACTACCTGTGTCAGGTTATCAAGACAATGTGTTTCTTCAATAGGTGGTAGATTAAGACCATGTATTTCTTCAATAGGAGGTAAATTCTTAACATCTTCAGCTTTAATACCTTTTTCTTTCATAGATTTCTTTGCCTCTTGCATATCTTCAGGACTGAGAAATAGAACACCTCTCTTCTTCGGAGTTGGTTTAGGAATAGGTTCAGGAGTTGGCTCAATTGGCTCAAGAATCGTCTCAGGAAGAGTCCAATTATTTCCAGTAGTCAACATATTATTCAATAACAATTCAGCTTGATCGACTGTTCTTTCCCTAAAAACACAACCAGCACAACTATCCAAGTGGTCCTTGGAAGCATCAGTTAGTCCATTATTAAAGATATCAAGTATTTCATTTTTCTTAAGAGGATGATCACGCAAAGCATTAAGTAATCGGAGAAGCCTCCCCCAAGCTTGTGGGAGACTCTCTTCTTCAATTTGCACAAAATTATATATTTCCCTCAAGGCAGCTTGTTTCTTATGAGTAGGGAAATATTTAGCAGAGAAGTAATAAATCATGTCCTGGGGACTACGCACACAACCAGGATCAAGAGAATTAAACCAAGTTTTAGCATCACCCTTTAATGAGAACAGAAATATCTTATGGATATAATAGTAGTGAGACTTCTCACCATTAGTGAAAAGGGTGGCAATATCATTTAACTTAGTAAGATGTGCCACAACAGTTTTAGATTCATAGCCATAAAAAGGATCAGATTCAACCAAAGTAATTATCTCAGGATCGACAGAGAATTCATAATCCTTATCAGTAACAAAGATAGGTGAAGTAGCAAAAGCAGGGTCATATTTCATTCAAGCATTTAGAGATTTCTGTTTTAGTTTAACTAGTAACTTCTTAAGATCAGATCTATCATTGCAAGCAAGAATATCTCTAGTAGTTTCTTCATCCATAACATAACCCTCTGGAACAACAGGCAATTCATACTTAGGGGGAGAACCTTCATCATCACTATCTTCAATAATTTCATTTTCAATAATTTCATTCTCTCTAACCCTAGCAACTTGTTCATCAAGAAATTCACCTAATCGCAAAGTAGTATTAAGCACAGAAGTAGTTTCATCATAAGTATCATGCATAGCAGAGGTGGAATCATCAATAACATGCGACATATCAAAATTCATAGCAGAAGTAGGTTTAGGTGTCGCAAGCTTACTCATAACAGAAGGAGAATCTAGTGCAGAGCTAGATGGCAGTTCCTTACCTCCCCTCGTAGTTGAGGGATAAATCTTAGTTCTTTCTTCTTTCAAGTTCTTCATAGTGACCAGCAGATATAAATCCCAAGTGACTCAAAGAATAGAGCTATGCTCCCCGGCAACGACGCTAGAAAATAGTCTTGATAACCCACAAGTATAGGGGATCGCAACAGTTTTTGAGGGTAGAGTATTCAACCCAAATTTATTGATTCGATACAAGGGGAGCCAAAGAATATTCTCAAGTATTAGCAGTTGAGTTGTCAATTCAACCACACCTGGATAACTTAGTATCTGCAGCAAAGTATTTAGTAGCAAAGTAGTATGGAAGTAATGGTAACAGTAGCAAAAGTAACGATAGCAGTTTTGTAGTAATTGTAACAGTAGCAACGGTAAAGTAAATAAGCAAAGCACAATATGTGAAAAGCTAGTAGGCATTGGATCGGTGATGGATAATTATGTCGGATGTGATTCCTCATGTAATAGTTATAACATAGGGTGACACAGCACTAGCTCCAGTTCATCAATGTAATGTAGGCATGTATTCCGAATATAGTCATACGTGCTTATGGAAAAGAACTTGCATGACATCTTTTATCCTACCCTCCCGTGGCAGCGGGGTCCTAATGGAAACTAAGGGATATTAAGGCCTCCTTTTAATAGAGTACCGGACCAAAGCATTAACACATAGTGAATACATGAACTCCTCAAACTACGGTCATCACCGAGAAGTATCCCGATTATTGTCACTTCGGGGTTGTCGGATCATAACACATAATAGGTGACTATAGACTTGCAATATAGGATCAAGAACTCACATATATTCATGAAAACATAATAGGTTCAGATATGAAATCATGGCACTCGGGTCCTAGTGACAAGCATTAAGCATAGCAAAGTCATAGCAACATCAATCTCAGAACATAGTGGATACTAGGGATCAAACCCTAACAATACTAACTTGATTAAATGGTAAATATCATCCAACCCATCACCGTCCAACAAGCCTACGATGGAATTACTCACGCACGGCGGTGAGCATCATGAAATTGGTGATGGAGGATGGTTGATGATGACGACGGCGACGAATCCCCCTCTCTGGAGCCCCGAACGGACTCCAGATCAGCCCTCCCGAGAGAGATTAGGGCTTGGCGGCGGCTCCGTATCGTAAAACGCGATGAAACTTTCTCTCTGATTTTTTTCTCCATGAAAGCAAATATATGTAGTTGGAGTTGAGGTCGGTGGATGTCCAGGGAGCCCACGAGGCAGGGGGGCACGCCCAAGGGGAGGGGGCGCGCCCCCAACCCTCGTGGATAGGGTGTGGGCCCCCTAACGTTATTTCTTTTGCCAGTATTTTTAATTAATTCTGAAAAGTTGCTCCATGGATTTTCAGGTCATTCCGAGAACTTTTATTTCTGCACAAAAATAACGCCATGGTAGTTCTGCTGAAAACAGCGTCAGTCCGGGTTAGTTCCATTCAAACCATGCAAGTTAGAGTCCAAAAAAAGGGCAAAAGTGTTTGGAAAAGTAGATACGACGGAGACGTATCAGGGACACAATGAACATGACTTACCCACATAAACCAGAAGGCATACGTCTAGAAGCAAAGGTACTGAAAGAGCAAGTAAAAGTGGTTTTCTCTTGATCCTCTTTTGACACGGGTATTTGGGAGAAACCAGAATAACCATCTAGAAAGCAAAAATGAGTATGTTTGGATAGTCTTTCTAGCATTTGATCGATAAAAGATAGAGGGTAATGATCTTTTCTAGTAGCTTTATTTAATTTGCAAAAATCAATTAGCATTCTATAACCTATAACAATTCTTTGAGGAATCAATTCATTCTTATCATTAGGAACAACAGTGATACCTCCTTTCTTAGGGAGACAATGAACAGGACTTACCCATTGACTATCAGCAATAGGATAAATTATACCTGCCTCCAGAAGCTTTAGTATTTCATTTCTTACCACTTCTTTCATCATAGGATTTAACCATCGTTGATGATCAACAACTGGTTTAGCATTTTTCTCCAATTTTATTTTGGGTTGACATAGAGTGGGACTAATGCCCTTGAGATCATAAAGAGTATATCCAATAGCGGCACGGTGCTTCTTCAGAGTTTTCAATAATTTCTTTTCTTCACGCTTTGAAAGGTTAGCACCTAATAATAACAGGATATATCTTCTTTTCATCAAGATAAGCATATTTCAGAGTATTAGGTAATAGTTTAAGCTCAAACACGGGATCACCCTTGGGTGGAGGAGGATCCCCGAGGATTTCAACAAGTAAATTGTGTTTCAAAATAGGTGTCTGATTAAAGAATACTTCATCTATTTCTCTTCCTTCATTCATAAACATATCATTTTCATGGTCTAGCAAATATTGTTCTAAAGGATCGTTAGGAGGCATGGCAATAGAAGCAAGACCAATAATTGCATCCTTACTAGGTAACTCTTTATCATGAGGTTGTCTACGAGATTTAGAGAAATTAAAATCATGAGACATATCCCCCAAACCAACAGTAACAATATCTTTCTCGTAGTTTATCTTAGCATTAACGGTATTCAAGAAAGGTCTACCAAATATAATAGGACAAAAGTTATCTTGTGGGGAACCAAGAACAAGAAAATCAGTAGGATATTTAATTTTTCCACACAAGACTTCAACATCACTTACAATCCCAATTGGTGATATAGTATCTCTATTAGCAAGTTTACTAGTAACATCAATATCTTCTATCTCAGCAGGTGCAATATCATTCATAACTTCTTTATATAAGGTATAAGGAATTGCACTCACACTAGCACCTACATCACATAAGCCATGATAACAATGATCTCCTATTTTAACAGAAACAATAGGCATGCCAACAACAGGTCTATGTTTATCTTTAGTATTAGGTTTAGCAATCCTGGCAGCTTCATCAAAGAAATAAATAACATGCCCATCAATATTATCGACCAAGAGATCTCTAACAATAGCAATACTAGGTTCAACTTTAATTTGCTCAGAGGGTTTGGGTGTTCTAATATTACTTTTGTTGACCACAGTTGAAGCTTTAGCATGATCCTTTATCCTAACAGGGAATGGTTGTTTCTCAATATAAGCAGTAGGAACAATGGGATCAACATTATAAGTAATAGTTTCTTCTTCAACTTTAATAGGTTCCACTACTTTAACTTCAGTGGGAAGATGATATTTAAAACACTTCTCCTTAGGGATATCAACATGAGTAGCAAAAGATTCACAAAAAGAAGCTACTATCTCAGAGTCAAGTCCATATTTGGTGCTAAAATCACGAAAAACATTGGTATCCATAAAAGATTTAACACAATCAAACTTAAGGTTTATACCTGACTCTTGCTACGTCTTGAGCTTGCTTTGGTTTTCCTTGAAGAGGAAAGGGTGATGCATTAATAGTAGCGTAAGTATTTCTCTCAGTTTTTGAGAACCAAGGTATCAATCCGGTAGGAGGCTCCTCAGAAGTCCCACGCACCTACACAAACAAACAAAGTACTCGCAACCAACGCAATAAAGGGGTTGTCAATCCCTTCACGACCACTTGCAAAAGTGAGATCTCATAGAGATAGAATGATAAGATAAATATATTTTTGGTATTTTATAATATAGATTGGAAAAGTAAAGATGCAAATAAAAGTAGATTGAAAGCTTATATGATAAAAGATAGACCTGGGGGCCATAGGTTTCACTAGTGGCTTCTCTCAAGATAGCATAAGTATTACGGTGGGTGAACAAATTACTGTCGAGCAATTGATAGAAAAGCGAATAATTATGAGATTATCTAGGCATGATCATGTATATAGGCATCACGTCCGTGACAAGTAGACCGACTCCTGCCTGCATCTACTACTATTACTCCACACATCGACCGTTATCCAGCATGCATCTAGAGTATTAAGTTCATAAGAACAGAGTAACGCATTAAGAAAGATGACATGATGTAGAGGGATAAAATCATGCAATATGATATAAACCCCATCTTTTTATCCTCGATGGCAACAATATAATATGTGCCTTGCAACCCCTGCTGTCACTGGGTAAGGACACCGCAGGATTGAACCCAAAGCTAAGCACTTCTCCCATGGCAAGAAAGATCAATCTAGTAGGCCAAACCAAACTGATAATTCGAAGAGACTTGCAAAGATAACTCAATCATACATAAAATAATTCAGAGGAGATTCAAATATTTCTCATAGATAAACTTGATCATAAACCCACAATTCATCGGATCTCGACAAACACACCGCAAAAAGAGTTACATCAAATAGATCTCCACAGGAGAGGGGGAGAACATGGTATTGAGATCCAAAAAGAGAGAAGAAGCCATCTAGCTAATAACTATGGACCCGAAGGTCTATGGTAAACTACTCACGGCTCATCGGAGGGGCTATGGTGTTGATGTAGAAGCCCTCTATGGTCGATTCCCCCTCCGGCGGAGCGCCGGCGAAGGCTCCAAGATGGGATCTCACGGATACAGAAGGTTACGGCGGTGGAAATTGTTTTTCGTTGGCTCCCTGGTTGTTCTCGAGGTATGTGGGTATATATAGGAGGAAGAAGTAGGCCGGTGGTCGCCCGAGGAGCCCACGAGATAGGGGGCGTGCCCACCTATCTCCTGGCCGCCTCGCTGCTTCTTGGCTTGCACTCCAAGTCCTCTGGATCACGTTCGTTCCAAAAATCATGCTCCCGAAGGTTTCATTCCGTTTGGACTCCGTTTGATATTCCTTTTCTTTGAAATACTGAAATAGGCAAAAAAAATAGCAATATGGGCTGGGCCTCCGGTTAGTAGGTTAGTCCCAAAAATGATATAAATAATTAAAATAAATCCCATAAACATCCAAAAGGGGTAATATAATAGCATGGAACAATCAAAAATTATAGATGCGTTGGAGACGTATGAAGCATCCCCAAGCTTAATTCCTGCTCGTCCTCGAGTAGGTAAATGATAAAAACAGAATTTTTGATGTGGAATGCTACCTAGCATAATTCTCAATGTAATTTTCTTTATTGTGGCATCAATGTTCAGATCCAAATGATTCAAAATAAAAGTTCATATTCACATAAGAAATAGTAATACTTCAAGCATACTAATCAAAGCAAACATGTCTTCTCAAAATAACATGGCTAAAGAAAGTTCATCCCTACAAAATCATATAGTTAGGCTATGCTTCATTTTCGTCACACAAAAATGTTCCCAAATTCTACACCCCCAATGACAAGCCAAGCAATTGTTTTGTACTTAAATAATCTCAAACTTTTTCAACTTTCACGCAATACATGAGCGTGAGCCATGGATATAGCACTATGGGTGGACTAGAATATGATGATGGGGATTGTGTGGAGAAGACAAAAAAGGAGAAAGTCTCACATTGACGAGGATAATCAACGGGCTATGGAGATGCCCATCAATTGATGTCAACATGAGGAGTAGGGATTGCCATGCAACGGATGCACTAGAGCTATAAATGAATGAAAGCTCAACAAAAGAAACTAGTGGGTGTGCATCCAACTTGCTTGCTCATGAAGACCTAGGGCATTTGAGGAAGCTCATCGTACGAATATACAAGCCAAGTTCTATAATGAAAAAATCCCACTAGTATATGAAAGTGACAACATATGAGACTCACTATATGAAGAACATGGTGCTACTTTGAAGCACAATATATGAGACTCGCTATATGAAGGACATGGTGCTACTTTGAAGCACATGTGTGGAAAAAGAGATAGTAACATCGCCCCTTTTTATTTATTTTCTTTTTTTTCCTTTTTTCCTTTTTATTTTTTTTATTTTTTTCTTTGGCCTTTCCTTTTTTTTCTTTTGGCCTTTCCTTTTTTCTTTTTTTTGGGGACAATGCTCTAATAATGATGATCATCACACTTTCATTGATTACAACATATGAATTACAACTCAAAACTAGAACAAGATATGACTCTATATGAATGCCTTCGACGGTGTACCGGGATGGTGCAATGGATCAAGAGTGACATGTATGAAAAATTATGAATGGTGGCTTTGCCACAAATACGATGTCAACTACATGATCATGCAATGGCAATATGACAAAAGTAATGTGTGTCATGATGATAAACGGAACGGTGGAAAGTTGCATGGCAATATATCTCGGAATGGCTATGGAAATGCCATAATAGGTAGGTATGGTGGCTGTTTTGAGGAAGATATAAGGAGGTTTATGTGTGATAGAGCATATCATATCATGGGGTTTGGATGCACCGGCGAAGTTTGCACCAACTCTCAAGGTGAGAAAGGGCAATGCACGGTACCGAAGAGGCTAGCAATGGTGGAAAGGTAAAAGTGCGTATAATCCATGGACTCAACATTAGTCAAAAGAACTCATATACTTATTGCAAAAGTTTAGAAGTCATCAAAAACCAAGCACTACGTGCATGCTCCTAGAGGGATAGATTGGTAGGAAAAGACCATCGCTCGTCCCCGACCGCCACTCATAAGGATGCACAATCCAAGTACACTTCATGTTTCAAATTTGTTACACAACTTTAACCATACGTGCATGCTATGGGACTTGCTAACTTCAACACAAGCATTCTTTAAATTCATAATCACCCAACTAGCATGACTTTAATATCACTACCTCCATATCTCAAAACAATTATCAAGTATCAAATTGATCATAGCATCCAATTCACTTCCTATGATAGTTTTTATTATACCCAACTTGGATGCCTACCATTCTAGGACCAATTTTATAACCATAGCAAATACCATGCTGTTCTAAAAGACTCTCAAAATAATATAAGTGAAGCATGAGAGACTAGCAATTTCTACAAAATTAAGCCACCGCCGTGCTCTAAAAGATATAAGTGAAGCACTAGAGCAAAAACTATCTAGCTCAAAAGATATAAGTGAAGCACATAGAGTATTCTAATAAATTTCAATCAAGTAGGCTTCTCCCAAAAGGGGTGTACAGCAAGGATGATTGTGGTAAACTAAAAATCAAAGACTCATATCATACAAGACGCTCCAAGCAAAACACATATCATGTGGCGAATAAAAATATAGCTCCAAGTAAAGTAATCGGTAGACGAAGACGAAAGTGGGGACGCCTTCCGGGGCATCCTCAAGCTTAGGCTTTTGGTTGTCCTTGGATTATCTTGGGGTGCCATGGGCACCCCCAAGCTTAGGCTCTTGCCACTCCTTATTCCATAGTCCATCAAATCTTTACCCAAAACTTGAAAACTTCACAACACAAAACTCAACAGGAAATCTCATAAGCTCCGTTAGTGCAAGAAAGAAAAACCACCACATAAGGTACTGTAATGAAATCATTATTTATTTATATTGGTTTTAAACCTACTGTATTTCAAGTTCTCTATGGTTCATACCACTTAATACTAGCCATAGATGCATCAAAATAAGCAAACAACACACGAAAAACAGAATCTGTCAAAAACAGAACAGTCTGTAGAAATCCGTAACTAACGCAAACTTATGGAACTTTAAAAGTCCTACCAAACTAGGAAGTCCTGGAAATTTTGTATATTGATCAGCATAAAAAAGAATCAATGCAAAATCGCGTTTCTGTGATTTAACAAAACTAATTTCATGTGTGCAAAGTTTCTGTTTTTCAGCAGAATCAAATCAACTATCACCATAGGTTATCCTATAGGTTCTACTTGGCACAAACACTAATTAAAATGTAAAAACACATCTAAACAGAAGGTAGATGCAAAATTTATTAAATAACAGAAAGGAAAAATATGGGGTTGTCTCCCAACAAGCGCTTTTCTTTAAAGCCTTTTTAGCTAGGCATTGAGATTTCAATGATGCTCACATGAAAGACAAGAATTGAAGCACAAAGAAAGCATCATAAAACATGTGACAAACACACTTAAGTCTAACATACTTCCTATGCATAGGCATCTTGTATGCAAACAAATTATCAAGGCAAGCAAAATCGAGCATATGCAAGGAAGAACAAAGAGATGATAGCAATCTCAACATGAAGAGAGGTAATTTAGTAACATGAAAATTTCTACAACCATATTTTCCTCTCTCATAATAATTACATGTAGGATCATAAGCAAATTCAACAAAATAACTATCACATAAAATATTTCCAACACGATCCACATGCATGTGAAGTTAACACTCTTCCAAAATAGTGGGATTAACATTAACTAAAGTCGTGACCTCTCCAAACCCACTTTTATCAAAAATACCATAAGATTGAACATTCTCCAAATATGTGGGATCTAAAGTTGACACTCTTCCAAGCCCACTTTCAATATTATTGCAAACACTATTATCAATCTCATATTCATCACGGGGCCTAAATAAATTCTCAAGATCATAAGAAGAATCACTCAAATCATGATCATTGCAACAAGTAGTAGACATAGCAAAACTAGCATCCCCAAGCTTAGGGTTTTGCATATTATTAGCACAATTGACATCAAGAGAATTTATAGTAAAATCATTGCAATCATGCTTTTTATTCAAAGATCTATCGTGAATCACTTCATAGAGTTATTCATCACAATTTTCAGATTCACGAATTTCAAGCAAAACTTCATAAAGATAATCTAGTGCACAAAACTCAATAGCAATTGGTTCATCATAATTGGATCTCTTTAAAAGATTAGCAAGCGGATGAGGATCCATAGATCTTAGATTCTTTGTTTAGTAATAAATACACAATTATTCCAATTAAATGAGCAAATGAGCCAAGTAAGACATTAAAGTAAACGAAAAGACAAACGAAAAAAGGGCGAATAAAACGGCAAGGGTGAAGTGGGGGAGAGAAAAACGAGAGGCAAATGGCAAATAATGTAAATGCGAGGGAGATGAGTTTGTGATGGGTACTCGGTATGTCTTGACTTGAGCGAAGACCTCCCCGACAACGGCGCCAGAAATCCTTCTTGCTACGTCTTGAGCTTGCGTTGGTTTTCCTTGAAGAGGAAAGGGTGATGCAGCAATAGTAGCGTAAGTATTTCCCTCAGTTTTTGAGAACCAAGGTATCAATCCAGTAGGAGGCTCCTCAGAAGTCCCACGCACCTACACAAACAAACAGAACTCGCAACCAACGCAATAAAGGGGTTGTCAATCCCTTCACGGTCACTTGCGAAAGTGAGATCTGATAGAGATAGTATGATAAGATAAATATATTTTTGGTATTTTATAATATAGATTGGAAAAGTAAAGATGCAAATAAAAGTAGATTGAAAGCTTATATGATAAAAGATAGACCTGGGGGCCATAGGTTTCACTAGTGGCTTCTCTCAAGATAGCATAAGTATTACGGTGGGTGAACAAATTACTGTCGAGCAATTGATAGAAAAGCGAATAATTATGAGATTATCTAGGCATGATCATGTGTATAGGCTGTTGGGGAACGTTGCAGAAAATAAAAAATTCTATGCTTCACCAAGATCAATCTATGGAGTCATCTAACAACGAGAGAGAGAAGTGCATCTACATACCCTTGTAGATCACGCGCGGAAGCGTTCAAGAGAACGGGGTTGAGGGAGTCGTACTCGTCGTGATCCAAATCACCAAAGATCCTAGTGCCGAACGGACGGCACCTCCGCGTTCAACACACGTACGGTTGGGGAAGACGTCTCCTCCTTCTTGATCCAGCAAGGGGAAGGGAGAGGTTGATGGAGATCCAGCAGCACGACAGCGTGGTGGTGGAAGCAGCGGTGATCTCGGCAGGGCTTCGCCAAGCTCAGCGAGAAGGAGAGGTGTTGCGAAGGGAGAGGGAGGCGCCAGGAGCAGGGGTGCGCAGCCCTCCCTCTCCCCCTCTTTATATAGGGGCCCTGGGGGGGCGGCGTCCCCCTAGAGATCCCATCTCAAGGGGGGGCGGCGGCCAAGGGGCGAACTTGCCCCCCAAGTCAAGTGGGGCACCCCCCCACCCCTTGGGTTTTCAACCCTAGGCGCAGGGGAGGCCCAAGGGGGGTGCACCAGCCCACCAGGGGCTGGTTCCCTTCCCCACTTCAGCCCATGGGGCCCTCCGGGATAGGTGGCCCCACCCGGTGGACCCCCGGGACCCTTCCGGTGGTCCCAATACAATACTGGTGACCCCTGAAACTTTCCCGATGGCCGAAACTGGACTTCCTATATATAATTCTTCACCTCCGGACCATTTCGGAACTCCTCGTGACGTCCGGGATCTCATCCGGGACTCCGAACAACTTTCGGGTTACCGCATACTAGTATCTCTACAACCCTAGCATCACCGAACCTTAAGTGTGTAGACCCTACGGGTTCGGGAGACATGCAGATATGACCGAGATGACTCTCCGGCCAATAACCAACAACGGATCTGGATACCCATGTTGGCTCCCACATGGTCCATGATGATCTCATCGAATGAACCACGATGTCGAGGATTCAAGTAATCCCGTATACAATTCCCTTTGCCAATCGGTATGTTACTTGCCCAAGATTCGATAGTCGGTATCCCAATACCTCGTTCAATCTCGTTACCGGAAAGTCACTTTACTCGTACCGTAATGCATGATCCCGTGACCAACCACTTAGTCACTTTGAGCTCATTATGATGATGCATTACCGAGTGGGCCCAGAGATACCTCTCCGTCATACAGAGTGACAAATCCCAGTCTCGATCCGTGTCAACCCAACAGACACTTTCGGAGATACCTGTAGTATACCTTTATAGTCACCCAGTTACGTTGTGATGTTTGGTACACCCAAAGCACTCCTACGGCATCCGGGAGTTACACGATCTCATGGCCTAAGGAAATGATACTTGACATTGGAAAAGCTCTAGCATACAAACTACACGATCTTGTGATATGCTTAGGATTGGGTCTTGTCCATCACATCATTCTCCAATGATGTGATCCCGTTATCAATGACATCCAATGTCCATGGTCAGGAAACTGTTACCATCTATTGATAAACGAGCTAGTCAACTAGAGGCTCACTAGGGACATGTTGTGGTCTATGTATTCACACATGTATTACGATTTCTGGATAACACAATTATAGCATGAATAATAGACAATTATCATGAACGAGGAAATATAATAATAACCATTTTATTTTTGCCTCTAGGGCATATTTCCAATAGTCTCCCACTTGCACTAGTGTCAATAATCTAGTTACATTGTGATGAATCGAACACCCATAGAGTTTTGGTGTTGATCATGTTTTGCTCGCGGAAGAGGTTTAGTCAATGGATCTGCGACATTCAGATCCGTATGCACTTTGCAAATATCTATGTCTCCATCTTGAACATTTTTACGAATGGAGTTGAAGCGACGCTTGATGTGCCTGGTCTTCTCGTGAAACCTAGGCTCCTTGGCAAGGGCAATAGATCCAGTGTTGTCATAGAAGAGGGTGATTGGCCCCGACACATTGGGTATGACTCCTAGGTCGGTGATGAACTCCTTCATCCAGATTGCTTCATGCGCTGCCTCCGAGGCTGCCATGTACTCCGCTTCACATGTAGATCCCGCCACGACGCTTTGCTTGCAACTGCACCAGCTTACTACCCCACCATTCAAAATATACACGTATCCGGTTTGTGACTTAGAGTCATCCAGATCTGTGTCGAAGCTAGCGTCGACGTAACCCTTTACGACGAGCTCTTCGTCACCTCCATAAACGAGAAACATATCCTTAGTCCTTTTCAGGTACTTCAGGATATTCTTGACCGCTGTCCAGTGTTCCATGCCGGGATTACTTTGGTACCTTCCTACCAAACTTACGGCAAGGTTTACATCAGGTCTGGTACACAACATGGCATACATGATAGACCCTATGGCTGAGGCATATGGGACGACACTCATCTTTTCTCTATCTTCTGTCGTGGTCGGACATTGAGCCGAGCTCAATTTCACACCTTGCAACACAGGCAAGAACCCCTTCTTGGACTGATCCATATTGAACTTCTTCAATATCTTATCAAGGTATGTGCTTTGTGAAAGACCTATGAGGCGTCTCGATCTATCTCTATAGATCTTGATGCCTAATATGTAAGCAGCTTCTCCAAGGTCCTTCACTAAAAAACACTTATTGAAGTAGGCCTTAGTGCTGTCCAAAAGTTCTATATCATTTCCCATCAACAGTATGTAATCCACATATAATATGAGAAATGCTACAGAGCTCCCACTCACTTTCTTGTAAACGCAGGCTTCTCCATAAGTCTGCATAAACCCAAACGCTTTGATCATTTCATTAAAGCGAATGTTCCAACTCTGAGATGCTTGCACCAGCCCATAGATGGAGCGCTGGAGCTTGCATACCTTGTTAGCATTCTTAGGATCGACAAAACCTTCTGGCTGCATCATATACAGTTCTTCCTTAAGATGGCCGTTAAGGAATGCCGTTTTGACGTCCATTTTCCATATCTCATAATCATATTATGCGGCAATTGCTAACATGATTCGGACGGACTTCAGCTTCACTACGGGAGAGAAAGTATCATCATAGTCAACCCCTTGAACTTGTCGATAACCCTTAGCGACAAGTCGAGCTTTATAGATGGTAACATTACCATCCGCGTCCGTCTTATTCTTAAAGATCCATTTGTTTTCTATCGCTCGCCGATCATCGGGCAAGTCTGTCAAAGTCCACACTTTTTTTTTCATACATGGATCCTATCTCGGATTGCATGGCTTCAAGCCATTTGTTGGAATCTGGGCCCGCCATTGCTTCTTCATAGTTTGAAGGTTCACCGTTGTCTAACAACATGATTTCTAGGACAGGGTTGCCATACCACTCTGGTGTGGAAGGTGTCCTCGTGGACCTACGAAGTTCAGTAGTAACTTGATCCGAAGTACCTTGATCATCATCATTAGTTTCCTCTCTAGTCAGTGCAGGCACCACAGGAACATCTTCCTGAGCTGCGCTACTTTCCGATTCAAGAGGTAGTACTTCATCAAGTTCCACTTTCCTCCCACTTACTTCTTTCGAGAGAAACTCTTTCTCCAGAAAGGACCCATTCTTGGCAACAAAGATCTTGCCTTCAGATCTGAGGTAGAAGGTATACCCAATGGTTTCCTTAGGGTATCCTATGAAGACTGTCAGGACCCCGACTCAATGCCACATCGATCTAGCATGTAACACCTCATATCACTTTGCGGCCTCACGCACGGTATTCCCACGGGTGTCGCCTTACCTTTGCCCGGGACCGTTTGCGCCTTTTGGCACACGTATATGATAGTGTCGCTAGCATCCATATGATAAGGAGCCCGAGCTGACATGGCTAGTCGTAAACCCAAAGTGGCACAAACTTACAGGGACAGGCATCCATGACCCAGCATCGAACGTGTCGGTCATCAGCGAGTGAATCCAGGCTGTAGCACTAGGCTAGCAGGACTCCGGTGAACCAGGCTGTAGCGGGCTAACAGGACTCCGGTATTCATCGCGTGACATTTCCCCGAAGGGACAGACACAGGAACGAAGAAGGACACATGCCGGCCAGCCTAAGTGTTCCGGAGCAGTAGCAAGCTACCATGGCTCAGTGGAAGCACTAGGAGACATTTCCCGGTAAGAGAGGCTACTAAGGATAAACAACTAGGTTGTCAGATCCCACACATACCAAGCATTTCAATAACATACACACAATATGCTCGATATGTGCAAATACAACATGGCATCACAACATGACTCTATGACTCAAGTATTTTATTCAATAGGCTCCGAGGAGCGCGATATTACAAGCATGGGCCTCATGACCCAACATTCAGAGCATACAGATCAAGCAGATGCGGAAGCTTATCATGTCTGAGTACAGACATCTATAAATGAAGAAGGCTGAAAAGCCTGACTATCTACCAGATCATGCCGAGGGCACAAGATCGTAGCTGAGGTAACAAGCTAAACGTCGAAGTCCACGTGGAACTACTAGCGAGACTGAAGTCTCTCTGCAAAAACATAAAATAGGCAAACGTGAGTACAAATGTACCCAGCAAGACTTACATCAGAACTAACTACATATGCATCATTATCAACAAAGGGGATGGTGGGGTTCAAGTGCAGCAAGCCAGCTTTGACTCAGTGGCTATCCTAAACTACGACTGCAAGTAACTCTTTTGAGGTGGCGCACACGAGTCCACATATTCACCATATCAATACACCACTATGGATCCGCTCCCGTCTCCCTACGAAAACGCCATCCATAGCACTCACGCTTATCTTGCACATTTTAGAGTATCCACTTACACTTGTCTATGAACTATACAGGCAACCCAGAAGTCCTTTACCGCGGACACGGCTATTCGAATCGATGATGTTAACCCTGCAGGGGTGTACTTCTTCACACACGCTCTCACCACTTACCGCCGTTTACACGACATGTACTCGGCAACCTTCAAGCGGAAGCCCAACGAGGGTGTCGGCCACGACCTACCTAAACACTCAAGTCTCTAGTCCAGCTTTATCGCCTATTCGGGTTCCATCCGTGAGGAGATCCGGCCGGAGTTTCGCTCACAGCCCCAAACGATGTGTGCGGGGTTCCCGAGACACCAAACGGGCGCCCGATACACCGTGCCACGTGCCTACCGCATCACAGCCCACCCCTCCGGTCAGCGCTGCGCACGACCTCCAGCATACTACAAACACCAGAAACTACTTGCAACTCCTGGACAGAGGACAAGGGTGATTAAGAAGCCGAGAGGGTCCATTGGTTTCGGGCCCAATGCGTGGTAGTAACTGTATCATGGATCACGAACACAGAACTCAGTTCCTGAGGACGGCTGCAATGAGACAACCCACCATGTACTCCTACATGGCCTCTCACCGCTACCTTTACCAAATCGTGTTCACACTCTTTGCTCACACACACAGTAGGACATGTTCACACACCTCTGATTCATCCTCGATGAATCAGACCCGACTCAACTCTAAGAAGTAGCAGGCATGACAAACAAGCATGAATGAGTAGGCACAACAGGGCTCAAACAACTCCTACTCATGCTAGTGGGTTTCATCTATTTACTGTGGAATGACAGGTCATGCAAAGGATAAAGGGGTTCAGCTACCGCAGCAAGTAACAGATGAATTGTTGTTGTTCTAATGTAGTAAAAGAGAGCAGGAGCGAGAGAGTGGGATTGTATCGGAATGAGCAAGGGGGTTTTGCTTGCCTGGCACTTCCGAAGATAATATAGCTCTTCATCAGTGTCATCGATCTCATCGTTGAAACCACGTCTGTCGAGAGGGGACAAATACCGGCAACAGAGAAGAAACACAATCAATGCAATGCACAATATGATGCATGATCATGACATGGTAAAATGAGTGTGTTGGGCTAATGCAACTACAACCAGATGGGTTTGAGCTATTTTGAACCAAAGATTCAAAGTTCAACACATTTGTGATCTTACATAGTGTTGTATCATGTTTTGCACTAAACAGCAAGTTAACTTGTTTAAACATGCATGAAACTGGTACAGATGGATAGATTGGATTTTTCAGATCATTTTTCATATATAAATCATTTCATTTGGAGTTACGGTTGAATTACTATGAATTTTGGAAGTTAGCACTATTTTCTAGAATTTCCTGTAAAGAATAAATCCTGTAAATGCTTTATTGCGTCAGCAGTGCATCAGGGTGACGTCAGCGGTCAACGGGGCTGGTCCAGGTCAAACTGACCTGTGGGCCCTGCGTGTCAGTAGTTAGTTTAACTAACTAATATTAGTTAGTGCTAACCTAAGTTAATTAGCAGAGCGGGCCCCACTTGTCATAGACTCAGGGGGGAGTCAACCTGGGCCCACTCGGTCAAGGTCAACGGGTCAAACCCGCCGGCGTCATGACGCCGGCAAGGCCAGACGTGGCGGTGCGCTACGGGATCCGCTACGGGATGCGGACGCTCGTCCGCATCCAACCGTGGTGGTGGCGCGGCCGGAGAGTGGCCGGAGTGGTGCCGGCGACGAGCTTGGCGGCGGCCGAGGCTCGGGTGCAAGTGGGGATGGGGCTGCGGTGCGCAAACGAGCGCGGCGAGGTGCCACGGAGGCTCTACGCGATGCGGGGAGCGCGTTGGGCGCATGCCCGGGACCAAATGGTCACCGGAGCATCACCGACGACGAGTGCGGGCAACGGTGCATCCGGGTGAGTGCGGTGTGGTTGCTACAGTGCGCGGCAGAGCGAACGGAGAGGGAAGGATAGGCAGAAGCTCACGGTGATCGTCGTGGGGTGGACGGCGAGCTCGGGGGATGACCGGAGCAAACGGGGCGGCGGAGGCGATCTCGGCGGACCAAGGTTGAAGAAGACGGCGTGGCCGGTCCGGCGGGGCGTGGGTTGGTGGAGAGGAAAAGGGGGTCGAGGCGGAGCCTCTGGGCGCAACGACGAGGCGAGGCAGTGGCTGTGGCCACGGCGGTGCTCGTCGGCGGCGACGGGATCCGCTCGGCGTTCGCGAAAGAGAGAAACAGAGGAGGGGAAGGAGCACAGAGAGAGTGAGAGGCGTCGAGGGGGGCCGCGTGGCGTCTGCGAGAGACATCCAGGGGGAATGAGGCAGCCAGGCAGGGAGGAGGTGGCCGGCGTGTGGCCGCTCGCGCCGGGCACGCGTCCCTGCCTACTGGCGCAAGGAGGAAGGCGACAGGGAGGAGGCGGTGGTGGGCTGGGCCGGCCAGCTGCAGTGCTGGGCCGGTTGGTGGCGCCAGTTAAGTGCCCCAGGTAGGCTCTCTCTCTCTCTCTGGTTTTTCTATTTATTAATGTTTTCTATTTTCTGCAATTGGTTTTGATTTGATTTAAAACATCAAATCATTTAACTTTCTGTAAATTGTATGTGAGCTCAGGAACTAGTCCAAGGTCACAGGAAACTTACAAAAATATTTGAACTTTATTTCTTATATAACAGAAATAAATTCAACTCAAATATGTCATTGGTTCAAGTCAAAGGCCCAAAAGAAATATTTCTATGATTCCAAAAATATTGGTTTGAATTTTACCTCATGCCAATATTTTTACAGAATAACATGAACATTTTCTTGGACTCATTTGATGAGATTTAAATGGTGGTTATTTTTAGAGGTTATCTGAGGCTTTTGAAAATTCCTCAATTCAAGTTTCATTTGAATTTAAACATGATGCTCACATGGAAGCTAGCATAGGTCAGGCCAGAACAAGGGATGTGACAATTGACCCCCACTAAACAAGAATCTCGTCCCGAGATTCAAGAGGTGAGGTAAGAAGACAAGGGGACACTAAGCCAGCTCAAACTTCACGATCCAATTGTCCTTCTCAAGGATGCTGATTCAGTGCTCCAATTGATCTTGACGTCTTTGCTTGCGAGATTCTCGGGAAATGGACTACGATAGCAAGCTCCAAAACATGAGCTGGTTCTGCTACAACATGTGAACATGTTGTCCGAGACAAGCATGACCACACAGTAGTCTTATAATAAAACACTACCGAGTTCAGGAGGGAAACCATCACCGAGGATATCGAAGTCCTTGCGTAAGTCTAGCTCTTAAGAAGAAACTTCTTCTCCTTGAACAAATCAACCAGTGGCTTGGTGTGCTAGGAATACATATAGAATGAAGGTTGCAAGTCTCCAGACCACAGAATACTTCGCACATATGCATGACTGACTTGGGATGATTCCAGAGGAAGCAAAACAAACCTTTCTCAAATTCATGGCGGCAACTTACACCAAATGCACATGAATTAGAGGAAGTCACTTCTTCCATCCAAGCATAGGCTTCATGAACGGAACACGAAGGCATTGCTTACAAAGTTTTCAACACTAGGTTGATGTTCAACATGAATCATGGGGGGAGACAAAATGCCGCTGATGGCTCAACAGCAACTCATCGGAATTTCCATATCACTGGACTTCCACCATCATATGAACACGGTGATAGCATTGGTCAGACCAAAAGATGTAATGGTATATGCTCGAGGGATCAACAACGAGTAAGACAACATTACGAACATCGTTGGTTCTGATTTGACTTGACGATAGCCCATACTCAAGTCAAAGTTTGGACAAGACAATAGACTCAACAACCGATCACGAGGAACAATCGATGAAGATATCATCTCTCATCAACACACACACACACGCAAGATATCCCCTTCGGAGTGAACTAGGTGGATTAAGCTTTTATCTTCCAACTCTCCAAGTTGTTGTTTGGCTTAACCAAATAGCTCAGGGGTATCCAACATGGATTCTTGGGGAAGGATTGGTTTATTAGAAACCAACTTGATCACGAACTCAACATAGCGGTCAGGTAACGATCTGGTGATACTTCCGAGAAGATATTCGGAAAATCATGAACCACCGATATGTTACTAAGCTCGAGAACAATCTTGCTTTTCAGGCAAGACGATATGATCAAATGAGCAAGGACTTAACAAAATCCTAACTAATCAATCGAGGAGTGCACCGGGAAAGTGGACTAGGTAGCACAATCATACTTAGGGTGATCATTCAATAATCAACATGCTAAGAGTGAGGTTATTGTCCTTTAACTACCAGGCAACGGAATTGCTAGGAGTATAGATTTCGCACATCACGATTCACTTGTCGGTATTCTGGTTGCAACAACACGGGAACCGAGAAATGAATAACGAGGGCGAGAAGTATCACTATGTCAAGAGTTCATAATAGGTGGTGCAATCCTCATGACATTCCTGACATAAAGTGGGTAATACTTTAGGGTAGAACAGAACAAAAGCTGGATTAGTATTTGATTTGCGGATTACAACTGCTTTGACCCAATCCTGGATATGGATAAGGTACTGGAGTTTGTTTCTCCTAGTCATTCTGAAATAGAATGGCTTAACGGACCACAAGAATAATAAGCATCGATAACACGAATGCACGACTACTCCTGACTATCAATTGATAGACGAGGGTCAGAATACAACTAAAGAGAGACAACTCAAAAGAACATCTGATTTTTTGAGTTGTGGATGCATAGATTAGTATGTCGAGCAAAGCTCAACATTTCATCCGGATAACCCATGCAGAAAGGTAGAACTGGCAGAATCACAATTATGAATGGAGAACTCATCGAGGGCACTCCTGTTGTGATCTTTTGATCCAACAAACTTCTGCCATAAGTGATTCATAGTATTTGGAAGAAGGAAATACCACGGACCTCGAGGACTAATACAAAGGTTATTAATAACCTAAAGGAACTAGCAAACACTATCAACATGAGGTAAGTGGGGTGAATCTCGGGTTCAAAACCCAGAGGTAGAATACCTACTAACTAAATGGCATCACGGGATGCTTTTCGAGAATAATGGCCAGAATCATCACACTGGGGCACAAATCATGGCTAGATTACTAGATGATCCCCTAGGACACCTAGGGTCATAATAATAATTCCAACATATATGTCGAGGCAATAGAATACCTCAACTCAGTAATTAGTGTGATTAACCTGGCCCAAAGGAACATAAAAACCAGAGGAAAAGGATTTGCAAGTGCATCAGATTGTTTAGAAACCTGGGATGACTCGGACAGCATAATGGCTGTAAATGCTCAAAATGATTTGAGACATCCTGCAAAATAGTGGCATGACCACTCAACATCACAATAACAAGGTTCTGAGATCAACTAACAACACACGGAAGTAGTAGGAACTGAACTGGGGCTTGAAACCAACAATCCTATAAGTCTATGGATGAGTAACACGTCATCTTGATAGATAGATGAGAAGGCCTAGTTCTTAATCCCCGTAGAAGGGAAGAGGATGACTCAGATCAGAAGGCCATGAGGTATAAGGAGTAAAAAGAGCCTTACGTTCCATCCCACAATCAATTCCCCTACATATAACTAAAACATTTCTAGACTCAACTTCGACCAGTTTGGCTTGGTAATCCTACAGGCAGTCAGGCTCTGATACCAAAGCTATCAGGACCCCGACTCAATGCCACATCGATCTAGAATGTAACACCTCATATCACTTTGCGGCCTCACGCACGGTATTCCCACGGGTGTCGCCTTACCTTTGCCCGGGACCATTTGCGCCTTTTGGCACACGTATATGATAGTGTCGCTAGCATCCATATGATAAGGAGCCCGGGCTGACATGGCTAGTCGTAAACCCGAACTGGCACAAACTTACAGGGACAGGCATCCATGACCCAGCATCGAACGTGTCGGTCATCAGCAAGTGAATCCAGGCTGTAGCACTAGGCTAGCAGGACTCCGGTGAACCAGGCTGTAGCGGGCTAACAGGACTCCGGTATTCATCACGTGACATTTCCCCGAAGGGACAGACACAGGAACGAAGAAGGACACATGCCGGCCAGCCTAAGTGTTCCGGAGCAGTAGCAAGCTACCATGGCTCAGTGGAAGCACTAGGAGACATTTCCCGGTAAGAGAGGCTACTAAGGATAAACAACTAGGTTGTCAGATCCCACACATACCAAGCATTTCAATAACATACACACAATATGCTCGATATGTGCAAATACAACATGGCATCACAACATGACTCTACGACTCAAGTATTTTATTCAATAGGCTCCGAGGAGCGCGATATTACAAGCATCGGCCTCATGACCCAACATTCAGAGCATACAGATCAAGCACATGCGGAATCTTATCATGTGTGAGTACAGACATCTATAAATGAAGAAGGCTGAAAAGCCTGACTATCTACCAGATCCTGCCGAGGGCACAAGATCGTAGCTGAGGTAACAAGCTAAACGTCGAAGTCCACGTGGAACTACTAGCGAGACTGAAGTCTCTCTGCAAAAACATAAAATAGACAAACGTGAGTACAAATGTACCCAGCAAGACTTACATCAGAACTAACTACATATGCATCATTATCAACAAAGGGGATGGTGGGGTTCAACTGCAGCAAGCCAGCTTTGACTCAGTGGCTATCCTAAACTATGACTGCAAAACTCTTTTGAGGTGGCGCACACGAGTCCACATATTCACCATATCAATACACCACTATGGATCCGCTCCCGTCTCCCTACGAGAACGCCATCCATAGCACTCACGCTTATCTTGCGCATTTTAGAGTATCCACTTACACTTGTCTATGAACGGTACAAGCAACCCAGAAGTCCTTTACCGTGGACACGGCTATTCGAATAGATGATGCTAACCCTGCAGGTGTGTACTTCTTCACACACGCTCTCACGACTTACCGCCGTTTACACGACATGTACTCGGCAACCTTCAAGCGGAAGCCCAACGAGGGTGTCGGCCACGACCTACCTAAACACTCAAGTCTCTAGTCCAGGTTTATCGCCTATTCGGGTTCCATCCGCGAGGAGATCCGGCCAGAGTTTCGCTCACAGCCCCAAACGATGTGTGCAGGGTTCCCGAGACACCAAACGGGCGCCCAGTACACCGTGCCACGTGCCTACCGCATCACAGCCCACCCCTCCGGTCAGCGCTGTGCACGGCCTCCAGCATACTACAAACACAAGAAACTACTTGCAACTCCTGGACAGAGGACAAGGGTGATTAAGAAGCCGAGAGGGTCCATTGGTTTCGGGCACAATGCATGGTAGTAACTGTATCATGGATCACAAACACAGAACTCAGTTCCTGAGGACGCCTGCAATGAGACAACCCACCATGTACTCCTACATGGCCTCTCACCGCTACCTTTACCAAATCGTGTTCACACTCTTTGCTCACACACACAGTAGGACATGTTCACACACCTCTGATTCATCCTCGATGAATCAGACCCGACTCAACTCTAAGCAGTAGCAGGCATGACAAAGAAGCATGAATGAGTAGGCACAACAGGTCTCAAATAACTCCTACTCATGCTAGTGGGTTTCATCTATTTACTGTGGAATGACAGGTCAAGCAAAGGATAAAGGGGTTCAACTACTGCAGCAAGTAACAGATGAATTGTTGTTGTTCTAATGCAATAAAAGAGAGCAGGAGCGAGAGAGTGGGATTGTATCGGAATGAGCAAGGGGGTTTTGCTTGCCTGGCACTTCCGAAGATAATATAGCTCTTCATCAGTGTCATCGATCTCATCGTTGAAACCACGTCTGTCGAGAGGGGACAAATACCGGCAACAGAGAAGAAACACAATCAATGCAATGCACAATATGATGCATGATCATGACATGGTAAAATGAGTGTGTTGGGCTAATGCAACTACAACCAGATGGGTTTGAGCTATTTTGAACCAAAGATTCAAAGTTCAAACACATTTGTGATCTTAAATAGTGCTTTATCATGTTTTGCACTAAACATCAAGTTAACTTGTTTAAACATGCATGAAACTGGTACAGATGGATAGATTGGATTTTTCTGATCATTTTTCATATATAAATCATTTCATTTGGAGTTACGGTTGAATTACTATGAATTTTGGAAGTTAGCACTATTTTCTGGAATTTCCTGTAAAGAATAAATCCAGTAAATGCTTTATTGCGTCAGCAGTGCATCAGGGTGACGTCAGCGGTCAACGGGGCTGGTCCAGGTCAAACTGACCTGTGGGCCCTGCGTGTCAGTAGTTAGTTTAACTAAGTAATATTAGTTAGTGCTAACCTAAGTTAATTAGCAGAGCGGGCCCCACTTGTCATAGACTCAGGGGGGAGTCAACCTGGGCCCACTCGGTCAAGGTCAACGGGTCAAACCCGCCGGCGTCATGACACCGGCAAGGCCAGACGTGGCGGTGCACTACGGGATCCGCCTATAGGGCGCCGTTTGGCGCGCAAAGCATAGCTACGGGATGCGGACGCTCGTCCGCATCCAACCGTGGTGGTGGCGCGGCCGGAGAGTGGCCGGAGTGGTGCCGGCGACGAGCTTGGCGGCGGCCGAAGCTCGGGTGCAAGTGGGGATGGGGCTGCGGTGCACAAACGATCGCGGCGAGGTGCCACGGAGGCTCTACGCGATGCGGGGAGCGCGTTGGGCGCATGCCCGGGACCAAATGGTCACCGGAGCATCACCGACGACGAGTGCGGGCGACGGCGCATCCGGGTGAGTGCGGTGTAGTTGCTATGGTGCGCGGCAGAGCGAACGGAGAGGGGAGGATAGGCAGAAGCTCACGGTGATCGTCGTGGGGTGGACGGCGAGCTCGGGGGATGACCGGAGCAAACGGGGCGGCGGAGGCGATCTCGGCGGACCGAGGTTGAAGAAGACGGCGTGGCCGGTCCGGCGGGGCGTGGGTTGGTGGAGAGGAAAAGGGGGTTGAGGCGGAGCCTCTGGGCGCAACGACGAGGCGAGGCAGTGGCTGTGGCCACGGCGGTGCTCGTCGGCGGCGACGGGATCCGCTCGGCGTTCGCGAAAGAGAGAAACAGAGGAGGGGAAGGAGCACACAGAGAGTGAGAGGCGTCGAGGGGGGCCGCGTGGCGTCTGCGAGAGACGTCCAGGGGGAATGAGGCAGCCAGGCAGGGAGGAGGTGGCCGGCGTGTGGCCGCTCGCGCCGGGCACGCGTCCCTGCCTACTGGCGCAAGGAGGAAGGCGACAGGGAGGAGGCGGTGGTGGGCTGGGCCGGCCAGCTGCAGTGCTGGGCCGGTTGGTGGCGCCAGTTAAGTGCCCCAGGTAGGCTCTCTCTCTCTCTCTGGTTTTTCTATTTATTAATGTTTTCTATTTTCTGCAATTGGTTTTGATTTGATTTAAAACATCAAATCATTTAACTTTCTGTAAATTGTATGTGAGCTCAGGAACTAGTCCAAGGTCACAGGAAACTTACAAAAATATTTGAACTTTATTTCTTATATAACAGAAATAAATTCAACTCAAATATGTCATTGGTTCAAGTCAAAGGCCCAAAATAAATATTTCTATGATTCCAAAAATATTGGTTTGAATTTTACCTCATGCCAATATTTTTACAGAATAACATGAACATTTTCTTGGACTCATTTGATGAGATTTAAATGTTGGTTATTTTTAGAGGTTATCTGAGGCTTTTGAAAATTCCTCAATTCAAGTTTCATTTGAATTTAAACATGATGCTCACATGGAAGCTAGCATAGGTCAGGCCAGAACAAGGGATGTGACAATTGACCCCCACTAAACAAGAATCTCGTCCCGAGATTCAAGAGGTGAGGTAAGAAGACAAGGGGACACTAAGCCAGCTCAAACTTCACGATCCAATTGTCCTTCTCAAGGATGCTGATTCAGTGCTCCAATTGATCTTGACGTCTTTGCTTGCGAGATTCTCGGGAAATGGACTACGATAGCAAGCTCCAAAACATGAGCTGGTTCTGCTACAACATGTGAACATGTTGTCCGAGACAAGCATGACCACACAGTAGTCTTATAATTAAACACTATCGAGTTCAGGAGGGAAACCATCACCGAGGATATCGAAGTCCTTGCATAAGTCTAGCTCTTAAGAAGAAACTTCTACTCCTTGAACAAATCAACCAGTGGCTTGGTGTGCTAGGAATACATATAGAATGAAGGTTGCAAGTCTCCAGACCACAGAATACTTCGCACATATGCATGACTGACTTGGGATGATTCCAGAGGAAGCAAAACAAACCTTTCTCAAATTCATGGCGGCAACTTACACCAAATGCACATGAATTAGAGGAAGTCACTTCTTCCATCCAAGCATAGGCTTCATGAACGGAACACGAAGGCATTGCTTACAAAGTTTTCAACACTAGGTTGATGTTCAACATGAATCATGGGGGGAGACAAAATGCCGCTGATGGCTCAACAGCAACTCATCGGAATTTCCATATCACTGGACTTCCACCATCATATGAACATGGTGATATCATTGGTCAGACCAAAAGATGTAATGGTGTATGCTCGAGGGATCAACCACGAGTAAGACAACATTACGAACATCGTTGGTTCTGATTTGACTTGACGATAGCCCATACTCAAGTCAAAGTTTGGACAAGACAATAGACTCAACAACCGATCACGAGGAACAATCGATGAAGATATCATCTCTCGTCAACACACACACACATGCAAGATATCCCCTTCGAAGTGAACTAGGTGGATTAAGCTTTTATCTTCCAACTCTCCAAGTTGTTGTTTGGCTTAACCAAATAGCTCAGGGGTATCCAACATGGATTCTTGGGGAAGGATTGGTTTATTTGAAACCAACTTGATCACGAACTCAACATAGCGGTCAGGTAACGATCTGGTGATACTTCCGAGAAGATATTCGGAAAATCATGAACCACCGATATGTTACTAAGCTCGAGAACAATCTTGCTTTTCAGGCAAGACGATATGATCAAATGAGCAAGGACTTAACAAAATCCTAACTCATCAATCGAGGAGTGCACCGGGAAAGTGGACTAGGTAGCACAATCATACTTAGGGTGATCATTCAATAATCAACATGCTAAGAGTGAGGTTATTGTCCTTTAACTACCAGGCAACGGAATTGCTAGGAGTATAGATTTTGCACATCACGATTCACTTGTCGGTATTCCGGTTGCAACAACACAGGAACCGAGAAATGAATAACGAGGGCGAGAAGTATCACTACGTCAAGAGTTCATAATAGGTGGTGCAATCCTCATGACATCCTGACATAAAGTGGGTAATACTTTAGGGTAGAACAGAACAAAAGCTGGATTAGTATTTGATTTGCGGATTACAACTGCTTTGACCCAATCCTGGATATGGATAAGGTACTGGAGTTTGTTTCTCCTAGTCATTCTGAAATAGAATGGCTTAATGGACCACAAGAATAATAAGCATCGATAACACGAATGCACGACTACTCCTGACTATCAATTGATAGACGAGGGTCAGAATACAACTAAAGAGAGACAACTCAAAAGAACATCTGATTTTTTGAGTTGTGGATGCATAGATTAGTATGTCGAGCAAAGCTCAACATTTCATCCGGATAACCCATGCAGAAAGGTAGAACTAGCAGAATCACAATTATGAATGGAGAACTCATCGAGGGCACTCCTGTTGTGATCTTTTGATCCAACAAACTTCTGCCATAAGTGGTTCATAGTATTTGGAAGAAGGAAATACCACGGACCTCGAGGACTAATACAAAGGTTATTAATAACCTAAAGGAACTAGCAAACACTATCAACATGAGGTAAGTGGGGTGAATCTCGGGTTCAAAACCCAGAGATAGAATACCTACTAACTAAATGGCATCACGGGATGCTTTTCGAGAATAATGGCCAGAATCATCACACTGGGGCACAAATCATGGCTAGATTACTAGATGATCCCCTAGGACACCTAGGGTCATAATAATAATTCCAACATATATGTCGAGGCAATAGAATACCTCAACTCAGTAATTAGTGTGATTAACCTGGCCCAAAGGAACATAAAAACCAGAGGAAAAGGATTTGCAAGTGCATCAGATTGTTTAGAAACCTGGGATGACTCGGACAGCATAATGGCTGTAAATGCTCAAAATGATTTGAGACATCCTGCAAAATAGTGGCATGACCACTCAACATCACAATAACAAGGTTCTGAGATCAACTAACAACACACGGAAGTAGTAGGAACTGAACTGGGGCTTGAAACCAACAATCCTATAAGTCTATGGATGAGTAACACGTCATCTTGATAGATAGATGAGAAGGCCTAGTTCTTAATCCCCGTAGAAGGGAAGAGGATGACTCAGATCAGAAGGCCATGAGGTATAAGGAGTAAAAAGAGCCTTAGGTTCCATCCCACAATCAATTCCCCTACATATAACTAAAACATTTCTAGACTCAACTTCGACCAGTTTGGCTTGGTAATCCTACAGGCAGTCAGGCTCTGATACCAAAGCTATCAGGACCCCGACTCAATGCCACATCGATCTAGCATGTAACACCTCATATCACTTTGCGGCCTCACGCACGATATTCCCACGGGTGTCGCCTTACCTTTGCCCGGGACCATTTGCGCCTTTTGGCACACGTATATGATAGTGTCGCTAGCATCCATATGATAAGGAGCCCGGGCTAACATGGCTAGTCGTAAACCCGAAGTGGCACAAACTTACAGGGACAGGCATCCATGACCCAGCATCGAACGTGTCGGTCATCAGCGAGTGAATCCAGGCTGTAGCACTAGGCTAGCAGGACTCCGGTGAACCAGGCTGGAGCGGGCTAACAGGACTCCGGTATTCATCACGTGACATTTCCCCGAAGGGACAGACACAGGAACGAAGAAGGACACATGCCGGCCAGCCTAAGTGTTCCGGAGCAGTAGCAAGCTACCATGGCTCAGTGGAAGCACTAGGAGACATTTCCCGGTAAGAGAGGCTACTAAGGATAAACAACTAGGTTGTCAGATCCCACACATACCAAGCATTTCAATAACTTACACACAATATGCTCGATATGTGCAAATACAACATGGCATCACAACATGACTCTACGACTCAAGTATTTTATTCAATAGGCTCCGAGGAGCGCGATATTACAAGCATCGGCCTCATGACCCAACATTCAGAGCATACAGATCAAGCACATGCGGAAGCTTATCATGTGTGAGTACAGACATCTATAAATGAAGAAGGCTGAAAAGCCTGACTATCTACCAGATCCTGCCGAGGGCACAAGATCGTAGCTGAGGTAACAAGCTAAACGTCGAAGTCCACGTGGAACTACTAGCGAGACTGAAGTCTCTCTGCAAAAACATAAAATAGGCAAACGTGAGTACAAATGTACCCAGCAAGACTTACATCAGAACTAACTACATATGCATCATTATCAACAAAGGGGATGGTGGGGTTCAACTGCAGCAAGCCAGCTTTGACTCAGTGGCTATCCTAAACTATGACTGCAAAACTCTTTTGAGGTGGCGCACACGAGTCCACATATTCACCATATCAATACACCACTATGGATCCGCTCCCGTCTCCCTACGAGAACGCCATCCATAGCACTCACGCTTATCTTGCGCATTTTAGAGTATCCACTTACACTTGTCTATGAACGGTACAAGCAACCCAGAAGTCCTTTACCGTGGACACGGCTATTCGAATAGATGATGCTAACCCTGCAGGTGTGTACTTCTTCACACACGCTCTCACCACTTACCGCCATTTACACGACATGTACTCGGCAACCTTCAAGCGGAAGCCCAACGAGGGTGTCGGCCACGACCTACCTAAACACTCAAGTCTCTAGTCCAGGTTTATCGCCTATTCGGGTTCCATCAGCGAGGAGATCCGGCCAGAGTTTCGCTCACAGCCCCAAACGATGTGTGCAGGGTTCTCGAGACACCAAACGGACGCCCAGTACACCGTGCCACGTGCCTACCGCATCACAGCCCACCCCTCTGGTCAGCGCTGCACACGGCCTCCAGCATACTACAAACACCAGAAACTACTTGCAACTCCTGGACAGAGGACAAGGGTGATTAAGAAGCCGAGAGGGTCCATTGGTTTCGGGCACAATGCATGGTAGTAGCTGTATCATGGATCACAAACACAGAACTCAGTTCCTGAGGACGGCTGCAATGAGACAACCCACCATGTAGTCCTACATGGCCTCTCACCGCTACCTTTACCAAATTGTGTTCACACTCTTTGCTCACACACACAGTAGGACATGTTCACACACCTCTGATTCATCCTCGATGAATCAGACCCGACTCAACTCTAAGCAGTAGCAGGCATGACAAACAAGCATGAATGAGTAGGCACAACAGGGCTCAAATAACTCCTACTCATGCTAGTGGGTTTCATCTATTTACTGTGGAATGACAGGTCAAGCAAAGGATAAAGGGGTTCAACTACTACAACAAGTAACAGATGAATTGTTGTTGTTCTAATGCAGTAAAAGAGAGCAGGAGCGAGAGAGTGGGATTGTATCGGAATGAGCAAGGGGGTTTTGCTTGCCTGGCACTTCCGAAGATAATATAGCTCTTCATCAGTGTCATCGATCTCATCGTTGAAACCACGTCTGTCGAGAGGGGACAAATACCGGCAACAGAGAAGAAACACAATCAATGCAATGCACAATATGATGCATGATCATGACATGGTAAAATGAGTGTCTTGGGCTAATGCAACTACAACCAGATGGGTTTGAGCTATTTTGAACCAAAGATTCAAAGTTCAAACACATTTGTGATCTTAAATAGTGCTTTATCATGTTTTGCACTAAACATCAAGTTACCTTGTTTAAACATGCATGAAACTGGTACAGATGGATAGATTGGATTTTTCTGATCATTTTTCATATATAAATCATTTCATTTGGAGTTACGGTTGAATTACTATGAATTTTGGAAGTTAGCACTATTTTCTGGAATTTCCTGTAAAGAATAAATCCAGTAAATGCTTTATTGCGTCAGCAGTGCATCAGGGTGACGTCAGCGGTCAACGGGGCTGGTCCAGGTCAAACTGACCTGTGGGCCCTGCGTGTCAGTAGTTAGTTTAACTAACTAATATTAGTTAGTGCTAACCTAAGTTAATTAGCAGAGCGGGCCCCACTTGTCATAGACTCAGGGGGGAGTCAACCTGGGCCCACTCGGTCAAGGTCAACGGGTCAAACCCGCCGGCGTCATGACGCCGGCAAGGCCAGACGTGGCGGTGCACTACGGGATCCGCCTACAAGGCGCCGTTTGGCACGCAAAGCATAGCTACGGGATGCGGACGCTCGTCCGCATCCAACCGTGGTGGTGGCGCGGCCGGAGAGTGGCCGGAGTGGTGCTGGCGACGAGCTTGGCGGCGGCCGAAGCTCGGGTGCAAGTGGGGATGGGGCTGCGGTGCGCAAACGAGCGCGGCGAGGTGCCACGGAGGCTCTACGCGATGCGGGGAGCGCGTTGGGCGCATGCCCGGGACCAAATGGTCACCGGAGCATCACCGGCGACGAGTGCGGGCGAGGGCGCGTCCGGGTGAGTGCGGTGTGGTCGCTACAGTGCGCGACAAAGCGAACGGAGAGGGGGAGGATAGGCAAAAGCTCACGGTGATCGTCGTGGGGTGAACGGCGAGCTCGGGGGATGACCGGAGCAAATGGGGCGGCGGAGGCGATCTCGGCGGACCGAGGTTGAAGAAGACGGCGTGGCCGGCATTCGAGGGCGTCCGGCGGGGCGTGGGTTGGTGGAGAGGAAAACGGGGTCGAGGCGGAGCCTCCGGGCGCAACGACGAGGCGAGGCAGTGGCTGTGGCCACGGCGGTGCTCATCGGCAGCGACGGGATCCGCTCGGCGTTTGCGAAAGAGAGAAACAGAGGAGGGGAAGGAGCATAGAGAGAGTGAGAGGCGTCGAGGGGGGCCGCGTGGCATCTGCGAGAGACGTCCAGGGGGAATGAGGCAGCCAGGCAGGGAGGAGGTGGCTGGCGTGTGGCCGCTCGCGCCGGGCACGCGTCCCTGCCTACTGGCGCAAGGAGGAAGGCGACAGGGAGGAGGCGGTGGTGGGCTGGGCCGGCCAGTTGCAGTGCTGGGCCGGTTGGTGGCGCCAGTTAAGTGCCCCAGGTAGGCTCTCTCTCTCTCTCTGGTTTTTCTATTTATTAATGTTTTCTATTTTCTGCAATTGGTTTTGATTTGATTTAAAACATCAAATCATTTAACTTTCTGTAATTTGTATGTGAGCTCAGGAACTAGTCCAAGGTCACAGGAAACTTACAAAAATATTTGAACTTTATTTCTTATATAGCAGAAATAAATTCAACTCAAATATGTCATTGGTTCAAGTCAAAGGCCCAAAATAAATATTTCTGTGATTCCAAAAATATTGGTTTGAATTTTACCTCATGCCAATATTTTTAAGAATAACATGAACATTTTCTTGGACTCATTTGATGAGATTTAAATGTTGGTTATTTTTAGAGGTTATCTGAGGCTTTTGAAAATTCCTCAATTCAAGTTTCATTTGAATTTAAACATGATGCTCACATGGAAGCTAGCATAGGTCAGGCCAGAACTAGGGATGTGACAAAGACGCATTTTTCCGACTTGGGTTCGAGCTTTTCAGGTTGAAGTTTCTTGACATAAGCATCGCATCCCCAAACTTTTAGAAACGACAACTTAGGTTTCCTTCCAAACCATAATTCATACGGTGTCGTCTCAACGGATTTAGACGGTGCCCTATTTAAAGTGAATGTAGCTGTCTCTAGAGCGTATCCCCAAAATGATAGCGGTAAATCAGTGAGTGACATCATAGATTATACCATATCCAATAGAGTGTGATTATGACGTTCGGACACACCATTACGCTGAGGTGTTCCAGGCGGGGTGAGTTGTGAAATGATTCCACATTTCCTTAAGTGTGTACCAAATTCGTGACCTAAATATTCTCCCCCATGATCTGATCATAAGAACTTTATCTTTCAGTCACGTTGATTCTCTACCTCATTCTGAAATTCCTTGAACTTTTCAAAGGTCTGAGACTTGTGTTTCATCAAGTAGACATACCCATATCTACTCAAGTCGTTAGTGAGAGTGAGAACATAACGATATCCTCCGCGAGCCTCAACGCTCATTGGACCACACACATCAGTATGTATGATTTCCAATAAGTTGGTTGCTCGCTCCATTGTTCCGGAGAACGGAGTCTTGGTCATTTTGTCCATAAGGCATGGTTCGCACGTGTCAAATGATTCGTAATCAAGAAACTCCAAAAGTCCATCAGCATGGAGCTTCTTCATGCGTTTGACACCAATGTGACCAAGGCGGCAGTGCCACAAGTATGTGGGACTATCGTTATCAACTTCACATCTTTTGGTATTCACACTATGAATATGTGTAACATCACATTCGAGATTCATTAAGAATAAACCATTGACCAGCGGGGCATGACCATAAAACATATCTCTCATATAAATAGAACAACCATTATTCTCGGATTTAAATGAGTAGCCATCTCGCATTAAATGAGATCCAGATACAATGTTCATGCTCAAAGCTGGCACTAAATAACAATTATTGAGGTTTAAAACTAATCCGTAGGTAAATGTAGATGTAGCATGCCGACGGCGATCACATCGACCTTGGAACCATTCCCGACGCGCATCGTCACCTCGTCCTTCGCCAGTCTCCGCTTATTCCGCAACTCCTGTTTTGAGTACAAATATGAGCAACCGCACCGGTATCAAATACCCAGGAGCTACTACGAGTACTGGTAAGGTACACATCAATTACATGTATATCACATATACCTTTAGTGTTGCCGGCCTTCTTGTCTGCTAAGTATTTGGGGCAGTTCCTCTTCCAGTGTCCCTTTCCCTTGCAATAAAAGCACTCAGTCTCAGGCTTGGGTCCATTCTTTGGCTTCTTCCCGACAGATGGCTTACCGGGCACGGCAACTCCCTTGCCGTCCTTCTTGAAGTTCTTCTTACCCTTGCCTTTCTTGAAACTAGTGGTTTTATTGACCATCAACACTTGATGTTCCTTTTTGATTTCCACCTCTACTGATTTCAGCATTGAAAATACTTCAGGAATAGTTTTCACCATGCCCTGCATATTGTAGTTCATCACAAAGCTCTTGTAGCTAGGTGGGAGCGACTGAAGGATTTTGTCAATGACCGCCTCGTCCGGGAGGTTAATGTCCAGCTGGGACAAGCGATTGTGCAACCCAGACATTTTGAGTATGTGCTCACTGACAGAACTATTTTCCTCCATCTTACAACTGTAGAACTTGTCGGAGACTTCATATCTCTCGACCCGGGCATGAGCTTGGAAAACCATTTTCAGCTCTTCGAACATCTCATATGCTCCATGTTGCTCAAAACACTTTTGGAGCCCCGGTTCTAAGTTGTAAAGCATGCCGCACTAAACGAGGGAGTAATCATCAGCACGTTACTGCCAAGCATTCATAACGTCTTGGTTCTCTGGGATGGGTGCTTTACCTAGCGGTCCTTCTAGGACATATGCTTTCTTGGCAGCTATGAGGATGATCCTCAGGTTCCGGACCCAGTCCAAATAGTGGCTGCCATCATCTTTCAGCTTGGTTTTCTCTAGGAACGCATTGAAGTTGAGGTTGACATGAGCGTTGGCCATTTGATCTACAAGACATTTTGCAAAGGTTTTTAGACTAAGTTCATGATAACTAAGTCCATCTAATCAAATTATTTAATGAACTCCCACTCAGATTAGACATCCCTCTAGTCATCTAAGTGATACATGATCCGACTCAACTAGACCGTGTCCGATCATCACGTGATATGGACTAGTCATCATCGGTGAACATCTCCATGTTGATCGTATCTTCCATACGACTCGTGTTCGACCTTTCGGTCTCTTGTGTTTCGAGGCCATGTCTGTACATGCTAGGCTCTGTCTTACACCCATTGTATGTGAACGTTAGAATCTATCACACCCGATCATCACGTGGTGCTTTGAAACAACGAACTTTCGCAATGGCGAACAGTTAGGGGAACACTTCTTGAAATTATTATAAGGGATTATCTTATTTACTACCGTCGTAGCAAATAAGAAGAAAAACATGATAAACATCACATGCAATCAAATAGTGACATGATATGGCCAATATCATATTGCTCCTTTTATCTCCATCTTTGGGGCGCCATGATCATCTTCGTCACAGGCATGACACCATGATCCCCATCATCAAGATCTCCATCATCGTGTCTCCATGAAGTTGTCATGCCAACGATTACTTCTACTTCTATGGCTAACGTGTTTAGCAATAAAGTAAAGTAATTTACATGGCGTTATTCAATGACACGCAGGTCATACAAAAAAATAAAGACAACTCATATGGCTCCTGCCGGTTGTCATACTCATCGACATGCAAGTCGTGATTCCTATTACAAGAACATGATCAATCTCATACATCACATATATTTCATTCATCACATCCTTTTGGCCATATCACATCACAAGGCATATGCTGCAAAAACAAGTTAGACGTCCTCTAATTGTTGTTGCAAGTTTTTTACGTGGCTTCTATAGGTTTCTAGCAAGAACGTTTCTTACCTACATAAAACCACAACGTGATATGCCAACTTCTATTTACCCTTCATAAGGACCCTTTTCATCGAATCCGATCCGACTAAAGTGGGAGAGACAGACACCCGCTAGCCACCTTATGCAACTAGTGCATGTCAGTCGGTGGAACCTGTCTCACGTAAGCATACGTGTAAGGTCGGTCCGGGCCGCTTCATCTCACGATGCCGCCGAAACAAGGTAAGACTAGTAGTGGCAAGAAAATTGACAACATCTACGCCCAGAACAAGTTTGTGTTCTACTCATGCATAGAAACTACGCATAGACCTAGCTCTGATACCACTGTTGGGGAACGTTGCAGAAAATAAAAAATTTCTATGCTTCACCAAGATCAATCTATGGAGTCATCTAGCAACGAGAGAGAGAGGAGTGCATCTACATACCCTTGTAGATCACGCGCATAAGCGTTCAAGAGAACGGGGTTGAGGGAGTCGTACTCGTCATGATCCAAATCACCGAAGATCCTAGTGCAGAACGGACGCCACCTCCGCGTTCAACACACATACGGTTGGGGAAGACGTCTCCTCCTTCTTGATCCAGCAAGGGGAAGGGAGAGGTTGATGGAGATCCAGCAGCACAACGGCATGGTGGTGGAAGCAGCGGTGATCTCGGCAGGGCTTCGCCAAGCTCAGCGAGAAGGAGAGGTGTTGCGAAGGGAGAGGGAGGCGCCAGAAGCAGGGGTGCGCAGCCCTCCCTCTCCCCCTCTTTATATAGGGGCCCTGGGGGGCGCCGGCCCCCTAGAGATCCCATCTCAAGGGGGGCGGCGGCCAAGGGGGGAACTTGCCCCCCAAGTCAAGTGCCCCCCCCCCACCCCTAGGGTTTCCAACCCTAGGCGCAGGGGAGGCCCAAGGGGGGCGCACCAGCCCACCAGGGGCTGGTTCCCTTCCCCACTTCAGCCCATGGGGCCCTCCGGGATAGGTGGCCCCACCCGGTGGACCCCCAGGACCCTTCCGATGGTCCCGGTACAATACCGGTGACCCCCGAAACTTTCCCGATGGCCGAAACTGAACTTCCTATATATAATTCTTCACCTCCGGACCATTCCGGAACTCCTCGTGTTGTCCGAGATCTCATCCGGGACTCCGAACAACTTTCGTGTTACCGCATACTAGTATCTCTACAACCCTAGCTTCATCGAACCTTAAGTGTGTAGACCCTGCGGGTTCGGGAGACATGCAGACATGACCGAGACGACTCTCCGGCCAATAACCAACAGCGGGATCTGGATACCCATGTTGGCTCCCACATGTTCCACGATGATCTCATCGAATGAACCACGATGTCGAGGATTCAAGTAATCCCGTATACAATTCCCTTTGTCAATCGGTACGTTACTTGCCCGAGATTCGATCGTCGGTATCCCAATACCTCGTTCAATCTCGTTACCGGCAAGTCACTTTACTCGTACCGTAATGCATGATCCCGTGACCAACCACTTAGTCACTTTGAGCTCATTATGATGATGCATTACCGAGTGGGCCCAGAGATACCTCTCCGTCATACAGAGTGACAAATCCTAGTCTCGATCCGTGTCAACCCAACAGACACTTTTGAAGATACCTGTAGTATACCTTTATAGTCACCCAGTTACGTTGTGACATTTGGTACACCCAAAGCACTCCTACGGCATCCGAGAGTTACACGATCTCATGGTCTAAGGAAATGATACTTGACATTGGAAAAGCTCTAGCAAACGAACTACACGATCTTGTGCTATGCTTAGGATTGGGTCTTGTCCATCACATCATTCTCCAATGATGTGATCCCGTTATCAATGACATCCAATGTCCATGGTCAGGAAACCGTTACCATCTATTGATAAACGAGCTAGTCAACTAGAGGCTCACTAGGGACATGTTTTGGTCTATGTATTCACACATGTATTACGATTTGCGGATAACGCAATTATAGCATGAATAATAGATGAAAGTGCGTTATATCGACTAGAGGGGGGGTGAATAGGCGATTTTTATGAATTCTGTTGGGAAACGTAGTAATTTCAAAAAAATTCCTACGCACACGCAAGATCATGGTGATGATATAGCAACGAGGGGAGAGTGTCGTCTACGTACCCTTGTAGAGCGAAGCGGAAGCGTTGACACCATGTAGAGGAAGTAGTCGTACATCTTCCCGGTTCAACCGATCCAAGCACCGTTACTCCGGCACCTCCGAGTTCTTGATACACGTACAGCTCGATGACGCACCCTCGATCTCCAATCCAGTAGAGGCGCCGAGCGGGAGTTCCGTCAGCACGACGGCGTGGTGACGATCTTGATGTTCTCCTATCGCAGGGCTTCGCCTAAGCACCGCTACAATATGACCGAGGTGTAATATCATGGAGGGGGGCACCGCACACGGCTAAGGAATGATCAATGATCAACTTGTGTGTCTAGGGTGCCCCCCTACCCCCGTATATAAAGGAGGGAGGGAGGAGGTGGCCGGCCCAAGGGGGGCGCGCCATAGGGAGGGGGAAACCTACTCCAAGTAGGTTTCCCCTCCTTTTCCTAATCCAACATGGAGGGGGAAGGAAGGAGTAGTACTAGTAGGAAGGAGAAGGGGGAAGGAGAAAAGGAAAGGGGGGGCGGCCCCCCACTCAATTCGGATTGGGCTTGGGGGGGCGCGCCCCCTCTCTTGCTCCTTCTCCCTCCCTTCTACTAGGGCCCAATAAGGCCCATATACTTACCGGGGGGGTTCCGGTAACCTCCCGGAGCTCCGGTATATTCCCAAACTCTCCCGGAACCTTTCCGGTGTCCAAATATATCCGTCCAATATATCAATCTTTATGTCTCGACCATTTCGAGACTCCTCATCATGTCCGTGATCACATCCGGGACTCCGAACAACCTTCGGTACATCAAAATACATAAACTCATAATATAACTGTCATCGAAACCTTAAGCGTGCGGACCCTACGGTTCAAGAACAATGTAGACATGACCAAGACACGTCTCTGGTCAATAACCAATAGCGGGACCTGGATGCCCATATTGGTTCCTACATATTCTACGAAGATCTTTATCGGTCAAACCGCATAACAACATACTTTGTTCCCTTTGTCATCGGTATGTTACTTACCCGAGATTTGATCGTCGGTATCCAATACCTAGTTCAATCTCGTTACCGGTAAGTCTCTTTACTCGTTACGTAATGCATCATTCCGTAACCAACTCATTGGTCACATTGCTTGCAAGGCTTATAGTGATGTGCATTACCGAGAGGGCCCAGAGATACCTCCCCGACAATCGGAGTGACAAAACCTAATCTCGAAATATGCCAACTCAACATGTACCTTCGGAGACACCTGTAGTACTCCTTTATAATCACCCAGTTACGTTGTGACGTTTGGTAGTACCCAAAGTGTTCCTCCGGTAAACGGGAGTTGCATAATCTCATAGTTACAGGAACATGTATAAGTCATGAAGAAAGCAATAGCAACATACTAAACGATCAAGTGCTAAGTGCTAAGCTAACGGAATGGGTCAAGTCAATCACATCATTCTCCTAATGATGTGATCCCGTTAATCAAATGACAACTCTTTTGTCCATGGCTAGGAAACATAACCATCTCTAATAAACGAGCTAGTCACGTAGAGGCATACTAGTGACACTATGTTTGTCTATGTATTCACACATGTATTATGTTTCCGGTTAATACAATTCTAGCATGAATAATAAACATTTATCATGAAATAAGGAAATAAATAATAACTTTATTATTGCCCCTAGGGCATATTTCCTTCAGTCTCCCACTTGCACTAGAGTCAATAATCTAGTTCACATCGTCATGTGATTTAACACCAATATTCATATCTGTATATGATTAACACCCATAGTTCACATCATCATGTGACCAACATCCAAAGGGTTTACTAGAGTCAATAATCTAGTTCACATCGCTATGTGATTAACACCCAAAGAGTACTAAGGTGTGATCATGTTTTACTCGTGAGAGAAGCTTAGTCAACGGGTCTGTCACATTCAGAGCCGTATGTATTTTGCAAATATTTTATGTCCACAATGCTCTGCACGAAGCTACTCTAGCTAATTGCTCCCACTTTCAATATGTATCCAAGTTGAGACTTAGAGTCATCTGGATTGGTGTAAAAGCTTGCATCGTTGTAACCTTTTACGACGGGCTCTTTTATCACCTCCATAATCGAGAAAACATCCCCTTAGTCCTCACTAAGGATATTCTTGACCAATGTCCAGTGATCTACTCCTAGATCACTATTGTACTCCCTTGCCAAATTCAGAGCAAGGTATAGAATAGGTCTGGTACATAACATAGCATACTTTATAGAACCTATGACTGAGGCATAGGGAATGACTTTCATTCTCTTTTCTATTTTCTGCCGTGGTCGGGATTTGAGTCTTACTCAATTTCACACCTTTGCAACACAGGCAAGAACTCTTTCTTTTGACTGTTACATTTTGAACTATTTCAAAATCTTGCCAAGGTATGTACTCATTGAAAATCTTATCAAGCGTCTTGATCTATCTCAATAGATCTTGATGCTCAATATGTAAGTAGCTTTTACTGAGGTCTTTTCTTTTTAAAGAAATCCTTTAAAACACTCCTTTATGCTTTGCAGAAAAATTCTACATCATTTCTGATCGATAATATGTCACTCACATATACTAATTAGAAAGGCTGTAGTGCTCCCACTCACTTTATTGTAAATATAGGCTTCATCGTAAGTCCATATAAAACTATATGCTTTGATCAACTTATCAAAGCGTATATTCCAACTCCGAGATGCTTGCACCAGTCCATCGATGGATCGCTGGAGCTTGCACATTTTGTTAGCACCTTTAGGATTGACAAAACCTTCTGGTTGCATCATATACAACTCTTCTTTAATAAATCCATTAAGGAATGCCGTTTTGACATCCATTTGCCAGATTTCATAAAATGTGGCAATTGCTAACATGATTCAGACAGACTTAAGCATCGATACGAGTGAGAAAATCTCATTGTATTCAACACCTTGAACTTGTTGAAAACCTTTCGCAACAAGTCGAGCTTAGTAGATAGTAACACTACTATCAGTGTCCGTCTTCCTCTTGAAGATCCATTCATTTAACATGGCTTGCTGATCATCGAGCAAGTCAATCAAAGTCCATACTTTGTTCTTATACATGGATCATATCTCAGATTTTATGGCCTCAAGCCATTTCGCGGAATCTGGGCTCATCATCGCTTCCTCATAGTTCGTAGGTTCATCATGGTTTAGTAACATGACTTCCAGAACAGTATTACCGTACTACTCTGGTGCGGACTGTACTTTGGAAGACCTACGAGGTTTTGTAGTAACTTGATCTGAAGTTTTATGATCATCATCATTAGCTTCCTCACTAATTGGTGTAGGAATCACTGGAACTGATTTCCGTGATGAACTACTTTCCAATTCGGGAGAAGGTACAAATTACCTTATCAAGCTCTACTATCCTCCCACTCACTTCTTTCGAGAGAAACTCCTTCTCTAGAAAGGATCCGAATTTAGCAATGAAAATCTTGCCCTCAGATCTGTGATAGAAGGTGTACCCAACAGTTTCCTTTGGGTATTCTATGAAGACGCACTTCTCCGATTTGGGTTTGAGCTTATCAGGATGAAACTTTTTCACACAAGCATCGCAACCCCAAACTTTAAGAAATGACAGCTTAGGTTTATTGCTAAACCATAGTTCATACGGTGTCGTCTCAACGGATTTAGATGGTGCCCTATTAAAGGTGAATGTAGCTGTCTCTAATGCATAAGCCCAAAACGATAGTGGTAAACCGATAAGAGACATCATAGATTGCACCATATCTAGTAAAGTACGATTACAACGTTCGGACACACCATTCCATTGTGGTGTTCCAGGTGGTGTGAACTGTGAAACTATTCCACATTGTTTTAATTGAAGACCAAACTCGTAATTCAAATATTTGTCTCCGCGATCAGATCGCAGAAACTTTATTTTCTTGCTACGATGATTTTTCCACTTCACTCTGAAATTCTTTGAACCTTTCAATTATTTCAGACTTATGTTTCGTCAAGTATATATACCCATATCTGCTCAAATCATCTTGTGAAGGTCAGAAAATAACGATACTTGCCACGAGCCTTCATACTCATTGGTCTGCATACATCAGTATGTATTATTTCCAATAAGTCAGTAGCTCGTTCCATTATTCCGAAGAACGGAGTTTTAGTCATCTTGCCCAAAAGGCACGGTTCGCAAGCATCAAATGATTCATAACCAAGTGATTCCGAAAATCCATCTTTATGGAGTTTCTTCATGCGCTTTACACCGATATGACCCAAACGGCAGTGCCACAAATAAGTTGCACTATCATTATTAACTTTTCATCTTTTGGCCTCAATATTATGAATATGTGTATCACTATGATCGAGATCCAACAAACTATTTTCATTGGGTGTATGACCATTGAAGGTTTTATTCATGTAAACAGAACAACAATTATTCTCTGATTTTAAATTAATAACCGTATTGCAATAAACATGATCAAATCATATTCATGCTCAACGCAAACTCCAAATAACATTTATTTAGGTTTAACACTAATCCCGAAAGTATAGGGAGTGTGCGATGATGATCATATCAATCTTGGAACTACTTCCAACACTCATCGTCACTTCCCCTTCAACTAGTCTCTATTTATTCTGTAACTCCTGTTTCGAGTTACTAATCTTAGCAACCGAACAAGTATCAAATACTCAGGGGCTACTATAAACACTAGTAAGGCACACATTAATAACCTGTATATCAAATATACCCTTGTTCACTTTGCCATCCTTCTTATCCACCAAATATTTAGGGCATTTCCGCTTCCAGTGACCATTTCCTTTGCAGTAGAAGCACTTAGTCTCAGGCTTAGGACCAGACTTGGGTTTCTTCACTTGAGCAGCAACTTGCTTGTCGTTCTTCTTGAAGTTCCCCTTCTTTTCCCTTTTGCCTTTTTCTTAAAACTAGTGATCTTGTTAACCATCAACACTTGATGCTCTTTTCTTGATTTCTACCTTCGCCGATCTCAACATCGCGAAGAGCTCAGGAATAACTTTCGTCATCCCTTTCATATTATAGTTCATCACAAAGTTCTAGTAACTTAGTGATGGTGACTAGAGAATTCTGTCAATTACTATCTTATCTGGAAGATTAACTCCCACTTGATTCAAGCGATTGAAGTACCCAGACAATCTGAGCACATGCTCACTAGTTGAGCGATTCTCCTCCATCTTTTAGCTATAGAACTTGTTGGAGACTTCATATCTCTCAACTCGGGTATTTGCTTGAAATATCAACTTCAATTTCTGGAACATCTCATATGGTCCATGACGTTCAAAACGTCTTTGAAGTCCCGATTCTAAGCCATAAAGCATGGTGCACAAAACTATCAAGTAGTCATCATATTGAGCTAGGCAAACGTTCATAACGTCTGCATATGCTCCTGCAATAGGTTGCCACCTAGCGGTGCATCAAGGACATAATTCTTCTGCGCAGCAATGAGGATAAACCTCAGATCACGGATCCAATCCGCATCATTGCTACTAACATCTTTCAACACAGTTTTCTCTAGGAACATATCAAAATAAACATATGAAAGCAACAACGCTTGCTATTGATCTACAACATAATTTGCAAAATACTACCAGGACTAAGTTCATGATAAATTAAAGTTCAATTAATCATATTACTTAAGAACTCCCACTTAGATAGACATCCCTCTAATCCTCTAAGTGATCACGTGATCCAAATCAACTAAACCATGTCCGATCATCACGTGAGATGGAGTAGTTTCAATGGTGAACATCACTATGTTGATCATATCTACTATATGATTCACACTCGACCTTTCGGTCTCTGTGTTCCGAGGCCATATCTGTATATGCTAGGCTCGTCAAGTTTAACCTGAGTATTCTGCGTGTGCAACTGTTTTGCACCCGTTGTATTTGAACGTAGAGCCTATCACACCCGATCATCACGTGGTGTCTCAGCACGAAGAACTTTCGCAACGGTGCATACTCAGGGAGAACACTTCTTGATAATTAGTGAGAGATCATCTTAAAATGCTACCGTCAATCAAAGCAAGATAAGATGCATAAAGGATAAACATCACATGCAACCAATATAAGTGATATGATATGGCCATCATCATCTTGTGCTTGTGATCTCCATCTTCGAAGCACCGTCATGATCACCATCGTCACCGGCGCGAAACCTTGATCTCCATCATAGCATCGTTGTCGTTACGCCATCTATTGCTTCTACGACTATCGCTACCGCTTAGTGATAAAGTAAAGCAATTACAGGGCGTTTGCATTTCATACAATAAAGCAACAACCATATGGCTCCTGCCAGTTGCCGATAACTTCGGTTACAAAACATGATCATCTCATGCAATAAAATATAGCATCACGTCTTGACCATATCACATCACAACATGCCCTGCAAAAACAAGTTAGACGTCCTCTACTTTGTTGTTGCAAATTTTACGTGGCTGCTACGGGCTTAAGCAAGAACCAATCTCACCTACGCATCAAAACCACAACGATAGTTTGTCAAATAGACTCCGTTTTAACCTTCACAAGGACCGGGCGTAGCCACACTCGGTTCAACTAAAGTTGGAGAAACTGACACCCGCCAGCCACCTGTGTGCAAAGCACGTCGGTAGAACCAGTCTCGCGTAAGCGTACGCGTAATGTCGGTCCAGGCCGCTTCATCCAACAATACCGCTGAACCAAAGTATGACATGCTGGTAGGCAGTATGACTTATATCGTCCACAACTCACTTGTGTTCTACTCGTGCATATAACATCAACGCATAAAACCTAGGCTCGGATGCCACTGTTGGGAAACGTAGTAATTTCAAAAAATTTCCTACGCACACGCAAGATCATGGTGATGATATAGCAACGAGGGGAGAGTGTCGTCTACATACCCTTGTAGACCGAAGCGGAAGCGTTGACACCACGTAGAGGAAGTAGTCGTACGTCTTCCCGGTTCAACCGATCCAAGCACCGTTACTCCGGCACCTCCGAGTTCTTGACACACGTACAGCTCGATGACGCACCCTTGATCTCCAATCCAGTAGAGGCGCCGAGGGGGAGTTCCATCAGCACGACGGTGTGGTGACGATCTTGATGTTCTCCTGTCGCAGGGCTTCGCCTAAGCACCGATACAATATGACCGAGGTGTAATATCGTGGAGGGGGGCACCGCACACGGCTAAGGAATGATCAATGATCAACTTGTGTGTCTAGGGTGCCCCCCTACCCCCGTATATAAAGGAGGGAGGGAGGAGGTGGCCGGCCCAAGGGGGGGCGCGCCATAGGGAGGGGGAAACCTACTCCAAGTAGGTTTCCCCTCCTTTTCCTAATCCAACATGGAGGGGGAAGGAAGGAGTAGTACTAGTAGGAAGGAGAAGGGGGAAGGAGAAAAGGAAAGGGGGGGGGCGGCCCCCCACTCAATTCGGATTGGGCTTGGGGGGGGGCGCCCCCTCTCTTGCTCCTTCTCCCTCCCTTCTACTAGGGCCCAATAAGGCCCATATACTTACCGGGGGGTTCCGGTAACCTCCCGGAGCTCCGGTATATTCCCAAACTCTCCCGGAACCTTTCCGGTGTCCAAATATATCTGTCCAATATATCAATCGTTATGTCTCGACCATTTCGAGACTCCTCGTCATGTCCGTGATCACATCCGGGACTCCGAACAACCTTCGGTACATCAAAATACATAAACTCATAATATAACTGTCATCGAAACCTTAAGCGTGCGGACCCTACGGTTCGAGAACAATGTAGACATGACCGAGACACGTCTCTGGTCAATAACCAATAGCGGGACCTGGATGCCCATATTGGTTCCTGCATATTCTACGAAGATCTTTATCGGTCAAACCGCATAACAACATACTTTGTTCCCTTTGTCACCGGTATGTTACTTACCCGAGATTTGATCGTCGGTATCCAATACCTAGTTCAATCTCGTTACCGGTAAGTCTCTTTACTCGTTACGTAATGCATCATTCCGTAACCAACTCATTGGTCACATTGCTTGCAAGGCTTATAGTGATGTGCATTACCGAGAGGGCCCAGAGATACCTCCCCGACAATCGGAGTGACAAAACCTAATCTCGAAATATGCCAACTCAACATGTACCTTCGGAGACACCTGTAGTACTCCTTTATAATCACCCAGTTACGTTGTGACGTTTGGTAGTACCCAAAGTGTTCCTCCGGTAAACGGGAGTTGCATAATCTCATAGTTACAGGAACATGTATAAGTCATGAAGAAAGCAATAGCAACATACTAAACGATCAAGTGCTAAGCTAATGGAATGGGTCAAGTCAATCACATCATTCTCCTAATGATGTGATCCCATTAATCAAATGACAACTCTTTTGTCCATGGCTAAGAAACATAACCATCTCTGATAAACGAGCTAGTCACGTAGAGGCATACTAGTGACACTATGTTTGTCTATGTATTCACACATGTATTATGTTTCCGGTTAATACAATTCTAGCATGAATAATAAACATTTATCATGAAATAAGGAAATAAATAATAACTTTATTATTGCCTCTAGGGCATATTTCCTTCAAATTCTTCACTGAGGAATTTGCTGGTGAGGAAATTCTTTAGCGAAGAACTACTTGCAGCGGAATATGTACTCAGAAGTAAACATAACAGGATACAAACATAGTCATCATGATGAAATGAAGACTAACACAGAGTACGGAAAGCGTAAACAATATGAAGACAAACAGACTGAAGAAATTGAACTGAGGAATTTGTGAAAGTCTTCAGTCAAAGTCTTCAAGCACAGATATGAATAACATTCAACACAGTAATGAGGAAATGAAAGAGTTGAGGAAATAGAACCAGTCAGTTGGTGAAGACAATGATTTGGTAAACCAGTTCCAACTGATGTCTTAGTTGTACGTCTGGTTGGAGCGGCTGAGTATTTAAACTCGAGGACACACAGTCCCAGACAACCAGTCTCTGAGCCGCAACTCAGGACACCCAGTCCTCACCGTATTCTCCTTGAACTAAGACCACGCAGGCCTCGTCCAATCACTCGTGGTAAGTCTTCAGGTGACTTCCAAACCTTCACAGACTTGGTCACTCGGCGATCCACAATTCCTCTTGGATGCTCTAGACCTTGACGCCTAACCGTCTGGAAGAAGCACAGTCTTCAAAGGTAACAAGCGTCGGATCCACGCAGGATCAATTTCTTCAGTGATGCTCAATCACTTTGGGTTTGTGGGGGATTGGTTTGGATTTTCCTCACTCGATGATTTTCGCTCAAAGTCCTCGGAGGATGGGTTGCTCTCAAATGACAAGTGTCAAGTTCTCTCGGAGCAGCCAACCGGCTAGTGGTTGTAGGGGGCGGCTATTTATAGCCTAGGGAGCAGCCCCACATGATAAGACATAAATGCCCTTCAATGATATGACCGTTAGGTCGATAAGATATTTTGGATAGCCGGCGCGTAGCACAGCAACGGTCGGAAATTTGACTCTCAAATTCCTCAGGGCTATCATGTTCCTCACTATGTAGGCAGTTCGCACTGGCGAATTCCTAACTCCTCAGTCAGAGCAAAGTCCTCAGTTACCAGAAGAACTGCGTCTCTGTCACTGAAGAATTTGACTGAACTGTATGAGATTTCCAATGGCTTCACTCGAAGGGATTGGTAGGTGTAGGATTTTGAGTTGAGCATCACATGGAAATTTTTCCTTAGTATTTCCTCGACCACCTTTAACAGTACGGTGTTTCCTATGACTCAAGAAAGGGAAAATGAAACTACGAAAACAAAAGTCTTCACGCTTCATATTCCTCGAATGAATATCAAGTCTTCAAGGTCACACCAATTTCTTCACTTTCAAAGTCTTCAGAAAGTCTTCAGAATATCAAAGTCTTCACTCGAAGAACTTCATTTTTAGGAGTCGACTTTCTCTGTAAATATCAAACTCCTCATAGACTTATAGACCTGTGTACACTTACAAACGCATCAGTTACTTAACCTATAAGTCTTCAATACACCAAAATCACTAAGGGGCACTAGATGCACTTACAATCTCCCCCTTTTTGGTGATTGATGACAACATAGGTTAAGTTTTCAACGGGGATAAACATATGAGGTGTAAATACTGATATTGAGGAATTTGATTGCAAGATATAGAAGAACTTCCCCTGAATATGTGCATAGTGAGGAAATTGCTTTTGAGGCAATGCACATTTGAAGAATTGTATCATGGAGATCTCCCCCTATATCTTGTAATTCATACACGCATTTGATATATAATATGAAGAATTTGAAATGCATGATGAAATATGGTGCCTGATGAGATTCAGCATGCGTGCAATGATATTAACGAGGAATAAGCATGCGGAATAGCACATCAAAAGTTTCAGAGCTCAGTGCATCAAAAGCATCAGAGCACGACCAAAAGTATCAAGGCACCATCGGATTTAAGATTACAACTCGATCCAATAAAAGTTTCGGAAGAACAAGAGTTGTAACTAAACAAAACGCCCATAATATAAACCCGCTTGAAGACTAACTCAGATTTCTCCCCCTTTGTCATCAAATGACCAAAAGGATCGAAACTGAGGACTAACGCCCCTGAAGAATTTCAAGTTGATGGAGGAGCGCCAGCGTTGTCGGGGTTGGTTGTTGAAGTAGGGCCTGCCGCAGTGTCGTCCAAATCTTCATGTTCATCAGTTTCTCGTGATGAAGAATAAGAACTGGCCACCAGATCAGGAACTTTGACTCTCTTGAATTTCTTCGGAGGTGGTGCAGACCAGTCAAATGCTTCCTGGAGGCCCATAGTCTTCAATTCTTCCGCGGAATATACATGAGTGAGAACAGCCCAGGTGCGGTTGAGGGTTTCATGAAGGTAATACTAATTTTTCTTCACTGCATTATGTGTTGAGGTCATGTTGTGAAGAATTGCAGCAAATTGACGCTTCACCCATTTCTGATTGCGTTCAACCTTCTGATGAAGACTGAGGAGTAACTCACGGTCAGTCATCACCCTGGGTGCTGTTGCTTGAGGCTTTGGCTTAGCTGAGGTATTTGCGGCAGTGTCATGTGTTGCAGAATCGTCATTGGTGGAGTAAGAAGTAGCTAGACGGAATTGACCATCCAATGGACGAGTGCCTTCATCAATCACAGCAGCTGCCTTGCCCTTATCATCAGATGATGAAACTGGTCGCTTGAGGACTTCAATGGGCGGTAAGTATCTACCATGGTTCAGAGTGTCAGCCTTGTAATTCAGTGAAGATCTTGCCCTTATGAATCTCATAATCCAAGGTGCATAGGGCTTCAGCTCAAAAGGTGACATTGCAACATTAGCCAGAGTCCTCATGAAGAAATCATGGAAGTTGACGGGAACGCCATGAATGATGTTGAAAAGCATGTTCTTCATGATGCCAACGACATCTTCATCATTTGAGTCGTGGCCTTTGATGGGACTCATTGTCTTCGTCAGGATTCGATAAACAGTCCAAGGCACATACAGCAGTTCCTTGACGAGGAATTTGGTTCGAGGGGCCTGCCCTGGCTTTAAAGGCTTCATGAGCACTTGCATATAATGATCAGTTAGTTCGCGGTCATTGTAGATGCAACATGCACTTGCATGGGGAGGATCAAGAGGAAGGACACGAAGCAATTCAGTTGCTGGTGCCTTATAGTGAGTGTTTTCTGTCATCCAATCCAGCACCCATGAATTGACATCTTCAGCATCTCCGGTGATATGCAAAGTGGCATAGAACTGAAGAATGAGTTCTTCATTCCAATCACAGATATCAGTGCAGAAGTTCAGTAGTCCTGCATCGTGAATAACTCGGAGTACTGGCTTGAAGCACGGCAGAGATTCCATATCCACATGAGGAATATGCTCATGATCGAAGATTTTGTCCTTGTCAAAGAGCACTGAGGAATAGAAGTTGGCTTGAGTAGCAGTCCAGAAGCGTCTTTTCCTTATGCGAGAAGAGTCATATGGATTGTAATCAGTGAAGAACACATGCTCAGAAAAGAAGTCATCAGCCTTGAATTTTTGCTTGCTCGAGAACGGATTCTTCGGTTTGGGCAGAGGGATGTCAGTGATTTGCAGCACAACCTCAGGAATCGCGATCTCAGGTGCTTCAGGCTGAGGAATTTCTGGTTCCTCTTCTTGTGCAGTTTGGGGATCAGCAGCAGGTTCTTCAGCACTAGCGGCTGGAATTTCTTCATGAACAGACGATGTGGGATGAGTTTCTTCAGAGCCCATTTGAACAGTTGTAGCCGGGGACTGAGGAATTTGTTGAATTGGAGTGAAGAGAGGAGTATTTGGATGCTGACTTTCCCAAAAGTCATCGTTCATCACTGGTGTAGTGCATCCAATATCCACATCTTCTTCTTCTTTTTCAATTTCCTCAACACCAGCCTCTTCAGCTGTGAACTGAGGCATGGGTGAGGAAACGACTGGCGGTGAAGGGAATGCTTCCACTTCAATTTGTTCATCAAACTGTTCTGAGGTAGCAACAGAGTGATTTTCTTCATCAGATCCGCTTGGGATCTTGTAGTCTTCTCCATAAGGAACAATTTCCTTAGACGACATGGAGGAAATGGGAACGGCATCAATAGGATTTTCAAGCGAGCTGGTCATTGGCTTCATTTTCTTCGCAGCCGAAGAATTTGACACAGCTGATGCCTTCCTTTTCTTCACTGCAGCTCGCTCTACAGCCTTTGTTTTCTTCACTTCATAGGCAAAAGGAAGAATTGGAGTTGGTGTTGGCGCAGGAGGAGCTGAGGACTGTGGTTCAGTTTCTTCAGGCGCAACTGGTGCAGTTGCCCTGATCTCTTCAGTTTCTTCAGGCGCACCACTAGTGGATGCCCTGGGAATTTCTTCAACGGCTGGAATGGAGTCATCAGCCCTGGAACTTTATTCTCATCAGCAGGCTGAAAGTCATCAGCAGTGCTGGCATGTTCTTCAGCAGGCTGAGCAGAGTCTGCAGCCTGAGGATTTTCTTGTTGCGATGGGGCTGCAACAGTTGTCATTTTCTTCGTCAAATTGACGAATCTCACCTTGGCTCCTTGCCAATCAGCATTGTAAGCATCGAAATCCTTGCTGAGGGCTTGGATTTCAGATTGAGCTTTAAGAAGTTCTTCAGGAGTCAGGTTGACGATGTTCTTCTTCAGAAGCTTCTCCTTTCTGGCTTGTGCTCTCTTTATCTCACGAGCCTTTTCAAATTTCCATTTCTCTTCAGCGATGAAATGGCTCAGCATATGACTTTGACCAGGAGTCAGAGGCAGGTCAGGCATGGGAGTGTTTGGATCCTGATGCCATAAGTCGATGAAGTCAAGGATCTTCTTCGGATCCAAAAGCAGAGGCACAGTTGTTCCTTTGGCTCTAGCGGCCTTAGTTAGTCTGTCTCTGATGATTTCTGCAAGTTCTTCATCAGAAGCTTCATCATCAAAGGGCACGTTGAAGGCAACCTATTTCTTTCTTGGACTTGGCCGAGGACCGCGTCCAGCCGTTGCTTTTGTCTTCAGTAGAGTGGGGCCTGATGAGGACATTGGTACAGCTGAGGAACTTGCTGAGACACCAGAAGCAATCGAGAAACCCTGAGTCCTTTGACATGTAGCTAGATGCACAGGAGTTGAGGACTTGGAGGGAGCTGCTGAGGACTTTGATGGAGCAGCAGTTGTCTGAGGAATTTGCCGTGATGGCGCGGCTGAGGAACTGGGTCGTGAGGGCGCTGATGGTGAAGCACTTGGCTTGCGAGCAGGCTTCTTCGGCATTGATTTCCTCGGGTTGACCGAGGTCTCAGTGGCAGCAGCAGCAGCAGAATCCTCATTGAATTTCCTCACTGCCTCCTTGGCCTGTCTTGCCAATTTGGCTTGGCGCCTAGACCATTCTTCAGGAAAGTCTTCACCACACTTGATGCTGGTGGGATCAGCGACTTGGCCAGGTGCCAATGGAGCTCTTGGGCATGGAGGATTTAAGGCGAATTTCTTCATGTACTTTGGATTAACATAGCAATATTCCCTCCATTCTCGTGCCCATCTTCGTTCTATCCTCTGAATGCGCACTTTGCGCTGATTTTTGTTCTCCTTGCCAAACTTGGCTTCATCAGGTGTGCAATAATCTTTGTATATTTCATCAGGGATCTCAAAGGCAGTCATGACCTCCGGTTTCTTTCCTCCTTTCTGCGGTCTCTTGCCCTCAGCCATTTTCTTCAGATGAGGAATTTGAACAATAGAACACTCTGAAGAAGTATGCAGTTTTTCTTCGAGGAACGCTGCAAGTGAGTTAAGTTGATGAGAACCTAGTGATTCAGCAGCGGACATGAGTACCTGTGAACAGAGTGTAGGTGCGAGGAATTTGGAGAGGTCATATGCGTTCTCAGAAGATTTTTCGAGACAAGTTTTGAGGAATTTGACCAGTTGAGCCTTGAGGAATTTCACTAAGCGTTTTTGTCTTAGGTTCCAGAGTTGTACAGATTGAAAATCCGCACAATTGAGGAATCTTGAAGAAATGAGTGCTTAGAGAGATGAATCAAGAGCATATAGTGTGTGAGGTGTTCATATGTGAAGATTTGAAGAATTAAAACACCTTTGAAGATTTTCAGAAAAGTTTGAGAATCAAAGCGAGTAATAAAAGTGACTTTTAATTACCCGAACTGAATAACACGACGAACAGAGATGAACCGTGGTGAAGTTCGTCACGTTAGATCTCCCACGCCCTAACTTGGCAGAGGGAGACAGCTACGGCGGCGGCGGAGTGAAGATTTCCGCAGCCGGCGCGAGTACGACGGCGACGAGGTCGAGGCAGTGAAGCTCTTCCTCACCGACGGCGATGGAGTAGCGGCGGCGCTAGGGTTTGAGGAGAGCTCGAGCGAGAGACAGCGACCGAGCGGAGTAAATGAAGTAAGGAAGGGAGAGGGGTATTTATAGCCACGGTAAAAACTGTTCGCCCGAAGATTTTGGGACGAACATGCCCCTGCCCTTTCTTCTTCACGCGACATGTGTCACCCACGTACTGTGCAGATGAGATTGTGTAAGATCGTGGGTGAATAAACTAATGCATCGTGGGATGCGGAACGGTTTGAGCGGTAAAACCGAAAATCCGGATAAGATTTAAAAAAAAAATTTGTTCGCAATTTCTTCAGCTGTCAAGGACACAGTGAAGACTTTGAACGAGTTTCAATCAGAACGCACATGAAGAATTTGTGAATAGATTGGGTTGAGTATAGCATAGAGGGGGAAGGGTCCGATCACATTCACTTAGCAGAAATCGTAACTTGAAGAATTAGCAATAAGTGAATGTTGTAGAGGACATAAACTCATATATATATATATATATATATATATATATATATATATATATATATATATATAGTCAATGAAGAAAAACGACGGAAACATTGAAGATTTTGCAAAGTTGAAGAATTTGTAAAACTGAAGAATTTCAAAAATGAGGAAAAACTCAAATTGAAGATTTTTCAACTTTTGTGGTGGCGTAACCCACCGTATAAGAATGATGATTTCAGACACCGCGTACAATTGTCGTAGGGTTCTGAGAATCAAATTCTTCATTAATTTCTTCACACTTAGAGTGTTGTTCTTCATTGATTGAAGAAAAACGTTTCTTCATGTGTTGCACATCTAAGTCATCAATTCTGCATAAGGGTTAGGATGTGTGTCCTTTTCAAAGAACATTCGAAGATTCTAAGATATTTAGCTCACACCGCAACTTGCTAAATCTCTTCTCATCCAAGGGCTTAGTGAAGATATCAGCTAGCTGTTCTTCAGTCTTCACATGCTCAATGGAGATGTCTCCCTTCAACACATGATCATGAAGAAAATGATGACGAATCTAGATGTGCTTAGTCTTCGAGTGCTAAACTGGGTTGTGAGCAATCTTGATGGCACTCTCATTGTCGCAGAGGAGAGGCACATTCTTCACGTTGACGCCATAGTCCTTGAGGGTTTGCTTCATCCAAAGCAGTTGAGCACAGCATGAGCCAGCAGCAATGTATTCAGCTTCAGCAGTAGACAGTGATACGCAGTTCTGTTTCTTTGAGGACCAACAGACCAAAGATCGTCCGAGGAAATGACAAGTGCCAGATGTTGACTTGCGGTCCACACGATCACCAGCATAGTCAGAGTCAGAATATCCAATGAGATCAAAAGCAGAGCCCTTGGGGTACCATAATCCTAGTGTTGGTGTGTGAGCTAGATATCGAAGAATATGCTTCACAGCCTTATGGTGTGATTCCTTCGGTGCAGCTTGAAATCGGGCACACATGCAAACACTAAGCATTATATCTGGCCTAGATGCACATAAGTACAATAAAGAACCAATCATGGAGCGGTATACCTTGTGATCGAAGTCAATACCATTTTCATCAGTGCATAGATGGCCATTTGTGGGCATAGGAATTTTGACGCCTTTGCAATCTTGCATGCCGAATTTCCTTAGTACATCTTTGAGGTATTTCTCCTGAGATATGAATATGCCATTGCGCTGCTGACGAATTTGAAGACCTAAGAAGAATTTCAACTCTCCCATCATAGACATTTGATATTCTTCACTCATCATATAGGCAAATTCATCACTATATCGTTGGTTAGTACAGCCAAAGATAATATCATCAACATATATTTGGCACATGAACAGTTCACCATCATATGATTTAGTAAAAAGAGTAGGGTCGAGTGAACCGGGTGTGAAGCCATTCTTCACGAAGAATTCCTTCAATGTATCATACCACGCCCGAGGGGCTTGCTTGAGGCCATAGAGGGCCTTGTTGAGTCTGAAGACTTTGTCAGGATTCTTGGGATCTTCAAAACCTGGGGGTTGAGCAACATATACTTCTTCCTCAAGCTTACCATTGAGGAATGCACTTTTCACATCCATTTGATATAAGATGATATCATGATGGTTAGCATAGGCAAGTAAAATGCGAATAGCCTCCAGTCTAGCAACAGGTGCAAAAGTTTCATCGAAATCAATTCCTTCAACCTGTGTGTAGCCTTGAGCTACTAGTCGTGCCTTATTCCTCACCACAAGGCCATTTTCATCTTGCTTGTTGCGGTAGATCCACTTTGTGCCAATGATATTATGCTTGCGAGGATCTGGGCGATTGACCAATTCCTAGACATTGTTCAGCTCGAACTGATGTAATTCTTCTTGCATAGCCTGAATCCACTCCGGCTCCAGAAATGCTTCATCTACCTTAGTGGGCTCTGTGATAGAGACAAAAGCATAGTGCCCACAAAAGTTAGATAAGTGTGAGGCTTTTGAGCGTGTGAGAGGACCTGGTGCGCTAATGTCATCGATGATCTTCTCCACTTGCACTTCTTTTGCAACGCGTGGATGAGTTGGTTGTCGCTGAGGATTTTGATCAGCATTTTCTTCAGCACCATTTTCCTCATCATGTTCTTCAGGTGCATCAGCTCGACGTTCTTCATGAACCCTGCACGCACAGATTCAGGAGATGACAATTTTAGCTTCAATATGAGATGCCAATGATGCATTCAAAAAGGAATGAGTGCTGCTCGAAGATGCTCGTAGGCTGGTCGATGGAAAGGATGGCTTTTATTCAAAGAGATGGAGATCCTGGTTTAGCAGCGGTTGCCTGTCCTTGGGTTTATGTCGAGCTTTTCGTATTAAGCACTGGGAGCAGAGAAATCCTAGGGTTGCTTTGTCTTCCTCTTCTGTTCTTAAATATAACTGAAAAGCATCCTGTTTCTTTAGTTGCCTCAAAGCTCAGGATCTACTTAAAGGCTGCAGCACATGCTAAGTGTTGACTGAGATTCTTTTTTTCCGACAGGTGGTTTTGTGCTTGAGGTTGAGGCTTCAGCAGATTCTTCAGTCGGAATGACATCCTCAGTTGCCTTGAGCTTGATAGCATCTTCAGGTGCTGGTTCATCTAACACAGAAGGTAGGTGCTCTCGTTGCGAGCCATTAGTTTCATCGAACCGCACATCTATAGTGTCAACAATCTTGTGAAGAACAATGTTGAAGACTCTGTAGGTGTGTGAGTCCTTTCCGTAACCAAGCATAAAACCTTCATGTGCTTTTGGTGCAAATTTAGAGTTGTGGTGAGGATCTCTAATCCAACATTTTGCACCGAAGACTTTGAAATAACTCACATTAGGTTTCTTGTCAGTGAGGAGTTCATAGGCAGTCTTTTTGAAGAATTTGTGAAGATATACTCTGTTGATGATGTGGCAGGCAGTATAGTAATTTCAAAAAATTTCCTACGCACACGCAAGATCATGTGATGCATAGCAACGAGGGGAGAGTGTTGTCTACGTACCCAACGCAGACCGACTGCGGAAGCGATGACACGACGTAGAGGAAGTAGTCGTACGTCTTCACGATCCAACCGATCAAGCACCGAAACTACGGCACCTCCGAGTTCGAGCACACGTTCAGCTCGATGACGATCCCCGGACTCCGATCCAGCAAAGTGTCGGGGAAGAGTTCCGTCAGCACGACGGCGTGGTGACGATCTTGATGTACTACAGCAGCAGGGCTTCGCCTAAACTCCGCTACAGTATTATCGAGGTATATGGTGGCAGGGGGCACCGCACACGGCTAAGGAATAGATCACGTGGATCAACTTGTGTGTTTAGAGGTGCCCCTGCCTTCGTATATAAAGGAGGAGAGGAGGGGAGGCTGGCCGGCCAAGGGGGGAGGCGCAGGAGAGTCCTACTCCCTCTGGGAGTAGGATTCCCCCTCCAATCCTAGTCCAACTAGGATTCCTCGGAGGGGAAAAGAGGAGGAGGGGGCCGGCCACCTCTCCTAGTCCTAATAGGACTAGGGGAAGGGGGGGCGCGCAGCCCATCTAGGGCAGCCCCTTCTCTTTTCCACTAAGGCCCACTATGGCCCAAATAGCTCCCGGGGGGTTCCGGTAACCCTCCCGGTATTCCGGTAAAATCCCGATTTCACCCGGAACACTTCCGATATCCAAATATAGGCTTCCAATATATCAATCTTTACGTCTCGACCATTTTGAGACTCCTCGTCATGTCCGTGATCACATCCGGGACTCCGAACAACCTTCGGTACATCAAAATGCATAAACTCATAATATAACTGTCATCGTAACCTTAAGCGTGCGGACCCTACGGGTTCGAGAACAATGTAGACATGACCGAGACATGTTTCCGGTCAATAACCAATAGCGGGACCTGGATGCCCATATTGGCTCCTACATATTCTACGAAGATCTTTATCGGTCAGACCGCATAACAACATACGTTGTTCCCTTTGTCATCGGTATGTTACTTGCCCGAGATTCGATCGTCGGTATCCAATACCTAGTTCAATCTCGTTACTGGCAAGTCTCTTTACTCGTTCCGTAATACATCATCTCACAACTAACATATTAGTTGCAGTGCTTGCAAGGCTTATGTGATGTGCATTACCGAGAGGGCCCAGAGATACCTCTCCGACAATCGGAGTGACAAATCCTAATCTCAAAATACGCCAACCCAACATCTACCTTTGGAGACACCTGTAATGCTCCTTTATAATCACCCAGTTACGTTGTGACGTTTGGTAGCACCCAAAGTGTTCCTCCGGCAAACGGGAGTTGCATAATCTCATAGTCATAGGAACATGTATAAGTCATGAAGAAAGCAATAGCAACATACTAAACGATCAGGTGCTAAGCTAATGGAATGGGTCATGTCAATCAGATCATTCAACTAATGATGTGACCTCGTTACTCAAATAACAACTCATTGTTCATGGTCAGGAAACATAGCCATCTTTGATTAACGAGCTAGTCAAGTAGAGGCATACTAGTGACACTTTGTTTGTCTATGTATTCACACATGTATTATGTTTCAGGTTAATACAATTCTAGCATGAATAATAAACATTTATCATGATATAAGGAAATAAATAATAACTTTATTATTTCCTCTAGGGCATATTTCCTTCAGTCTCCCACTTGCACTAGAGTCAATAATCTAGTTCACATCGCCATGTGATTTAACAGCAATAGTTCACATCACCATGTGATTAACACCCATAGTTCACATCGCTATGTGACCAACACCCAAAGGGTTTACTAGATTCAGTAATCTAGTTCACATCGCTATGTGATTAACACCCAAGGAGTACTAAGGTGTGATCATGTTTTGCTTGTGAGAGAATCTTAGTCAACGGGTCTGCCACATTCAGATCCTCGTGTATTTTGCAAATTTCTATGTCAACAATGCTCTGCATGGAGCTACTCTAGCTAATTGCTCCCACTTTCAATATGTATCTAGATCGAGACTTAGAGTCATCTAGATTAGTGTTAAACTTGCATCGGCGTAACCCTTTACGACGAACATTTTTTCAATTCCATAATCGAGAAACATATCCTTATTCCACAAGGACAATTTTGACCGCTCTCCAATGATCTACTCCTAGATCACTATTGTACTCCCTTGCCAAACTCAGTGGTATGGCATACAATAGATCTGGTATACAGCATGGCATACTTTATAGAACCTATGACTGAGGCATAGGGAATGACTTTCATTCTCTTTCTATTTTCTGCTGTGGTCGGGCTTTGAGTCTTACTCAACTTCACACCTTGTAACACAGGCCAGAACTCTTTCTTTGACTGTTCCATTTTGAACTACTTCAAAATCTCGTCAAGGTATGTACTCATTGAAAAAACCTATCAAGCGTCTTGATCTATCTCTATAGATCTTGAAGCTCAATATGTAAGCAGCTTCACCGAAGTCTTTCTTTGAAAAACTCCTTTCAAACACTTCTTTATGCTTTACAGAATAATTCTACATTATTTCCGATCAACAATATGTCATTCACATATACTTATCAGAAATACTGTAGTGCTCCCACTCACTTTCTTGTAGATACAGGCTTCATCGCAAGTCTGTATAAAACTATATGCTTTGATCAACTTATCAAAGCGTATATTCCAACTCCGAGATGCTTGCACCAGTCCACAGATGGATCGCTGGAGCTTGCATATTTTGTTAGCTCCCTTTGGATCAACAAAACCTTCTGGTTGCATCATATACAACTCTTCTTCCAGAAATCCATTTAGGAATGCAGTTTTGTTTATCCATTTGCCAGATTTCATAAAATGCGGCAATTTGCTAACATGATTCGGACAGACTTAAGCATAGATACGAGAGAGAAACTCTCATCGTAGTCAACACCTTGAACTTGTCGAAAAACCTTTTTGCAACAATTCTAGCTTTGTAGACAGTAATATTACCATCAGCGTCAGTCTTCTTCTTGAAGATCCATTTATTCTCAATTGCTTGCCGATCATCGGGCAAGTCAACCAAAGTCCATACTTTGTTCTCATACATGGATCCCATCTCAGATTTCATGGCTTCAAGCCACTTTGCGGAATCTGGGCTCACCATCGCTTCTTCATAGTTCGTAGGTTCATCATGATCTAGTAGCATGACTTCCAGAACTGGATTACCGTACCACTCTGGTGCGGATCTTACTCTGGTTGATCTACGAGGTTCAGTAGTATCTTTTTCTGAAGTTTCATGATCATCATCATTAGCTTCCTCACTAATTGGTGTAGGTGTCACAGAAATAGTTTTCTGTGATGTACTACTTTCCAATAAGGGAGCAGGTACAGTTACCTCGTCAAGTTCTACTTTCCTCCCACTCACTTCTTTCAAGAGAAACCCCTTCTCCAGAAAGTTTCCGAATTTAGCAACAAAAGTCTTGCCTTCGGATCTATGATAGAAGGTGTATCCAATAGTTTCCTTTGGATATCCTATGAAGACGCACTTCTCCGATTTGAGTTTGAGCTTATCAGGATGAAACTTTTTCATATAAGCATCGCAACCCTAAACTTTAAGAAACGACAGCTTAGGTTTCTTGCCAAACCATAGTTCACATGGTGTCGCCTCAACGGATTTAGATGGTGCCCTATTTAACGTGAATGTAGCTGTCTTTAATGCATAACCCCAAAACGATAGTGGTAGATCGGTAAGAGACATCATAGATTGCACTATATCCAATAAAGTACGGTTATGACGTTCGGACACACCATTATGCTGTGGTGTTCCATGTGGCATGAGTTTGTGAAACTATTCCACATTGTTTTAATTGAAGACCAAACTCATAACTCAAATATTTGTCTCCGCGATCGGATCGTAGAAACTTTATTTTCTTGTCACGATGATTTTCCACTTCACTCTGAAATTCTTTGAACTGTTCAAATGTTTCAAACTTATGTTTCATCAAGTAGATATCCCCATATCTGCTCAAATCATCTGTGAAGGTCAGAAAATAATGATACCTGCTGCAAGCCTTAATATTCACCGGACCACATACATCAGTATGTATGATCTCCAACAAATCTGTTGCTTGCTTCATTGTTCCGGAGAATGGCGTTTTAGTCATCTTGCCCAAAAGGCATGGTTCGCAAGCATCAAGTGATTCATAATCAAGTGATTCCAAAATCCCATCAGCATGGAGTTTCTTCATGCGCTTTACACCAATATGACCTAAACAGCAGTGCTACAAATAAGTTGCACTATCATTATTAACTTTGCATCTTTTGGTTTCAATATTATGATTATGTGTATCACTACGATCGAGATCCAACGAACTATTTTCATTGGGTGTGTAACCATATAAGGTTCTATTCATGTAAACAGAACAACAATTTATTCTCTACTTAAATGAATAACCCTATTACAAAAAACATGATCAAATCATATTCATGCTCAACGCAAACACCAAATAACACTTATTTAGGTTCAACACTAATCCCGAAAGTATAGGGAGTGCGCGACGATGATCATATCAATCTTGGAACCACTTCCAACACATATCGTCACTTCACCCTTAACTAGTCTCTGTTTATTCTGCAACTCCCGTTTCGAGTTACTAATCTTAGCAACTGAACTAGTATCAAATACTGAGGGTTTTCTATAAACACTAGTAAAGTACACATCAATAACATGTATATCAAATATACTTATGTTCACTTTGCCATCCTTCTTATCCGCCAATCACTTGGGGTAGATCCGCTTCCAGTGACCAGTCCCTTTGCAGTAGAAACACTTAGTCTCAGGCTTAGGATCAGACTTGGGCTTCTTCACTTGAGCAGCAACTTGCTTGCTGTTCTTCTTGAAGTTCCCCTTCTTCCTCCCTTTGCCCTTTTTCTTGAAACTAGTGGTCTTGTTAACCATCAACACTTGATGTTTTTTCTCGATTTCTACCTTCGTCAATTTCAACATCACGAAGAGCTCGGGAATCGTTTTCGTCATCCCTTGCATACTATAGTTCATCACGAAGTTCTAGTAACTTAGTGGTGGTGACTAGAGAATTTTGTCAATCACTATCTTATTTGGAAGATTAACTCCCACTTGATTCAAGCGATTGAAGTACCCAGACAATCTGAGCACATGCTCACTAGTTGAGCGATTCTCCTCCATATTTTAGCTATTAGAACTTGTTGGAGACTTCATATCTCTCAACTCGGGTATTTGCTGGAAATATTAACTTCAACTCCTGGAACATCTTATATGGTCCATGACGTTCAAAAACGTCTTTGAAGTCCCGATTCTAAGCCGTTAAGCATGGTGCACTAAACTATCAAGTAGTTATCATATTGAGCTAGCCAAACGTTCATAACGTCTGCATCTGCTCCTGCAATAGGTCTGTCACCTAGCGGTGCATCAAGGACATAATTCTTCTGCGCAGCAATGAGGATAAACCTCAGATCACGGATCCAATCCGCATCATTGCTACTAACATCTTTCAACACAGTTTTCTCTAGGAACATATCAAATAAACATATGAAAGCAACAACGCACGCTATTGATCTACAACATAATTTGCAAAATACTACCAGGACTAAGTTCATGAAAAATTAAAGTTCAATTAATCATATTACTTAAGAACTCCCACTTAGACAGACATCTCTCTAGTCATCTAAGTGATCACGTGATCCAAATCAACTAAACCATGTCCGATCATCACGTGAGATGGAGTAGTTTCAATGGTGAACATCTCTATGTTGATCATATCTACTATATGATTCACGCTCGACCTTTCGGTCTCCGTGTTCCGAGGCCATATCTGTATATGCTAGGCTCGTCAAGTATAACCTGAGTATTCTGCGTGTGCAAAAACTGGCTTGCACCCGTTGTAGATGGACGTAGAGCTTATCACACCCGATCATCACGTGGTGTCTGGGCACGACGAACTTTGGCAACGGTGCATACTCAGGGAGAACACTTCTTGATAATTTGTGAGAGATCATCTTAAAATGCTACCGTCAATCAAAGCAAGATAAGATGCATAAAAAGATAAACATCACATGCAATCAATATAAGTGATATGATATGGCCATCATAATCTTGTGCTTGTGATCTCCATCTCCGAAGCACCGTCATGATCACCATCGTCACCGGCGCGACACCTTGATCTCCATCGTAGCATCATTGTTGTCTCGCCAATCTTATGCTTCCACGACTATCACTACCGTTTAGTAATAAAGTAAAGCATTACATCGCGATTGCATTGCATACAATAAAGCGACAACCATATGGCTCCTGCCAGTTGCCGATAACTCGGTTACAAAACATGATCATCTCATACAATAAATTCAGCATCATGCCTTGACCATATCACATCACAACATGCCCTGCAAAAACAAGTTAGACGTCCTCTACTTTGTTGTTGCATGTTTTACGTGGCTGCTACGGGCTTAAGTAAGAACCAATCTCACCTACGCATCAAAACCACAACGATAGTTTGTAAAATAGACTCCGTTTTAACCTTCTCAAGGACCGGGCGTAGCCATACTCGGTTCAACTAAAGTTGGAGAGACAGTCGCCCGCAAGCCATCTATGTGCAAAGCACGTCGAGGGAACCGGTCTCGTGTAAGCGTACGCATAAGGTTGGTCCGGGTCGTCTCGTCCAACAATACCGCCGAACCAAAGTATGACATGCTGGTAGGCAGTATGACTTGTATCGTCCACAACTCACTTGTGTTCTACTCGTGCATATAACATCAACATAAATAACCTAGGCTCGGATGCCACTGTTGGGTTTCGTAGTAATTTCAAAAAATTTCCTACGCACACGCAAGATCATGTGATGCATAGCAACGAGGGGAGAGTGTTTTCTACGTACCCAACGCAGACCGACTGCGGAAGCGATGACACGACGTAGAGGAAGTAGTCGTACGTCTTCACGATCCAACCGATCAAGCACCGAAACTACGGTACCTCCGAGTTCGAGCACACGTTCAGCTCGATGACGATCCCCGGACTCCGATCCAGCAAAGTGTCGGGGAAGAGTTCCGTCAGCACGACGGCGTGGTGACGATCTTGATGTACTACAGCAGCAGGGCTTCGCCTAAACTCCGCTACAGTATTATCGAGGTATATGGTGGCAGGGGGCACCGCACACGGCTAAGGAATAGATCACGTGGATCAACTTGTGTGTTTAGAGGTGCCCCTGCCTCCGTATATAAAGGAGGAGAGGAGGGGAGGCTGGCCGGCCAAGGGGGGAGGCGCAGGAGAGTCCTACTCCCTCTGGGAGTAGGATTCCCCCTCCAATCCTAGTCCAACTAGGATTCCTCGGAGGGGAAAAGAGGCGGAGGGGGCCGGCCACCTCTCCTAGTCCTAATAGGACTAGGGGAAGGGGGGCGCGCAGCCCATCTAGGGCAGCCCCTTCTCTTTTCCACTAAGGCCCACTATGGCCCAAATAGCTCCCGGGGGGTTCCGGTAACCCTCCCGGTATTCCGGTAAAATCCCGATTTCACCCGGAACACTTCCGATATCCAAATATAGGCTTCCAATATATCAATCTTTATGTCTCGACCATTTCGAGACTCCTCGTCATGTCCGTGATCACATCCGGGACTCCGAACAACCTTCGGTACATCAAAATGCATAAACTCATAATATAACTGTCATCGTAACCTTAAGCGTGCGGACCCTACGGGTTCGAGAACAATGTAGACATGACCGAGACATGTTTCCGGTCAATAACCAATAGCGGGACCTGGATGCCCATATTGGCTCCTACATATTCTACGAAGATCTTTATCGGTTAGACCGCATAACAACATACGTTGTTCCCTTTGTCATCGGTATGTTACTTGCCCGAGATTCGATCGTCGGTATCCAATACCTAGTTCAATCTTGTTACTGGCAAGTCTCTTTACTCGTTCAGTAATACATCATCTCACAACTAACATATTAGTTGCAGTGCTTGCAAGGCTTATGTGATGTGCATTACCGAGAGGGCCCAGAGATACCTCTCCAACAATCGGAGTGACAAATCCTAATCTTGAAATACGCCAACCCAACATCTACCTTTGGAGACACCTGTAATGCTCCTTTATAATCACCCAGTTATGTTGTGACATTTGGTAGCACCCAAAGTGTTCCTCCGGCAAACGGGAGTTGCATAATCTCATAGTCATAGGAACATGTATAAGTCATGAAGAAAGCAATAGCAACATACTAAACGATCAGGTGCTAAGCTAATGGAATGGGTCATGTCAATCAGATCATTCAACTAATGATGTGACCTCGTTACTCAAATAACAACTCATTGTTCATGGTCAGGAAACATAGCCATCTTTGATTAACGAGCTAGTCAAGTAGAGGCATACTAGTGACACTTTGTTTGTCTATGTATTCACACATGTGTTATGTTTCCGGTTAATACAATTCTAGCATGAATAATAAACATTTATCATGATATAAGGAAATAAATAATAACTTTATTATTGCCTCTAGGGCATATTTCCTTCACATTTGTGGGCATAGGAATTTTGACGCCTTTGCAATCTTGCATGCCAAATTTCCTCAGTACATCTTTGAGGTATTTCTCTTGAGATATGAATATGCCATTGCGCTGCTGACGAATTTGAAGACCTAAGAAGAATTTCAACTCTCCCATCATAGACATTTGATATTCTTCACTCATCATATAGGCAAATTCATCACTATATCGTTGGTTAGTACAGCCAAAGATAATATCATCAACATATATTTGGCACACGAACAGTTCACCATCATATGATTTAGTAAAAAGAGTAGGGTCGAGTGAACCGGGTGTGAAGCCATTCTTCACGAAGAATTCCTTCAATGTATCATACCACGCCCGAGGGGCTTGCTTGAGGCCATAGAGGGCCTTGTTGAGTCTGAAGACTTTGTCAGGATTCTTGGGATCTTCAAAACCTGGGGGTTGAGCAACATATACTTCTTCCTCAAGCTTACCATTGAGGAATGCACTTTTCACATCCATTTGATATAAGATGATATCATGATGGTTAGCATAGGCAAGTAAAATGCGAATAGCCTCCAGTCTAGCAACAAGTGCAAAAGTTTCATCGAAATCAATTCCTTCAACCTGTGTGTAGCCTTGAGCTACTAGTCGTGCCTTATTCCTCACCACAAGGCCATTTTCATCTTGCTTGTTGCGGTAGATCCACTTTGTGCCAATGATATTATGCTTGCGAGGATCTGGGCGATTGACCAATTCCCAGACATTGTTCAGCTCGAACTGATGTAATTCTTCTTGCATAGCCTGAATCCACTCCGGCTCCAGAAATGCTTCATCTACCTTAGTGGGCTCTGTGATAGAGACAAAAGCATAGTGCCCACAAAAGTTAGATAAGTGTGAGGCTTTTGAGCGTGTGAGAGGACCTGGTGCGCTAATGTCATCGATGATCTTCTCCACTTGCACTTCTTTTGCAACGCGTGGATGAGTTGGTTGTCGCTGAGGATTTTGATCAGCATTTTCTTCAGCACCATTTTCCTCATCATGTTCTTCAGGTGCATCAGCTCGACGTTCTTCATGAACAGGAATGAATTCTTCAGCAGATTCTTCAGTCAGAATGACATCCTCAGTTGCCTTGAGCTTGATAGCATCTTCAGGTGCTGGTTCATCTAACACAGAAGGTAGGTGCTCTCGTTGCGAGCCATTAGTTTCATCGAACCGCACATCTACAGTGTCAACAATCTTGTGAAGAACAATGTTGAAGACTCTGTAGGTGTGCGAGTCCTTTCCGTAACCAAGCATAAAACCTTCATGTGCTTTTGGTGCAAATTTAGAGTTGTGGTGAGGATCTCTAATCCAACATTTTGCACCGAAGACTTTGAAATAACTCACATTAGGTTTCTTGTCAGTGAGGAGTTCATAGGCAGTCTTTTTGAAGAATTTGTGAAGATATACTTTGTTGATGATGTGGCAGGCAGTATCAATTGCATCAATCCAAAAATGCTGAGGCGTTTTGTATTCATCAAGCATAGTGCGAGCCATCTCAACAAGAGTTCTGTTCTTGCGCTCCACGACGCCATTCTGCTGAGGAGTATAGGGAGCAGATAACTCATGAGTAATACCAAGTTCATCAAGATAAGCATCAAGACCAGAATTCTTGAACTCAGTTCCATTGTCACTTCTGATATGCTTGATCTTCATACCAAAGTTGGTTGAAGCCCTCGAGGAAAGTCGTTTGAAGACTTCCTGCACTTCATGTTTGTAAGTAACAATGTGTACCCATGTATATCGAGAATAATCATCAACAATGACAAAACCATATAGAGATGCATCATTAGTGACTGCTGAATAATGATTGGGTCCGAAGAGGTCCATGTGAAGCAATTCGAATGGACGGGTAGTGGTCATGATAGTCTTCGCTGGATGCTTGGCCTTGGTCATTTTTCCGGCTTCACATGCTCCGCATAAGTGATCCTTGAGGAATTTGACATTCTCAATGCCAATGACATGCTTCTTCTTCGCAAGCGTGTTCAGATTCCTCATGCCTGCATGACCAAGTCGTCGATGCCATAGCCAGCCTTCTGAAGCTTTTGCAAGTAGACACACGGCTGGTTGTGGTCCTGTAGAGAAATCAACAATATACAGATCTCCTCTCCTAAAGCCTTCGAAGACTTTGGAATTGTCAGCTTCCATAATCACAACACAGCGATATTTGCCGAAGACAACAACCATATCAAGATCACAAAGCATTGAGACTGACATGAGATTGTATCCTAAGGACTCAACAATCATGACTTTATCCATGTGCTTATCCTTAGAGATAGAAACCTTACCAAGACCCAATACCTGACTTTTGCCTTTGTTAGCAAAGATGATATGCTTCAGAGGTAACGGTGATAAGGGAGCATCCATCAATAGATTCTTGTCACCAGTCATGTGATTTGTAAATCCACTATCGAGGACCCATTCAGTGGTTTTGGGTTGATCATCCTGCAGATGAATTAGTGTAGCTTACAATCTCATATGCTTCATCAGTGAAGAATATGATATCAAGTTCATCAGATGAATTTCATCAAGCAGTAAACAGATATAGCAGTATGAGGACGTGTGAAATGAAAGTTCATTTCATCATGATTCGCCTGCGTCCTTTCAGGCATTTTTGTCAGGCCCCCATCAAATTCTTCAGACGTTAGAGCACGTCTGGAGACCTGACCCTGCAGAAGAGATTAGTTCTTTTTCTTCACCACCCACATCTGGAGGGGTGGCAAAGAGTTCATCATCCTGCGAGCACAATGTGAGAAAGGTGGCAAAGATGCCAAACCATTTCGCTTAGTATAAGGGGGGTTAGGGTATGCATATGAATAAGCAGAGTAATTCTTCGAGGACTTATGAACATAATGGTTTGAAGAATAATGCACATATTCATAGCCCTTAGCTCTACCCTGCGAGACAGAGTTGTTAGCACGATGATAATCGTATGAGGACTTTGATCCATGTGAAGGATTTGATCTGTATGAAGAATTTGATCTGGGGTTCCTGTTCTTCGCAGGTGGTGTCATGAGGACATTCACCTGAAGACTTTCAACACAGCTTTTGGGAACCCAGATTTTCTTCATGGGGAAACCGTTCCTGCAGTTAGTGCCAACATATCTAGCAAATACTTCACCATTCTGATTTTTGAACAGTTTATAGTTGGAGTCAAATGACTTATCAGAAGAATGAGAAGATTCACATGTAAAGCCAGATAAGTTAGATGGATCAACTGGAGGTCCCTTTGCAGCAACCCATGAGGTTTTGGGGTACTGCTCAGGCTTCCAATATGTTCCATCAGCATTGAGTTTCCTCTCAAAGGCAATACCCTCTTTCCTAGGGTTTCTTTTTAGGATCTGCTTTTTGAGCACATCACAAAGTGTCTGATGCCCTTTGAGGCTTTTGTACAAGCCTATCATGTACAATTCCTTCAGCCCTGCATTGTCAGTGATACTAGCAATGTCCTCAGATGAGGAATTAGTGATAGCAGAGGCAGATGAAGAATTTGTAACATTTGAAGCATTTGAACATTCAGGTGAAGAATTAGCAGATTCACGTTCAATGCACTTTAAGCATGGAGGAACAAATTCTTCCTGAGAAGCGCTGATTTGTTGAGCTAGTAATGAATCGCGCTCCTTCTGAAGATCTTCATAACACACTCTTAGCTTTTCAAGATCCTCCTTTCTTTGAAGAGCTTCAAGAGAAAGCTTCTCATGATCTTGCTTTTCTTGAAGAAATTCATAAGAAAGTTTCTCATGATCAGACAAGAGAGAGTTATGATGACCTTGAAGGTTGTCATACTTAGACTGAAGTCTCTGAAGATTTTCAGTCAAGGCTTTAGTGCGATCCATTTCTTCACCCAACATATCATCACTTTTATCTAGCATGTTTTGAACCTTTTCAAGAGCCCGTTGTTGTTTCACAGCAATTTTAGCAAGTTTAGAATAGCTGGGCTTGAGATCCTCATCAGATTCATTTTCACTAGAGTCAGAGGAGTTGTATTTGAGTACCTTAGCTCCTTTTGCCATGAAGCAATAGGTGGGAGCATAGCCATCATCATCTTCATCGGGCTTGTCGGTGGAGTCAGTTTCTTCAGTGTTGAAGATGGACTTGCTGACGAAAGCAGTAGCAACGGCCAGACTCGCCACACCAGACTCAGATTCTTCCGACTCCTCCTCTTCATCATTTTCCTCAGATTCAGCCTCAGAGTCCATTTCCTTGCCAATGAAAGCCCGAGCTTTCTTGGAGCTGCCCTTCTTGTGAGATGAAGACTTTGAGGGTTTTGATGACGAAGATTTTGACGATTTCTTCTTCTTCTTCGTATCATCAGAACTGTAATCTTTGTATTTCTTCTTCTTCATTTCCTTTTCCCACTGAAGACAATCTTGAATATAGTGACCAGGCTTCTTGCATTTGTGGCAAAGTCTTCTCTTATAGTCACTGGATGAGAAATCATTTCCTCTTGAGGATTTTCCAAAGCGACCACGTCTTGTGAACTTCTGGAATTTCTTCACAAGCAGTGCTAGATCCTGGCTCAGTTCTTCAGGATCACCAAGGCTACTACCAGAATCCTCACATTCAGAGTCAGACACAACCTTAGCCTTCAGGGCACGTGGTTTGCCATAGTTTGAGCCATAGAGATCTCTCTTTTCAGTAAGCTGGAACTCGTGAGTGTTTAGCCTTTTAAGGATATCAGCCGGATCAAGCGACTTGTAGTCAGCACGTTCTTGTATCATCAGTCCCAGAGTATCATATGAGGAATCAAGCGATCTCAGCAGTTTCTTCACAACTTCCTGATCAGTGATGTCAGTGGCACCGAGGGCTTGAAGCTCATTTGAGATGTCAGTGAGGTGATCAAAGGTTTGTTGGACATTTTCATTGTCGGGTCTTTTGAAGCGGTTGAAGAGATCCCGAAGAACATCGACTCGAGAGTCACGCTGAGTTGAAACTCCTTCATTTACTTTGGACAGCCTATCCCAGATAAGCTTAGCAGTTTCCAAAGCACTCACTCTTCCATACTGTCCTTTGCTCAGATGGCCACATATGATATTCTTCGCTTGAGAATCGAGTTGTTTGAATCTATTCACATCGGTAGCGTTCAGTGTGGGAGTGACAGAGGGGACACCATTTTCCACAACATACCAGAGATCATTGTCAATTGCCTCAAGATGCATTCGCATCTTGTTCTTCCAGTAGGGGTAGTCCGTTCCATCAAAGGTAGGACACCCAGTCGAGACCTTGATCATACCTGCGGTCGACATAACTAAAACTCCAGGCGGTTAAACCAAAATCACACAGAACAAGGGAGTACCTTGCTCTGATACCAATTGAAAGTGCGTTATATCGACTAGAGGGGGGTGAATAGGCGATTTTTATGAATTCTTCACTGAGGAATTTGCTGGTGAGGAAATTCTTTAGCGAAGAACTACTTGCAGCGGAATATGTACTCAGAAGTAAACATAACAGGATACAAACATAGTCATCATGATGAAATGAAGACTAACACAGAGTACGCAAAGCGTAAACACAGGATAACAATATGAAGACAAACAGACTGAAGAAATTGAACTGAGGAATTTGTGAAAGTCTTCAGTCAAAGTCTTCAAGCACAGATATGAATAACATTCAACACAGTAATGAGGAAATGAAAGAGTTGAGGAAATAGAACCAGTCAGTTGGTGAAGACAATGATTTGGTAAACCAGTTCCAACTGCTGTCTCAGTTGTACGTCTGGTTGGAGCGGCTGAGTATGTAAACTCGAGGACACACAGTCCCGGACACCCAGTTTCTGAGCCGCAACTCAGGACACCCAGTCCTCACCGTATTCTCCTTGAACTAAGACCACGCAGGCCTCGTCCAATCACTCGTGGTAAGTCTTCAGGTGACTTCCAAACCTTCACAGACTTGGTCACTCGGCGATCCACAATTCCTCTTGGATGCTCTAGACCTTGACGCCTAACCGTCTGGAAGAAGCACAGTCTTCAAAGGTAACAAGCGTCGGATCCACGCAGGATCAATTTCTTCAGTGATGCTCAATCACTTTGGGTTTGTGGGGGATTGGTTTGGATTTTCCTCACTCGATGATTTTCGCTCAAAGTCCTCAGAGGATGGGTTGCTCTCAAATGACAAGTGTCAAGTTCTCTCGGAGCAGCCAACCGGCTAGTGGTTGTAGGGGGCGGCTATTTATAGCCTAGGGAGCAGCCCCACATGATAAGACATAAATGCCCTTCAATGATATGACCGTTAGGTGGATAAGATATTTTGGATAGCCGGCGCGTAGCACAGCAACGGTCGGAAATTTGACTCTCAAATTCCTCAGGGCTATCATGTTCCTCACTGTGTAGGCAGTTCACACTGGCGAATTCCTAACTCCTCAGTCAGAGCAAAGTCCTCAGTTACCAGAAGAACTGCGTCTCTGTCACTGAAGAATTTGACTGAACTGTATGAGATTTCCAATGGCTTCACTCGAAGGGATTGGTAGGTGTAGGATTTTGAGTTGAGCATCACATGGAAATTTTTCCTTAGTATTTCCTCGACCCCCTTTAACAGTACGGTGTTTCCTATGACTCAAGAAAGGGGAAATGAAACTACGAAAACAAAAGTCTTCACGCTTCATATTCCTCGAATGAATATCAAGTCTTCAAGGTCACACCAATTTCTTCACTTTCAAAGTCTTCAGAAAGTATTCAGAATATCAAAGTCTTCACTCGAAGAACTTCATTTTTAGGGGTCGACTTTCTCTGTAAATATCAAACTCCTCATAGACTTATAGACCTGTGTACACTTACAAACGCATCAGTTACTTAACCTATAAGTCTTCAATACACCAAAATCACTAAGGGGCACTAGATGCACTTACAATAGACAATTATCATGAACGAGGAAATATAATAATAACCATTTTATTTTTGCCTCTAGGGCATATTTCCAACATAGGACTCATGTCCGTGACAAGTAGACCGACTCCTACCTGCATCTACAACTATTACTCCACACATCGACCGCTATCGAGCATGCATCTAGAGTATTAAGTTCATAAGAACAGAGTAACGCATTAAGAAAGATGACATGATGTAGAGGGATAAACTCATGCAATATGATATAAACCCCATCTTTTTATCCTCAATGGCAAAAATACAATACGTGCCTTGCAACCCCTGCTGTCACTGGGTAAGGACACCGCAGGATTGAACCCAAAGCTAAGCACTTCTCCCATGGAAAGAAAGATCAATCTAGTAGGCCAAACCAAACTGATAATTCGAAGAGACTTGCAAAGATAACTCAATCATACATAAAAGAATTCGGAGGAGATTCAAATATTTCTCATAGATAAACTTGATCATAAACCCACAATTCATTTGATACATCAAATAGATCTCCACAAGAGAGGGGGAGAACATGGTATTGAGATCCAAAAAGAGAGAAGAAGCCATCTAGCTAATAACTATGGACCCGAAGGTCTATAGTAAACTACTCACAACTCATCGGAGGGGCTGTGGTGTTGATGTAGAAGCCCTCCGTGGTCGATTCCCCCTACGACGGAGCGCCGGTGAAGGCTCCAAGATGGTATCTCGCGGATACAGAAGGTTACGGCGGTGGAAATTGTTTTCCGTTGGCTCCCTGGTTGTTTTCGGGGTACGTGGGTATATATAGGAGGAAGAAGTATGTCAGTGGCCGCCCAAGGGGCCCACGAGATAGGGGGCGCGCCCTCCTATATCCTGGCCGCCTCGGCTGCTTCTTGGCTTGCACTCCAAGTCCTCTGGATCACGTTCGTTCCAAAAATCACGCTCCCGAAGGTTTCATTCCGTTTGGACTCCATTTGATATTCCTTTTCTTCGAAATACTAAAATAGGCAAAAAAACTGCAATACGGGTTGGGCCTCCGGTTAGTAGGTTAGTCCCAAAAATGATATAAATATGTAAAATAAAGCCCATAAACATCCAAAAGGGGTAATATAATAGCATGGAACAATCAAAAATTATAGATACGTTGGAGACGTATCAACTCTTTACCTTCGTTGAGTTCCCAATCTTCAGAGTTACGTTTATTTCTTTCCAATAAATCCCATTTGAATTCAATATCCTTCTTCATATAGGAACCAGTTCAAGAAGTATCGAGCATGGATCGATCATTATGAGAAAGCCGAGCATATAAATTTTGAATAATAATTTCTCTTGAGAGCTCATGATTGGGGCATGAATATAACATTGACTTAAGCCTCCCCGAAGCTTGAGCGATACTTTCTCCTTCACGAGGCCAAAAATTATATATATAATTCTGATCACGATGAACCAGATGCATAGGATAAAACTTCTGATGAAATTCCAATTTCAATCGGTTGTAGTTCCATGATCCAATATCGTCCAATAGCCTATACCATGTCAATGCCTTTCCCTTCAAAGATAAAGGGAAGGCCTTATTCTTGACAACATACCTGCAAGCTTAAATAATCCACAAACTTCATCCACATAGATTAGGTGCATATCAGGATGTAATGTTCCATCTCCTGCATATGGATTAGCTAGCAGTTTCTCTATCATGCCCGAAGGAATTTCATAATAAATATTTTCCATAGGTGCAGTAGGTTGAGGAGCAACTATTTGCTCTTCCAGTCGAGGTGAAGATATCCCGAACAAGCCCCTCAAAGGATTATTTTCCATAGTAACAAGTGACGGTAAATTTCAGCACACTATATAAATGTTTCCTTACCAAATTCCACTTACCAAAGGTGCTTCACTCCCCGAAAAGGCGCTAGAAAAGAGTCTTAATGACCCACAAGTATCGGGGATCTATCGTAGTCCTTTCGATAAGTAAGAGTGTCTAACCCAACGAGGAGCAGAAGGAAATGATAAGTGGTTTTCAGCAAGGTATTCTCTGCAAGCACTGAAATTATCGGTAATAGATAGTTTTGTGATAAGATAAATCGTGACGGGTAACAAGTAATAAAAGTAAACAAGGTGCAGCAAGGTGGCCCAATTCATTTTTTAGCAAAGGACAAGCATGGACAAACTCTTATATAAAGCAAAGCGCCCCCGAGGACACATGAGAATTGTTGTCAAGTTAGTTTTCATCATGCTCATATGATACGTGTTCGTTACTTTGATAATTTGATATGTGGGTGGACCGGTGCTTAGGTGCTGGCCTTCCTTGTACAAGCCTCCCACTTATGATTAACCCCTCTCGCAAGCATCCGTAACGACGAAATATGAATTAAGGTAAACCTAACCATAGCATGAAACATATGGATCCAAATCAACCCCTTACGAAGCAATGCATAAACTAGGGTTTAAGCTTTTGTCACTCTAGCAACCCATCATCTACTTATTACTTACCAATGCCTTCCTCTAGGCCCAAACAATGGTGAAGTGCCATGTAGTCGACGTTCACATAACACCACTAGAGGAAAGACAACATACATCTCATCAAAATATCGAACTAATACCAAATTCACATGATTACTTATAACAAGACTTCTCCCATGTCCTCAGGAACAAACGTAACTACTCACAAAGCATATTCATAATCAAGATCAGAGGAGTATTAATTATCATTAAGGATTTGAACATATGATCTTCCACAAAATAAACCAACTAGCATCAACTACAAGGAGTAATCAACACTACTAGCAACCCACAGGTACCAATCTGAGGTTTTGGGACCAAGATCAAATACAAGAGATGAACTATGGTTTGAGAGGAGATGGTTCTGGTTAAGATGTTGGTGGATATTGACCCCCCCCCCCCTCGATGAGAGGATCATTGGTGATGACGATGGCGATGATTTCCCCCTCCCGGAGGGATGTTTCCCCGGCAGAACAGCTCCGCCGGAGCCCTAGATTGGTTCTGCCCAGGTTCCACCTCGAGACGGCAGCGCTTCGTCCCGAAAGATTGCTTCTGATTTTTTCCAGGTCAAAACACACAATATAGCCAAAGATGGGCACCGGGGGCCTGCCAGGGGGCCCACAAGGTCGGGGGCGCGCCCTCCACCCTTGTGGCTGGCTGGTGACCCCCTCCGGTATTTTCTTCGCCCAATATTTTTTATATATTCCAAAAACATGCTCAATGAAGTTTCAGGACTTTTGGAGTTGTGCATAATAGTTCTCTAATATTTGCTCCTTTTCTAGTCCAGAATTCCAGCTGACGGCATTCTCCCTCTTCATGTAAACCTTATAAAATAAGAGAGAAAAGGCATAAGTATTGTGATATAATGTGTAATAACAGCCCATAATGCAATAAATATCAATATAAAAGCTTGATGCAAAATGGACATATCAGACGCCATGACAAGGAGAGTAGGCTGGGGAAATGAGATGTAAGTGTGAGTGTTGTGTCGTGCGGTGAGAGTCAGAGAGTGAACTGTTTTGTTTGTATCAAGATGAGAAGAAAAGGAGCAGTTCTTTGCTTTTTCAGGAGAAAGCAACCGTTTGCTCTGAGAGAAATATGACATACTTTTTTATACAGTGGAGCGGTTGTTTTTTTGGGAAAACCAATTGTTTGATTTGAGAGAGAGATATCACATTCTTTTTTATACGGTGAAAAATAACACATACCCTAGCAAGTTATTTCTGGAGAATAATTACCAACATGTAATTACCAAGTGAGCCTACTGCTTACAAAGCTTTATGATTTGTGGACTAAAAACTCATCGAGTCTTCAACAATTAGAAAAATATATACAACCAATGGACCTTCTTTATATATTTATTGCACATGATAATTCAGAGGTGTAATTACATATATGCTTATTTTTGCAGAGTATGAGAGAGATAGAGGTGTATTATGTCACCATTCAAAAGGAATCCTTTGACAAGGGTGTTGACGTGATGTTGTTGGAAGGGGCCCAAAATTCACAGAGTAATATACAACAATGTGCAATCAGAATAAATAAAAGGCATGTGGCAACGCACGAGTATTCTACTAGTTAACTATGAGGTGTGACCGGTCAGTGCGCGCGTTTGAGGGGGCGCGTCCGTGTTTGAGGGGCCAGATTTGCAAGTCCGTCTGTAGCTCTAAATGGGGTGTTTCCTATTCAGCCCTTCCGACTCTAAATGGACTGACTCTACTTAAAAGGACAATGCCACTCACTCCGTCTAAAAACGGTCACCTGCTCGAAGCGAGCAACTGACCATTGAATATATATTGTATATGGGCTTATCTTTTATTTTATTTTAATACCTATTTATATATCCAGTTTTGTAGATTAGAGATAAGAACTATGGCTTCAGATGATGCTTTGAAAATATCAATTGACAAAGCTTTATGATTTGTGGATTAAAAATTCATCGAGTCTTCAACAATTAGAAGAATATATACAACTAGTGGTCCTTCTTTGTATATTTATTGCACATAATAATTCAGAGGTGTATTTACATATATGCTATTTTTTGCAAAGTGTGAGAGAGATAGGGATGTATTATGTCGACATTCAAAAGGAATCCTTTGACAAGGGGTGCTGGCGTGATGTTGATGGAAGGGACCTAAAATTCATGGAGTTATATACAACAATATGCAATCAAAATAAATAAAAGGCCCATGACAATGCACGGGTATTCTACTAGTTAACTATGAGGTGTGACCGGTCAGTGCGCGGGCCTGATTTGCAAGTCCGGCTGTAGCTGTAAATGAGGCGTTTCCTATTCAGCGCTTCGGTCGCCTGTTATAGGACATTTTGCTAACGGGCGCCTGAAGCGCACACCCCATTCAACGATCTCGGTCGGTCCATCAAGGTTTTTTTGTTTCTATGTGCCATTTAATTAACGAGCGCCTGAAGCACACACCCCATCTAGCGATCTGGGCCGACCCATCAAGGTTTTTTGTTTCTATTTTCCAAAACTCAAAAAGCCACGCTAGTACTGGGATTCGAAAGAGCGAACTTCCTGGTTAGTTGCACACTACAGTGACCACCACACCGTGCTTACTTCCATCTTCTTCTACTCCCATTTTGTTTCCTGGTTTTTCTTTTTCTTTTTTCTGTTTCTTTTCCTTTTCCTATTTCCTTTTTCTCTTCTTCCTGGTTTGATGAACTATTTAAAGTTTGTCAAAAAAATTCAAAGTTGATAAATTTTTGTCAAATTCGATGATTTATTTTTCAAGTTCGTGAACTTTTTTTCAAATTCAATGACTTTTTTCAAATTTGAACTTTTTCAATATTGACGAATTTTTTTCAAAATCAATAAACTGTTTTTCAAATTCAGATGAACTTTTTTTAAATTTAGATGAACTTTTTTCAATTTAGATGAAATTTTTTCAAATTTGATGAACTTTTTCTCAACATTAATAAACTTATTTATAAAATTGATGAACTTTTTTCAAAAATCGATGAACTCTTTTTCCAAATTTGTGAATTTGTTTTCAAGATCGATGAACCATTTTTCAAATTTGTGAACTTTTCTTGAGATGAGTTTTTTTTAAACGATGAACTTTTTTCATTTCCACGAACTCTTTTGAATTTCTATGATCCTTTTTTTATATAATTTTTATCGGATATATATAATACAGTATATGTTAACTAGAGGAAGGGTCAAATCACTACTGCAGGATGCTGCTAACGCGACACTACGATCAGAGACCCTTCGATGAACCTATGTGCGATGCAATAATCGCAAACGGTGGTGTAAAAAAACTGCCAAAAAAGGTGCAAAATGTTTGCGATGACGGATGCATCAAACACGGTTTAGATTTTAGTTGCGTGTGCGATGCAGGGCATAGGGTTCAGTTCAACTAACTGTTTGCGATGAGGAGGAACAAAAGAAATGGGCAACTAGATGAAGGTGTGTGCGATATACAGCATAGGTTCACTCGGATGAACTGTTTGTGATTAGACAACACAAAAGATATGGTCAGCCAGATTAAGGTGTGTGCGATACACGGCATGCGATTCACTCGTATGAACTATTTGTGTTGAGACAAGAGAATAGAAACGGTTCAATATAACAAGATGTGTGTGATACGCGGCAAACAGGTCTGTAATTAGAAATGTGTGTGAATACCGATAATAGCACAGACGATTGCTTCTAATAAGACGTATGTGATATGCTCTGTCTACACAGCATCTATTGGTCATAAGGATGCGAAGAGGCATCCTATATCATCAAGGACTAGTTGTTCCACCAATAGCTCATCTAAGAGAACTCTCAAGTTAATTGTGCTCAGGCTGGAGCAGCCATCAGATGGGTGACTGAATGGGAAGTTGTCTTGATGTTAAATTAACGGATAGGATGGGTTATAAGGTCAAATTAAATGACCTCTATGATCCATCCCATCAGTTAAATTAACCTCGAGGTCCTTGTTTTTTTAACACATGTTAAAGAAGGTCTACCACATTATTTTTTGACAATGTGCGATACGTGGCATACAGTTGATCCATCCGACCTGTTTGTGATGGAATAGGTCATGTGTGTTGTGGGCAAATGCTTGCTAGTATACAACCGTTTGCGATTGGTGAATTCATCACCGACGGGTTCCCTAGTGTGGTTCGTGTTCATCTGATCATCATCTACTTCGTGTGCTAGCTCGATATTCCTTCTATGCTAAGTTTCCATTAATTGATGGCGTTTTATGAACACGCCACCGTTTCCCGCCATTTCCTCACTTGTTTCCCGCCACCCAGCGATATCGCGCATAAACCTAGGCGGCGCACGACACATGGAGGCGACAAGCGCAGCCTGTAGCACATCCACCTTTTCCAAGCATGCCAACCCACCAAAGCGGCGCCTCTGCCATCAACCTCGTCGACGAGGAAAACGACCAGGCACCACGGCCCGTCGAGGCCGAGGCGCTCCCCGGCTATGCGATGGACGATGTCGTGATGCGTGTCATCGCCAGGGTTGAGCAGACCCTTGGCGCATGGCGCTTGAGCGCCGCGGATCAAGATAGGCATGTAGAGCCGCCAGGCTCCAGCTCGCCGCATAACATGATCTATGGCGCGCCGTAGAGCAAGCTAGGCGCGTCCGTGCTGATAGGTTGCGGCTCGCCGCACGACAAGATCGTTGGAGCACCGCAGAGCAAGAGGCGCAGCGCACCGCACAGCAAGAGCGGATCCATCGGCGCTTGCCTGCTGTCGACACGGCATGGCAGTTGGGTACACGACCTATCAGTACCCCCATTCCTCGCCAGGAGTGGAAAAAGGCCCTCTACGCCATACTTGCACCAGAGGCCGGCCGCGCCATACTTGCACCGGACGCCCACCGCGCCGTTCGCATGGGTCGCGTTGTTCGCCTTGTCCGCGGCCCGCTCGATGCCAACACACTGGTCGGTAGGCTCGACCGCCTCCTTGGCCCAGGTGTCCACCTGGGCGCAATAGAGGAACATGGCCGCCGCATCCTCGAGCTGATGATCTCCGATGAAATAGCCAACTTGGAGCTCGAGGTCGCGCTCCAAATATACTGCAAGCGTGTCGACCGCTTGGATGAACGCCTGCACGAGTTCAGGCAGAGCCAAGAGCTACCGTAGGCAAGGGCTGCTGGTCATGGTCTCATGGATGCGTTTTATTTTGTTGAGTCGTTTCGACGTGGATAGCTATGTATTCACATCAATCATAGTATTGCTTTGTTTATTGCTCTGTTTCAATGTGTGTACTATGTTTTCCTTTCTTATATGTTCTGTTTCAATATGTGTATATACGCTTTCCATTCTGTATATGTGGATGATAATAGTTAGATTCAAATTAGTATACAAAAACAGATAGAAAATGGAATTCATGATATATATATATATATATATATATATTGTTCATTAGTTCATCATAGAATATATAAATTATATCATCACATATAGATGATGATACTTAACTACTAGGTACAATGCATAAAATTGAAAACGGACAATACTAAAACTAATAATCCCTCCTGGGCCCAGTATTTCGGCAGCCCCTCGCCAGCAGCTCCCTGGTGCGCGGCATCTTCCCAGTGCAGAGTGATACGTCTCCAACGTATCTATAATTTATGAAGTATTCATGTTGTTATATTATCATTCTTGGGTGTTTTGCAATCATTTTATAGCAACTCTATATCATTTTTTGGGACTAACCTATTGACCCAGTGCCTAGTGCCAGTTGGTGTTTTTTCCTTGTTTTTTACATCGCATGAAATCAATATCAAACAGAGTCCAAACACCGCGAAACTTTTTGGAGATTTTTTTATGGACTAGAACACTTCCAATGGGCCAGAGCTGCACCTTGGGGGTGCCCCGAGGGGGCACAACCCACCAGGGCGCGCTTGGGGGCCCAGGCGCACCCAAGTGGATTGTGCCCACCTCGGTGGCCCCCTGCACCCCCTCTTTACCCTATAAATTCCCAAATATTCCGACTGTAGCCACCGAAAACCAATCTATACCCCATTCCGGCACCCTGCCGGAGGGGGAATCATCTCCAGTGGCCATCTTCATCATCCCGGCGGCCACCACGATGAGAAGGGAGTAGTCCACTCTCGGGGCTGAGGGTTTGTACTGGTAGATATGTTTTTAATCTCTCTCTCTCTCTCTCTCTCTCTCTTGTGTTCTTGAGATGTCACGATCTTGATGTATCGCGGGCTTTGTTAATATAGTCGGGTCATATGGTGTTTTCCCCTCTCTATCTTGTTGTGATGAATTGAGTTTTTCCCTTTAAGATTTTGTTGTTATCGGATTGAATACTTTTATGGGTTTGACAACACTTGATATATGTCTTGCAATTGAATACTCGTGGTGACAATGGGGTATCGTATTGATTCACTTGATATATGTTTTGGCACTCAACTCGCGGATTTCCGAGGTGACATTGGGTTGATGCACGTTCTTGTCTTTGTTTCTCTGGTAGAAATCTTGGGGCACTCTTTGAAGTTCTTTGTGTTGGATTGAGTATTATGAATATGAATTTGCTTTGGTGTTATTTTAGTACGAACTCTAGGATAGATCAAATGGAAAGAATAGCTTTGTGTTATTTTAGTATGAACTCTTGAATAGATCGAACAGAAAGAATATCTTTGAGATTGTTTCGTACCCTACAAACAATGTATTCTTATGTTCTCCGCTAGATAAGAACTTTGGAGTGATTCTTCGTTGCATGTTGAGGGATGGTTATATGATCCAATTATATTAGCACTGTTGAGATAATGCACTAGCGTAAGTACGGACCCTAGGCCTTGTTTTCAAGCATTGCAATACCATTTTTGTGCCTGTTTACTATTTGCTACCTTGATGTTTTTATTTATTCAGATTATAAAAATATATTTCTACCATCAATATTACACTTTTATCACCATCTCTTCGCCGGACTAGTGCACCTATACAATTTGCCATTGTATTGGGTGTGTTGGAGACACAAGAGATTTCTTGTATTTGGTTGCAGGGTTGTTCGAGAGAGACCATCCTCATCCTACACCTCCCACGGATTGATAAACCTTAGGTCATCCACTTGAGGGAAAATTGCTACTGTCCTACAAAACTCTGTGCTTGGAGGCCCAACACGAGTCTACAAGAATAAAGTTGCGTAGTGGACATCAAGCTCTTTTCTGGCACCGTTGCCGGGGAAGTGAGTGCATGAAGGTATATCTTTAGATCTTGTAATTGAATATTTTAGCTTCTTCTTTATCACTAGTTTGGTCTATAAAAGAAAACTACATAAAAATGGATCTGAGGTTGCATCATATTATTGATCATCTTTATAATGTCTTTCTTGAAAATGATGGTTTAGAAAATTGCGCTCAATTGATAGAAGAAGAATTTAATAAAATGATTGGCATGAATGATGAGCACGATTGCAATGTTGTTAGTATGAATTCTTTGAATATCCGTGATGTTAATGATATGCAAAGCTACAAGCTTGGGGATGCTATGTTTGATGAAGATGATATTTTTACTCCCCAAGTTTTGATGAGATAAATTATTACGATGATAGCACGCCTCTTATTTATGATGATTATAATGATGAAAGTGGATTTGGAGAGGTCATGACTTTATTTAATGATGATTCCACTATTTTTGAAGAGTTTCCGATTGACTATGACAACAAAGTTCCTATCTATGATGACTATGGTGATGACGTATATGTTATAGAGAATAATTATAAGCACTTGTAATCATGGATTTAATTTTCAATCTCATGATAGTTATTTTGTTGAGTTTGCTCCCACTACTATTCATGAGAATAAATTTTCTTATGTGGAGAGTAGCAAAATTTCTATGCTTATGCATCATGAAAAGAGTGATTTATGTGATGGCTATATTGTTGAATTCGTTCATGATGCTACTGAAAATTATTATGAGAGAGGAACATATACTTGTAGGTATTGCAATAATATCAAGTTTCCTCTCTGTGTGTTGAAAATCTTGAAGTTTTGCTTGTTTTGCCTTCCTATGAAAGTTGATTCTTGCTCCCAAAAGTTGTTTGGTCACAAAATCCCTATGCATAGGAAGTGGGTTGGACTTAAATGTGCTAGTCATATGCTTCATGATGCTCTCTTTTGCACTCACGAAAAACAGAAACTTTTGCACTCACGAAAATAATTCTCATTTTTAACAGAAGAGTTGGGAGTTGATTATTTTTGCAGAATTTTAATATACAAATTTCTCACGTGGTCCTAATTTTTTCATAATTTTTGGAGTAGCAGAAGTATGGTTTGAGTACAGATTACTACATACTGTTCTGTTTTTGATAGATTTTGTTTTCAATGCATACTTTGCTTGTTTTCTAGTTTCTATGGCTTATATTGCTCAATATAAATTGTGGAAATGATATGCTACAGTAGGCATTGTGTGAGAACAATTATGAATCTTGTCTTTGACAGTACCAAAAGTGGAATGGTTTCCTCTTTATCATACTAACCTATCTCACGAAGTTCCGTAAAGTTTTGTGTGATTGAAGTTTTCAAGTTTTGGATGTGATATCGATATGAGGAGAATAAGGAGTGACAAGACCCTAAGCTTGGGAATTGATTATTTTTAACAGAAGAGTGCTTTTGGAGTTGATTATTTTTGCAGAATTTTAATATACAAATTTCTCACGTGGTCCTAATTTTTTCATAATTTTTGGAGTAGCAGAAGTATGGTTTGAGTACAGATTACTACATATTGTTCTGTTTTTGATAGATTCTGTTTTCAATGCATATTTTGCTTGTTTTCTAGTTTCTATGGCTTATATTGCTCAATATAAATGGTGGAAATGATATGCTACAGTAGGCATTGTGTGAGAACAATTATGAATCTTGTCTTTGACAGTACCAAAAGTGGAATGGTTTCATCTTTATCATACTAACCTATCTCACGAAGTTCCGTAAAGTTTTGTGTGATTGAAGTTTTCAAGTTTTGGATGAGATATCGATATGAGGAGAATAAGGAACAAGACCCTAAGCTTGGGGATTCCCAAGGCACCCCAGGGTAATATTTAAAGAAGATCCAAGCAACTAAGCTTGGGGATGCCCCGGAAGGCATCCCCTCTTTCGTCCCCAACATTATCCGTAACCTCACTTGGAGCTATGTTTTCATTCGTCACATGATATGTGTTTTGCTTGGAGCATCAATTTGTTAGGATTTGCTTGATGTTATTTATAATAATGTTTTGCATCTTTTATTTCAATAAAATTGGCAATGATAGCCTTTGCCATGCTTATTTTGCAAGTATACATGTTGTTGTTTGAAAACAGAAAGTTTACCGTTGCTGCAAAAATTCCCTAGAAAAGTCAGAATGTGATAAAATGTTGAAACTTCTTGCATAATAAGATCTGATAAATTTTCTACAGTGTGGTAGAATTTCATAATGTTTGGAGTTGAATAAGTATTGATGCTCTTGCATTCTTTACAGACTGTACTGTTTTGGCAGATTGCTGTTATGTTTGCATTGTTTGCATATGTTTGCTTGTTTAATTATCCTATTTAATGATAGGAGTATTAAATACGCAGAGGCATTTAGTATGAAATGTTGAATAACAATTTTAGTGATTTTCTATAGTAGAGAATGATAAGGTTTTTGCGTTGGTTAATACTAACTTATCTCACGAGTTCTTGTTGAGTTTTGTGTGGATGAAGCTTTTGAGATTTAGGAAAACCGTGATATAAAAGGAATTAAGGAGACACAAAAGCTCAAGCTTGGGGATGCCCAAGGCACCCCAAGATAATATTTCAAGAAGTCTCAAGCATCTAAGTTTAGGTATGCCCCGGTAGGCATCCCACCTTTCTTCTTCAACAATTATCGGTTAGTATCGGTTGAGCCTAAGTTTTTGCTTCTTCACATGATGTGTGATATTGTTGGAATTTTGTTTTATTTTGTTTTGCTTGCTGTTTAAATAAAATACTTAGATCTGAAAGTTTAAATTGAGAGATAGTCCTCAATTAGCTACCCATTTACTTAACTACTCGCATGATCTTCACTTATATCTTTTTGGAGTATTTTGCCATTTACTCTCGTGCTTCACTTATATTCTATGAGTAAATTGTTGAATGAATTGAATGTAATGAAGTTGAAATCATATCATGCCTAGTGGTAGCTTCACATTGGGTTTAGAAAGTGAAATCTTTTGAGGTTTGACAATCACAATATTGGTCATACAAGCAATTCATGAATAAATAGTATAAGGAAGAGAACTTTCACATGCAAATACACTATCTTGGAAATCTTTTGTGATTGTGAGCCCACAAAATATTATATGCCAAAATTGTTGACATTGGACAAGGAAGACAACGCAATGGTTTATGTTTGTTCGTATTCACATAGAAGTTATATTGTCATAGATCCTTCAACATGTGGTGCTTCCCCCCCCCCCCCATCTTTGCTAGCCAAAAATTCCGCACCAAGATACTACTTGTGCATCCAAAAACCCTTAAACCCAAATCTTATTTTCAAGATTCCACCATACCTACCTAAGGATTGAGCAAGATCCTTCAATTAAGTTGTCATCGGTGCAATAAGGCAATAAAAATTGCTTCTAAAAGTGTTAGATCATTTAGTGTAAGAGAAAATTGAGCGTTGTACGAACTTGTGATGGCAAAGAATAAAAGCGACAGACTGCATAATAAAGGTTGCTATCATAAGGGGCAATATAACATGACGTTCTTTTGCACTAAGGGGTTGAGCATACAAACAAATAAGTGCATGGCAACCTCTGCTTCCCTCTGCGAAGGGCCTATCTTTTACTTTTTCAGTATTTACTTTCATGCAAAGAGTCAATGTATTTATCTCTATTCCTTTTCATTTTTCTCTTTTGGCAAGCATCATGTGGTGAGGAAAGATCTAGGCACATATATCCAGTTGGATATGGGTATCTTGAGTTATTATTGTTGACATCACCCTTGAGGTGAATACGTTGGGAGGCAAAACAATAAGCCCCTATCTTTCTGTGTGTCCGGTTGAAACGTTTTGCTCATGTGTATGCGGTGAGTGTTAGCAATCATAGAAGAATATATGATGTTTGAGTATGTGGGGCTCTTACTTAAACTCTATTGAATAAGTTGAATTGCAATTGCTTGGTGACTGAGAACCTAGGTTGTTGAGTTTCAAGAGGTTTCATTGTTTGAACCTTACCATGTGAATTGGTTGCTACTTTAACATGAGAAATTTTATGAGAAAGAATCGTTGTTATGATGCTAGGAGAAGTGATTGAAATTGTCATTGATCAAACTTATGCACTTTGCTAGCATTCACACTTCATAAATTATTTCTTTTATCATTTGCCTACTCGAAGACGAGTATGAATTAAGCTTGGGGATGCTGATACGTCTCCAACGTATCTATAATTTATGAAGTATTCATGCTGTTATATTATCATTCTTGGGTGTTTTACAACCATTTTATACCAACTTTATCTCATTTTTTGGGACTAACCTATTGACGCAGTGCCTAGTGTCAGTTGCTGTTTTTTGCTTGTTTTTTACATCGCAGGAAATCAATATGAAATGGAGTCCAAACACCATGAAACTTGGAGATTTTTTACGGACCAGAATACTTCCAATGGGCCAGAGTTGCACCTGGGGGTGCCCCGGGGGTGGGTTGTGCCCACCTCGGTGGCCTCCCGCACCCCCTCTTTACCCTATAAATTCCCAAATATTCTGAAAACCCTCGGGGTTAACCTAGATCAGAAGTTCTGCCGCCGCAAGCCTCTGTATCCACAGAAAATCAATCTAGACCCCGTTCCAGCATCCTGCCGGAGGGGGGAATCATCTCCGGTGGCCATCTTCATCATCCCGGCGGCCACCAAGATGAGGAGGGAGTAGTCCACCCTCGGGGCTGAGGGTTTGCACCAGCAGCTATGTGTTTAATCTCTCTCTCCCTCTCGTGTTCTTGAGATGTCCCAATCTTGATGTATCACGGGATTTGTTAATATAGTCGGATCATATGGTATTTTCCCCTCTCTATCTTGCTGTGACGAATTGAGTTTTTCCTTTCAGATTTCGTTGTTATCGGATTGAATACCTTTATGGATTTGAGAACACTTGATATATGTCTTGCAATTGTATACTCGTGGTGACAATGGGGTATCGTATTGATTCACTTGATATATGTTTTGGCACTCAACTCGCAGATTCTTGAGGTGACATTGGGGTAATCTATGCATAGGGGTCGATGCATGTTCTTGTGTTTGTTTCTGCGGTAGAAATCTTGGGGCACTCTTTGAAGTTCTTTGTGTTGGATTGAGTATTATGAATATGAATTTGCTTTGGTGTTATTTTAGTATGAACTCTAGGATAGATCAAACGGAAAGAATAGCTTTGTGTTATTTTAGTACAAACTCTTGAATAGATTGAATGGAAAGAATAGCTTTGAGGTGGTTTCATACCCTACAAACAATTTATTCTTATGTTCTCCACTAGATAAGAACTTTGGAGTGATTCTTCGTTGCACATTGAGGGATGGTTATATGATTCAATTATATTAGCACTATTGAGAGATTGCACTAGCAAAAGTACGGACCCTAGGCCTTGTTTTCAAGCATTACAATACCATTTTTGTGCCAGTTTACTATTTGCTACCTTGTTGTTTTTATTTATTCAGATTATAAAAATATATTTCTATCATCAATATTACACTTCTATCACCATCTGTTCGCCGAACTAGTGCACCTGTACAATTTGCCATTGTATTGGGTGTGTTGGGGACACAAGATATTTCTTGTATTTGGTTGCAGGGTTGTTTGAGAGAGACCATCTTCATCCTACACCTCCCACGGATTGATAAACCTTAGGTCATCCACTTGAGGAAAAAATGCTACTGTCCTACAAAACTCTGTGCTTGGAGGCCCAACACGAGTCTACAAGAATAAAATTGCGTAGTAGACATCACGGAGGCAGTACTCCGCCTCCTCCGCCTCGCAACGCTTGACATACCGATCTGCCTCTTGCTGGCGGATGAGCGCGAATGATCTTGCCATTTTGTTGGGCACCCACCGGAGCTCCTTGTCAGTGGCATGCGGGAGCTTATCGGCCCACCTCCACGCAGCAACGAGGCGCCCAACCCCTTTGACCTTCCTCGCAAAGTACCCGTCTTTGTACACCTCCTCTGCACGATGACGCACCCCGCCCCCAAAGCTCTGCCGCCTCCTTTTTCCAGGCAGCATCACGGGCTTCACAGGCCGCCTTGTACCTGGCTTCCTCATTCGCCATCTCCTTGAATGCCACTTGCCTGGCTTTCTCAGCCGGCGGCAGCGAGTTCCACAGACGAAGATTGTACTGGCCCCAATACCAATCCAAAGTTGGGGGGTCTGGCACAACCTCGTCCAGCAACGCATAGGGGTCCTCGTCACTGCTATTCGAGTGACCATCCTCAGGGGGCCACGACTCCTCGTCGGCGCGTGGGCAGACCGGCAGCGCCATGGCAGAGATTTGAGAGAGAGAGAGAGAGAGAGAGAGAGAGAGAGAGAAAGAGAGAGAGAGCGAGGGGAGGATGTAGATGAGAATGCAGGCGGGACGACGTGAGCAAGGTAGTATTTATTGGCGGCTGAAATCTAGATCGACGGGAACAATACAGACGCCGGTCGCCAGAATTTATGAGTACTATAGTTTGAATTACACACGATTCCCACAACAAAATCCGTGTGTGAACATAATAGCTGATGGTTTCCAATACAGACCCGTGTCTTATTAATGACTCCCACCACTCACCTACCAAACCTCGAGCCGCGAGATAGAGTGTCAATCGTGTGGGGCCGGTTGTCTTTCCAGATCTTTACATTTTCTTTTTTGAACAACGGAAATTTATATCGTCTGATGATTTTTTAACTCGCACACAAGTACACAAAAATATGATTTTTCAAACCATTATGGTTAGCCGTTGCATGTAGCTATAGTTCAAATTTGAATTACGGTCATTAAATGGCTAGAAAATCACTTAAATGTCTTTAAAAGGTCAAATGACCCTTAAGGTTTTCCAAATTTCCACATGACAGTTGTAGTAGTGCACGTTAAACATAGAAAAAATTTGAAGGCCGTAAGAGGAGGTTATCTCCTATTCGTCATCAAACATGCATTGCTCCCTCTCGGAACCACGAGCCTTCTAGTGAGTTGCTCTGGTTTGTGAGGGGTGTGTGTCCAAACTTTCGTCAAACAGGCCAATTTTTTTACCACGTCATCTTGGTGGCATGACATTACATCAAGCAAGTTTTCATGGTTTTCTGATCATTTTTAATTTTCTGGAATTAAAATGCCATGGCACTCCATGCATGTGCCCATGCCGTGAGACCAATATGTTTGAAAAATTCCTTCTAATTTACTGCACATGGAATTAACTCGCACACAAGTACACAAATATGATTTTTCGAACCGTTATGCTTAGTCGTTGCATGTAGATGTAGTTAAAATTTGAATTAAGGTCATTAAATGGCTAGAAAATCACTTCAATGTCTTTAAAAGGTCAAATGACCCCTGAAATTCTCTAAATTTTCACATGACAGTTGTATTAGTGCACGTTAAACATAGAAAAAAAATTGAAGGCCGTATGAGGAAGCTATCTCATGTTCATCATCAAACATGCATTGTTCCCTCTAGGAACCACGAGCCTTCTAGTTTGTTGCTCCGGTTTGTGAGGGGGTGTGTCCAAAATTTCGTGAAACAGGCCAATTTTTTTACCACACCATCTTGGTGGCATGACATTACATCAAGCAAGGTTTCATATTTTTCTGATCATTTTTTTATTTTTTTCGAATTAAAATGCCATGGCACTCCATGCATGTACGTGTCCATGCCGTGAGACCAATATGTTTGAAAATTCCTTCTAATTTACTGCACATGGAATTAACTCGCACACAAATACATAAATATGTTATTTCAAACCGTTATGGTTAGGCGTTGCATGTAGATGTAGTTCAAATTTGAATTACGGTCATTAAATGGCTAGAAAATCACTTAAATGTCTTTAAAAGGTAAAATGACCCCTAGAATTTTCCAAATTTTCACATTACAGTTGTAGTAGTGCATGTTAAATGTAGAAAAAAAAATTGAACGTCGTAAGAGGAAACTATCTCCTGTTCGTCATCAAACATGCACCCTCTCGGAACCACGAGCCTTCTAGTGAGTTGCTTCGGTTTGTGAGGGGTGTGTTCCCAAACTTTCGTCAAACATCCAATTTTTTACCACATCATCTTGGTGGCATGACATTACATCAAGCAAGGTTTCATGTTTTTCTGATCATTTTTTAATTTTTTGGAATTAAAATGCCATGACACTCCATGCATGTGTCCATGCCATGAGACCAGTATGTTTGAAAATTCCTTATAATTTACTGCACATGGAATTAACTCGCACACAAGTACACAAATATGATTTTTCAAACTGTTATGGTTAGGCGTTGCATGTAGATGTAGTTCAAATTTGAATTACGGTCATTAAATGGCTAGAAAATCAATTAAATGTCTTTAAAAGGTCAAATGACCCCTAGAATTTTCCAAATTTTCACATTACAGTTGTAGTAGTGCACGTCAAAACTTAGAAACAATTTGAAGGCCGTAACAGGAAGCTATCTCCTGTTCGTCATCAAACATGGATTGTTCCCTCTCGGAACCATGAGCCTCTAGTGAGTTGCTCCGGTTTGTGAGGGGTGTGTGTCCAAACTTTCGTCAAACATGCCAATTTTTTACCACATCATCTTGGTGGCATGACATTACATCAAGCAGGGTTTCATGTTTTCTGACCATTTTTTTTAATTTTTCGGAATTAAAATGCCATGGCACTCCATACATACATATGCATGTGTCCATGTCGTGAGACCAATATATCTGAAAATTCCTTCTAATTTACTACACATGGAATTAACTCACACACAAGTACACAAATATAATTTTTCAAACTATTATGGTTAGCCGTTGCATGTAGATGTAGTTCGAATTTGAATTATGGTCATTAAATGGCTAGAAAATCACTTAAATATCTTCAAAAGGTCAAATGACCCCTAAAATTTTCCAAATTTTCACATGACAATTGTATTAGTGCATGTTACACGTAGAAACAATTTGAAGGCCATAAGAGAAAGCTATCTCCCGTTCATCCTCAAACATGCATTGTTCCCTCTCGGAACCACGAGCCTTCTAGTGAGTTGCTCCGGTTTGTGAGGGGTGTGTGTCCAAACTTTCGTCACACGTGCCAAATATTTACTACATCATCTTGGTGGCATGACATTACATCAACCAAGGTTTCATATTTTCTGATCATTTTTTAATTTTTCGGAATTAAAATGCCATGGAACTCCATGCATACATATGCATGTGTCCATGTCGTGAGACTAATATGTTTGAAAAATCCTTCTAACTTACTGCACATGGAATTAACTCGCACACAAGTACACAAATATGATTTTTCAAACCGTTATGGTTAGCCGTTGCATGTAGATGTAGTTCAAATTTGAATTACGGTCATTAAATGGCTAGAAAATCACTTAAATGTCTTCAAAAGGTCAAATGACCCCTGAAATTTTCCAAATTTTCACATGACAGTTGTATTAGTGTACATTACACATAGAAAAAATTTGAAGGCCGTAAGAGGAAGCTATCTCTCGTTCGTCATCAAACATGCATTGTTCCCTCTCAGAACCACGAGCCTTCTAGTGAGTTGCTCCGTTTTGTGAGGGGTGTGTCGGTGTCAAAACCGGCGGATCTCGGGTCCCGATCTGTGCGTCTCAGGCTGAAGGTAACAGGAAGCAAGGGACACAATGTTTACCCAGGTTCGGGCCCTCTCGATGGAGGTAAAACCCTACTTCCTACTTGATTAATATTGACGATATGAGTAGTACAAGAGTAGATCTACCACGATATCGTAGAGGCTAAACCCTAGAAGCTAGCCTATGATGATTATGATTGTAATTGTGATCGGCCTTCTAAGGACCAACCTCTCCGGTTTATATAGACACCGGAGAGGGCTAGGGTTTACATGGAGTCAGTTACAAGGAAGGAAATATAATATCCAGATTGCCAAGCTTGTCTTCCACGCAAAGGAGAGTCCCATCCGGACATGGAACGGAGTCTTGAGTCTTGTATCTTCACGCTTCAACAGCCCGGACGATGTATACAGTCCGGCTGTCCGGATACCCCCTAATCCAGGACTCCCTCAGTAGCCCCTGAACCAGGCTTCAATGACGATGAGTCCGGCACGCAGTCTTGTCTTCGGCATTGCAATGCGGGTTCCTTCTCCGAATACTCCAAGGTAATCATTGGACACGTGAGCCATGTCCGGATTTGCAAAATGATCTTCACATACCACCATAAAGAGAACGATATTTCAGCTGACAACTTTTTAGACGACGTGATATGTCATTACGGTCGGGACATTATTCGAACCCTTTTCCCACACCAGCCACAGCGCATATTGCGAGGCGGTTTCCTTGACACGTCTTGTCAAAGCAGAGATCGTGTCCCCTTATCACGGGATTCTCATTAATACAGGTATGGGTAATCCCACCACACCATCAATCGTGGCGCTTGGGAAGTAAGCGATTCTCAACGGGCGAGTGGGGAGGCGCACCGCTTTCGTCGCCTCTACAAAGGGATAAGAGTACCCCATCTTTACCCACGCCTTCTTCCTCCTTTGCCCACTCTTGCCTCCTCGAGCTCCAGCGCCCTAGCCCAAGTCTTCTCCGCACAGCTAAACATGTCCAAAGTAGGAGGCAAGTGGGTGGTCTCCACCGTGAAAGAGAAGCATATCGTGAATCTTCGAGTAGCCGGATACTTGGCCGCAGACATCGCGCACCGGCTACCGGACAAAGGGCAGGCCATTCCAACCCTGGAACCTCACGAGAGGGTCGTGTTCGTCGCCCACTTCGTCTGTGGACTGGGATTTCCACTTCATCCCTTCGTCCGCGGGCTCATGTTCTACTACGGGCTAGATTTCCACGATCTAGCCCCAAATTTCGTCCTCAACATCTCGGCGTTCATCGTCGTATGTGAGGCCTTCCTCCTCATCAAACCTCACTTCGGCTTGTGGTTGCAAATCTTCTGCGTGAAGCCGAAGATCGTGAGCGGCCAGCAAGTGGAGTGCGGAGGGGACATGGTGGGCAAGATGCCTAATGTCACCTGGCTTGACGGATCCTTTGCGGAGACCGTGAAAGGGTGGTAGTCAGGGTGGTTCTACATCACCGAGCCGCGCGGTGCCAACTGGGCAGCGGCCCCCGAATTTTGATCCGGAACCCCCATGCGGCTCACCTCCTGGGAAAGGAAGGGCCTGGCCTGGGGCGAACCTACAGAGCTGGCCGGGCTCCAAATCTGCATCAAGAGCATGAAGGACAAGAACATCAAGCTTGTCAACGTGATCCAGGTCATGCTCGTTCGTCGGATTCTTCCGTGCCAAAGGCGGGCATTTAATCTGTGGGAGTTCGTCCCGGCTGAACACCAAATGCTTAGGAGGCTCTACGGCATGACGCATAAAGACGCATGGAAGGTGCTATTCAAGGCCTCCGAAGTACCTCCTCCCACATCCAAGGACCGTGGGCTTCACGCCGCGCGGCCCCCTAGTCCGGTGAGTTTTCTCAATACCACCGGATTCAACTCCTTCCAGTATATTCGTGGGGGAGTATTAAGTAATTGTGCATATTTAATCAGGATTATGTGGAGACAGCAGAGCGGATTGACTGCCCGGCTCCGCTGCCAGAAGGCCCTGCTGATACTCTCCTGACGAAGATGCTAGTCCCGGCGCCCTACAAGGCTCCGGAGAAGAAGGCCGAAAAGAAGGCCCGGGGGACCAGGAAGGGTCTCTGGCGTAAGGTTGTACCGGAAGCCTCGTCCGAAGACGACGAGGCACACTCCTCCCCCGAAGGGGAGGAAGAAGAAGAAGAAGAAGCCCCATCTGGAAAGGATGAGGGGCCTAAGGAGGCAGACCAGGGGGCCGGGAGAGGCCCCCGGCGCAAGGCCATCATTTCCTCCCGCGAAGGCGGGGGGAAGCAAGAAGAAAC